>NC_089587.1:67672121-67984392 GCF_019320115.1 Miscanthus floridulus | reverse complement strand
AAGTTATACAATTGAAAGATTAAATAATAGGTCATTTTTAAAACAATTGTTCGATCTTATACATAAGGCCTCATTTTGAATACGTTTGCTCTGTCAAGATCTTTGCACTTGGTGCATTTATCAGGAGAAGCAGTTGGTTTGCTTTTGGTGCACAGTGATTTTGATCTTATTTTCCTCTGCTCTAGGACAAGTTTTAATTTCTCTAAACACTCTGGTGTTGAAGGATTGTAAGGCTGACACTCTATTCTAGTGTTTTTTATAGGGACACTCCATTCTAGTGTTGAAGGAATTTAAGCCTGCATTTATTCCTATGGAATTTCTCTAGTCAATGTTCTTTCGGAGGATACTAGAATTCGCTCCATTTCTCTTGCTGCCTTTTCAGTATAGTTTTCAAGCTCCAGCACAGGCGGTGGGCGATCGAAGAAAGAATATGGATAGATTTTTCTTTGAGGTACTATCATTTCTTACAGGTAGTTTTGTGTCAAATTGTCCTTTTTTTTACCGGGAGGATCTTAAATATCTTACCAAAGATTTTTTGTAACAAGCCATACTAAATGGATGGCACATTTCATCTAAAATATAGCCATAATTGAGTAATCAAGAGTTCTTATATATTTTTTGGCAAGATGTAATCAAGAAGTTATACAATTGAAAGATTAAATAATAGGTCATTTTTAAAACAATTGTTCGATCTTATACATAAGGCCTCATTTTGAATACGTTTGCTCTGTCAAGATCTTTGCACTTGGTGCATTTATCAGGAGAAGCAGTTGGTTTGCTTTTGGTGCACAGTGATTTTGATCTTATTTTCCTCTGCTCTAGGACAAGTTTTAATTTCTCTAAACACTCTGGTGTTGAAGGATTGTAAGGCTGACACTCTATTCTAGTGTTTTTTATAGGGACACTCCATTCTAGTGTTGAAGGAATTTAAGCCTGCATTTATTCCTATGGAATTTCTCTAGTCAATGTTCTTTCGGAGGATACTAGAATTCGCTCCATTTCTCTTGCTGCCTTTTCAGTATAGTTTTCAAGCTCCAGCACAGGCGGTGGGCGATCGAAGAAAGAATATGGATAGATTTTTCTTTGAGGTACTATCATTTCTTACAGGTAGTTTTGTGTCAAATTGTCCTTTTTTTTACCGGGGGGATCTTAAATATCTTACCAAAGATTTTTTGTAACAAGCCATACTAAATGGATGGCACATTTCATCTAAAATATAGCCATAATTGAGTAATCAAGAGTTCTTATATATTTTTTGGCAAGATGTAATCAAGAAGTTATACAATTGAAAGATTAAATAATAGGTCATTTTTAAAACAATTGTTCGATCTTATACATAAGGCCTCATTTTGAATTTTGCACCGGGCCACCAAAATGCTAGGGATAGCCATGCTATCCAATGATAAGAACAGGCTTTTTCACACAAGCAGGGACTCCAGATTCTACTTCCTTCAATTATTTGTTACAGTACACAATATAGTGTATCCTTGCATTATTATTTGCTTCAAGAGCTTCATTCTTAGTTCCTATCTTGGTATGCATGGGCACTCGTATATCATACACCAGTGCCATGCATCATGCTTGTTTTACTTTTACAAGCCACACATACTTTGCTGACACAGCAGCCACACGTATACCAGGAGTTGCTTGCATTGCCTAGGAGTTGATGACCCTGCACGTGTGCCTGATCTCACCCTGGTCGCCTTCCTTGAGGTCGAGCTGCCCCATCTTGAGCATCCCCTGCTGGAACGCGTAGAAGAAGTAGGCCTGGTTCATGGCGAACATGTTGACGATGCCCTTGGTCTCCGGCGACTCGAACAGCGTCTGGTCGGAGCTGAGCAGCCCCCGCCGCATCTGCAGCTCCCGGTAGTAGACGGTGTCGAACCTGGTGCTGGTCCGGTCGAACGGCGCGGTGCCGGCGTCCCCGTTGGCGGTGCAGGTGGCGCCGAGCGACGACCCCAGCGTGGCGTCCAGCGTGTCCGTCTCGGTGAGCCGGGCCTTGAAGTTGGCGCAGTGCGCGATGCCCAGCGTGTGGCCGCCGGAGAGCGCCACGAGGTCCTGCACCGTGAACCCGTGCGAGCCGAAGAGCTTGATGAGCGACGTCGTGTTGAAGAAGGGCGGCGGGAGCGCCGTGAAGGTGTCGGAGTCCAGCGACCGCGTCCCGTCGCGCCGCCCCAGGGGCACGCCGTAGTAGGGGCCCCACGCCAGGAGCACGGCGTCCCGCGCCGCCAGCGCCAGGATGTCAGCGCAGGAGACGACGCCGGGGCACTGCGACTCCAGCACCTCCTTGATGCGGTCGATCACCTCGAAGCCACGCAGGCTCTTGTTCGCCTGCGCGTCTTTCTCCGCCGTGTTGCCGTCCGTCGAGTCGATCAGCACCGACGCGTCGCAGCCCTGCACGAAGCAGTCGTGGAAGTGCAGCCTCAGGAGGCTGCCGGCGAGGGTGGGGTCCTTCGTGAGAGCGTCGTAGACGACGCTGCGCACCATCATCTCCGCGAACGGGCAGCTCATGCTGTAGTAGTCCATGCTGAGAGCCGCGACGCCGCCGGGGCCAGCCAGCAGACCGGCGGCCACCTGCACGAGGAAGAGGAGCCGGACAAGGTTCTTGGCCGCACTCATCTTCGCCATCATTGAGCACCTCGATCGAGTGACAAGAGAGGCCGGCCGGAGGAAGGAGAAGAAGACGAGTGAGTGAGTGAGCACTTGCTGTGTGGAGAGTACGTGCACCGGGAGCAGCTATTTATAATGCGCCAACCAATGCAATCAGTGCATGCATCAGGAGTTCAATCAGGACTACTATTGCTTTAACTAATATTATTGTCATATATAGAGTATATTCTTGAATCGAATACGCAACGTGGTTTTCTATACATATATGTAATCATTCTACAATATCACGTACTGGTGGTGTCTCTAGCTAGTGCTATAGTGAGTGCAGTACATGGATGAAACCCAAAACATGCATGGCCACTAGGAGATCCATCATCCATATGTTGCCAAGAATGGCCTACTACTTGGCTACTTCTTCTTCCTGTAGTCAAAAAGAACTGCACACCACTCACCTAGCAGTGCCCTATGGCGTCATGCAACTCAAGCATAACAATTCTGAAGAATAGTCTCCACACTGCCACTGCTAGCCGATCTGCTACTGCTAGGCAGAGAGCCAGAGACACAGGACACGACGAACAACTGCAACATGTATGCGTATCAGTCTCAGATGAACAGTGATCGAGTTGCATGCATGCATATGCATGCTTGGCCAACTGGGCAATACAAAATTGAGGCCACTTTCTGCAGAAACATATATGGTGCGTGGTAACGCATGATTGGGTTATTGTTGCCGGTTCATTCCATCTGCGGCCGTCGCCACCGATTTTTTTTTTTTTGTTTTTCAGCCCTTTTTTTTTGAAAGATTTTTACAAATACGTCTCTGGTAGTAATTGACGCCGAGCTTACACGTCTCGACGCCAATTGCTTTGGCGCCGAGGTCCATGGTCATTTTTTTCGTATCGTTGACGTGGCTGTTTGCGTGGCGCGGACGTGGCATGAGCTCGGCGTCATGGATCTTGGCATGAGCTCGGCGCCAATTACTACGGCGCCGAGCTATGGAAATTGATAAATTTTAATTTTTACCTTGACTTGGATATTGAGAAATGCGGCTAACTCTAGATTTTTTACAGTGACTTGTTGTTTGATCATTTAAAATAGTCTAGAAATACTTAAGATAAAAAATGATCTAGGGTTTATGTTCATGAACTAGACTAAAAATGCTTCTAAGTGTTGGATCAATAGTTAACTCCTTTTTTCATGATGTTGTTTTGACCAGGGTAAAACTATAGTTTCTTTTTCTAGATATGAAGTTTGACCTTTAATAGAAGTTGTAGTTTGAGTTGAGTACAACAAAATTTGCTTTTGGACCTAAACCTAAATCAGTCTTTAACATAACCGAATTGTGACGCTGTTTTGGCCCCTCTAAATCTTTCTAATTCCCTTATCGCCTATAGTGAATTGACATGTTTGCGACATTTTATCTTTCAAATTTGTATAGCAACTCAATTTGATACCGTACATCGAATTTGAATACTCTCTGAGGACATGACAACAAAGCAAGTCTCGTCAAGTTTGGACTTAGCCACGGTAAAAAATCAGACTTAGCCACGGTCATAAATTCTAGATTTAGCCATATTTTCACATGTTTACAGGTCATGACGTGCTTACAGGTGAGGTGTGTTGCGTCCGTGCTTCCATGCCTACACATGCACGTACAGTTCGTTGTATTCACCGATGCATCTCCGGTTAGCAATGCAATAGACGCATAGAGCCGAGCCCTGCATCGCCCCGCCATACTGCAGGAGCCGAGCTCTGTACCGTGTCTCCCGAACATGCTGTAGTTTCATTTGGTCAGGCAAATTTTTTATCTTAAGTATTTCTAGATTGTTTTAAGTGATTAAACAGCAAGTCACTGTAAAAACTCTAGTGTTAGCCACATTTCTCAATATCCAACCTGGACAACATCCATGAGTTCTTTTCTGCTATCTCGTGTCTCAACCATCTAGAGTCCTTGTCAGTGCGACTCCATAAGAACATGGATGGTCTGTTTCCTTCTCTGGATGACACAATTGCTCGGCCGCCAAAGACCCTTAGTTATTGCTTTAAGCTGCACGGGCATATACGCATACTACCATCATGCGGTTGGATCAAGGAGTTTGTCAACGTCCAAGACTTGGACCTTGAGGTAACCTTACAGGAACAACATGACATGCAGGTCATCCTGGATCATTTAGTACATCGTACCAATGAGCCCATGAAACGTCTTTGTATCAAGCCAGTTCAAGATGATGCGCTCCGTATAGGCATTAATGATGAGCGGAAGTTCGTTGGGTTACGACTTGAGGTCCTTGAAATTGTTTGCACCACAAACTTAGAGGCAACTATTGGAAATATACAAATTTAGAAGATAAAATGTCGCAAACATGTCAATTCACTACCGGTGATAAGGGAATTAGAAAGATTTAGAGGAGCCAAAACAGCGTCACAATTCGGCCATGTTAAAGACTGATTTAGGTTTAGGTCCAAAAGCAAAGTTTGTTGTACTCAACTCAAACTATAACTTCTATTAAAGGTCAAACTTCATATTTAGAAAAGAAACTATAGTTTTACCCTGGTCAAAACAGCATCATGAAAAAGGAGTTAACTATTGATCCAACACATAGAAGCATTTTTAGGCTAGTTCATGAACATAAACCCTAGATCATTTTTTATTTTAAGTATTTCTAGACTATTTTAAGTGATCAAACAACAAGTCACTGTAAAAAATCTAGAGTTAGCCATATTTCTCAATATCAAGTCATGGTAAAAATTAAAATTTATCAATTTCCATAGCTCGGCGCCAAGATCCACGACGCCGAGCTCTGCCACGTCCGCACCACGCAAGCAGCTACGTCAAGTACACGAAGAAAATGACCATGGACCTCGACGCCAAAGCAATTGGCGCCGAGACGTGTAAGCTCGGCGCCAATTGTCACGGCGCCGAGGTCAGGGTCTATTTTTTGAAATGATACTGTCAGAGGCGTATCTATGAAAATCTTTCAAAAAAAAAAAGACTGAAAAACAAAAAAAAATCGGCCGTCGCCATCGGCCATCGGTAGCGTGAATGGGTCACTCTCCATTTGGTAGCTAACATGCCAGCCGCCATGACCATGACAGTTCACTAACAAGCTACAAGAATGCATGTGAGAGTGAGACAGTGAAAGAGAAATCCTCTTCAGATATATCTCTATATACTCTGGTGCAGTGCTGGTGCGTGAATGGAAAGATGGTGCAGCAGCAACAAGCTAGCCGCCCTGCCAATGGCGGCATGCATGCACTAAGTGTCTGAGTGTGAGTGTGAGATCGAGAGCACCAGAGCTTGGGAGTTGACATTGCCTTGCTGTTCACCCCGAGCACTGCACACACGCGTGCTGGAAGTCCGGCCGTGAACCTGCGCCTGCGTCACCTACCATTTGCTCCATATATTTGTATATACGTTTCTACGAGAGAAGCTGAGATATCTTTCGCAAAAAAAAAAGAGAGGCTGAGATATATAGCGAGGATGCACGAGCGAGCCAGAGGCCGGGGATCGAGCTGCTGCAGTGGAGCAAGATAAGTTGAAGGGACGTGAATTTCAGTCCACCAGCTCTTCTCTGCATGGTGGTTTAGTCACTAGCTAGGATAGATGATGGATATATCATATATTAGCACTAGCTAGCTAGTGATCCAGGTGCATGATGGATTGTACATACTGACAATAAAAATCTGCAACTTGTTGTGAGTTATCCTCAGTTAGGTTGGCGATTGATTAGTTTGACTCTCTGTGTACACCATTGTAGCGAGATATCTTACTGCACTTGTGCAGAAATGGTGCTTCTCGTTGACTTGCACAGATTTTATTTTCTATTCTTTGCAGAAATACTCAATCCTTTATTTTTTAGAAAAGGACATGCATGTCACTCTAGTAATTTAACACAGATGATTAGCCATATCTCTAGATAGTTATATATTATAGTGATTCCGTTTCGTTTGGTGCACTAACTTAACTTAATGAGAAATAATGGTGCAACATTCCCTAGTTGACCATTTGTTAATTAACCGCGCGCCCCATGCACGCATGCGGCCAATGGGCGCCCAGAGTGAGTGGGCTAGCTAGCTTATGGTTCCACTAGCTATCCCATGCCATAAGGTATAAGGCCAGTCTCAATGGAGAGTTTCACCTCCCAGTTTCCAACACGTGAAACTTTGATATGAAACGGGTCTCTCCCACAGTGCAAAGTTTCATGGCACGGTTTCATCCCTTATTTTACTATTCACGGGTCCCACCTATCCCTATCATCCCTCTCTTCCCCGCGTGGTCCCGGAGAAGAAAAGTCGCGATGAAACGAAGGAAGGGCCTCAGTGCAGGTTTCACGGCGTTTCCAAAGTTTTGGAAACAGTGCGGATAAGTTTCATGGCCATGAAACGAATCTCTTCTCTCTCCTCCCAGTTTCATGCAAAAACTGACGTGGCACCTTATTAATTGTGCATGAAACCCCCCATGAAACTCCATTGAGACTGGCCTAATGAAATATATTCTGTGACACAAATTTTGAATCCTACATTGACATGTTTTTTTTACAGAGATATAATAAATTGCTTGTGATGATGAAAATTCTTCTTGTTATTGAAATAACCAAAATATGTTCCAACCCCAAGCACCCTCACCTTGTAACACAACAACTACTACATTCACTAAAAAAATCTTGACATCCTAACATACAAATTTTGTCAAAAAAAAAAACTTTTGGAGAAAGTGACGCCCACATGAGCCAGGGCATGCGCCAAAATTAAGCTCGGTAATAACAAAAGCATGTGCATGCATCCACTGGTTTGGGGTGTTTAATTTGGATCCCCTCACTAAAAATGGTTCCTGGCTTTAGATGCCAAATAGGCGGTTAAACTTCAAATGATCATAGACTAATACTCCCTCCATTGTCCTCAAATATAAGTTTTGAAATATTGAAAATTTGTACCAAATTATAAGGTATTATGGGTGAATTATGTACTCCAAAACACCAATCGCATGCATGCATACCTACCATTAGTGTGTACAACCATGTTCAAAATATGTTAGTCCACTTTAGCTATTGAGGCTCCAAACAGAAGGCCTAAAATGTTTTCTAAAGTTTAGATCACCTCACAAAAACTTTAAACCGTACAAGTGCGCTAAAGTGGTCTAAAGTTTTAGTCCTCAACTTTAACAACTAAACTTTAGATGAGAGAATCAAAACAGGCTCTTAAGCACAAAATCTCTCTACAGTCAAGAGAGAGTTACATACATCATTTGTCTTACCTCATAATTTGTCCTAAAATTCCTGTGATACAGAGGGAGAGTAAGAGCTAGGGGCTACTAATTGGTGGTTAGAACCCATTCAAAAAAGAAGTTTATGATTAGCCTAGCTATTTTTCGATGGCAAACTAATTTTTAGCCCGATGATCCAAACGTGACATATGCATCACTTAATTGACGATGATTCCCCAAATGGCTTGAAAAAGGTAACAACTAATCAATAGGGACAACCAATATCATTTCATATATCCAATCTCTGGTACCATGTATAATACGAAAAATAAACACAGAAAACTTATACGCAGTACAAAGCATATATGGATTGAAGTAACAAATAATTAACCACTACATGGTTTGTGGTTGGAGGTTTGTAGCACAAAAGCTGATACAGTTCACCTAACAAACATGGCTTCTCTCTTTGTCAGCTGTTGGTGTTGGCTCTAGTGATGGCCGGCTCATGCATGGTGCGCATGTAAGCTCTGTATGTGTGCATGCATGGTCCAGCATCCGCGTACGATTTTAAATCTGGATCACTAGTCCATGATTTGGATTAGTTTATTACATACGTACATGCATGATTGAAACAAACAAACTCAACACACTAGAGCGAAGGAATCATAGATCTACAGGACGTAGAGTTCATCTTCATCACACCATGCGTTTATTAGCAGGATTTTATTCCTACATTGGGTAATATCACAAATTTAGTTTGTTCTATATATAATAAGGACTAAGGACTTAAAGGAGCAGACCACACGAAGTTATACTACTACGTCAGCTCCGATCATCTTCTCAGAGGCCCGCGAGCTGCCGGACGTTGACGGGCGAGACGACGTCCGCGCCACCATGGAACGCCAGCCTGGCAATGATGACGTTGACGGCCGCCGTGGGGTGGTAGGCATCCCAGAACACATAGCGCTCCCTGTCGTCGCACGGCGGCATGAAGGGCAAGCAAGTGACCTGCCCACGGTTCCTGCCGATGCCGCAGCAGCCGCGGTCGACGACGCTGAACCCGAACGCAGCCGGGTCGCCGAGGATGGCCCTGAAAATCCGGAAGTTGTCGAGGTACGTGAGCCGGGCACCAGGGAGACCACCACCAGCAGCGCCGCCGCCGGCGTTGAGGCCGTCGAGCAATGCCCGCACGTTGGCGTTGAAGGGCAGCACGAGGTCGTCCACCTCCTGCGAGCACCGCCCCGCGACGCTCTGCGCCAGCACGCTCGGGATGCACCCCATCGACCCCACGCCGGCCACCACGAACCTCCGGCCGCCGGCGTTGTACAGCCTGGTGAGCTGCGCGGCGAGCTGCCGGGCCAGGAGGTCGGCGAACTGCTGCGGGCTGTACCGGCGCCGCGTGTCGTAGTTGGGCATCAGGTAGTTGTTGAGGTAGTCGTTGCTGCCCATCCCCACGAACAGGATGGAGCGTGACACCAAGTCCGTTGCCGCTGATGCGCCCACTGCGCTGGTGATCTGTGCCACTGTTGACTCGAAGTTCTGGATCTGCTGGTTGAATGGGATCCTTCCAACCTGCATTATTGCAATTTGTGAAGTAGTGTTGTTTGGTCATTTGTTGGTTATGAACACATGCATGGCTGCCATGGTTGCTTACAAAGTTGCCGCCACTGTCGTCGAGGATCCCGGCGGCGGCAGAGGCGTAGTTGGTGCCCTGCAGGACTTGCTGCACGGATGAGGCTTCTGAGTAGGGTGGCACTAGGGGTAGCCCAAGCAGCTCAGCTGCAAATTAAACATAGAACACAATGACACTTTATTGAGCAATAGTGAAGTCATCAAAAGAAATAGTGCAATGATCTTAAACAACACTGAGATTGTGAACGTGAACCAACTATTCGATTTGCTTGTCAGATTAATTGAAGTCAACATGGTTCGGCAGGAACTTGTGTCCTAGCTTAGTTAGATTACTAATATTATAGGTGATAAATCAACTCCTTGTCATTTGTACTCCGCGTGGTTGGTGCATAAACAATCTGTATAGTTAGACACGCATTCAACTACTAAACAAAAAGTGAAGTCACAAGCAGAAGGTGCCATTTGATCTGCACTTATGATCTAGTGATATGTCAAAGATAGTTGTTTTCATAATGAAATTAACTAACTTTAACTATATACTAGTATAGTGCTAGATTTATTTGACTTCAAATATTGCTACAAACTACTCGTTGTCTGTTAATTGAATGTTGTTAATTTAATTCGATAAAAGTACTCCAGCAGCACTATCTCTTCCTTTTGGAGACCCCAAGCAATTGATAGCTTACTTTTATTTTATTTAACTGAAGTCCATTTGACCCCTTGAACTTGTTGCTAGTCTAAACCTATCAACTCAAAACCACAAACGCTTACATCATTCAACTTTCAAAACCAGACAAACTAAATCCCACAAAACTAAAAGTGGTTTTAACGGTGTGTTGAGTCACTAATTCAAAAAACAAATATGATAAACACTATATAAGGTTTCTAAACCATGAAAGTATCTTCAAAAAAAATCCTAGATATATTAGGACAATAGGTACTAAAAAAAATATTTGGAGCCTGTTAAGTTATCTCTTGAAGATTCCAGAAATTGGATTAAGCTTTAGAAAAATAGAAAATGTCAAGAAAAATGGAATAATCTCAAAACTTTCTAATTAATGTGTAAACACATTTTGAAAACTTTCCACAACAAAATCATTAGACGCAACCAACATGAATGCAACAGAGAGTAATGCTGGTAGCATTCATGCTAGTTGCATCTCATATTTTTGTTGTGAAAAGTTTGCAAAACGTGTTTATACTTAAGTAGAATGTTTCAAGATATTTCTAGATTTTCTCTAGATATTTCTTCATTTTCTAGAGCTCAATTCTATTTCTTGAAGCTTCGATAGATAATTTCATGAGCTCAATTCTATTGTCCCTTTTTTGAAAGTTGGGGATGTAAGGTTTATGGTTTTTGAGTTGAGGGTGGTTTTCCAGTGACAAGTTTGGAGGTAGGTCAAATGGATTTCACCTTTTATTTTCATCATGCTAATTTAAAATTAAGTCACCGGATATTAAATTGCTTTAGGTTTGAAATAATTCTATGTCCAAATAAACTTTTTTATGTAATTGTTCAAAGTCATTTGCCAATTTTTAAATTAAACATTGGCTTGTAATTTTCAAAATACTTTGTTCACTTTTATTTATTATATATTAACCCATAGGATAACCCTTCACTTCTATAAGAAAGAGAACAACTTCAAAGTAAACCATGGCTACCTTGAAAAAATTACTCATATGCATATATGGGTTTTCAAAATTGAAAAGTGTGTTCTCAAGATAATGGAATTCTATATATAGTTTACTTCAAATGTGTAAAACAGATTTCAGTTATAGAATCTCCATAGAAAAAGCGAGAGGCAAAAATGTTATTAAGCAAATTTCCTGAAGTTCAGCCTTGATCATGTCACAACATCAAGCGCCACACTTTAATCTAGAAACCACTCTAAATTCAACGCAAGGTCGGGAACTAATATCTGAGAGTAGAAAATGAAATATGTGTGTGTTTTGGTAGTTGAGGGTAAAAATGATTTCTATGCAGAAAAGTAAGCACATTTTTCTGCAACAAAAAAATTAGATGCAACCAGCATGAATGCAATATAGAGTAATGTTGGTTGCATTCATGCTAGTTGCATCTCATGTTTTTGTTGTGAAAAGTTTTGAAAATGTGTTTATACTCCAATCAGAATGTTTCAAGACCATTCTATATTTTTCTAGATATTTCTTCATTTTCTAGAGCTCAATTCAATTTTTGGAAGCTTTCATAGATAATTTCATGAGCTCTATATATTGTTTGGGTGTTTCTTGTAATATACCTCTAGGATTTTTCTTGGGTTTTTTTGCAAGATTGAAGATTTTTTTTGTGGTTTAAAACCTTATCTAGTGTTTATAAAGGGTCTATTTTTTAATTAGAAAGAACAACATGACTCAAAATTACTTTAAACTAGTTTAGGGGGTCATTTGTCCCTTTTTTAAGTTGAGGGATGTAAGATTTATGGTTTTTGAGTTGAGGGTGGGCCAGATGGACTTCACATTTTATGTTAATCATGCTAATTTTAAATTAATTCAGTGCATATTAAATTGATTTAGGTTTAAAATAATTCTGTGTGCACATAAACTTTTTTCTGTAATTGTTCAAAGTCATTTGCTAATTTTTAAATTAAACATTGGCCTGTAATTTTCAAAATACTTTGTCTTTTATTTATTATATATTGACCACTAAGAGTAACCCTCCACTTCTAAAAGAAAGAGAACATTTTCAAAGTAAACCATGCCTACTTTGAAAAATTATTTATATGCATATATGGGTTTTCCAAACTAAAACATTGTGTTCTCAAGAGAATGGAATTATATACAGTTTACTTCAAATGTATAAAATAGATTTAGGTTACAGAATCTCCATAGACCAAGCCATTTTCCCAAAGTTTTTTAATTTTAATAACTATTTGAACCTTGATTGTGTCACAACATCAGCGCCACTTCATCTAGGAAACCACTCTAAATTCAACTCAAGGTCGGGAACTGATATTTGAGAGTAGAAAATGAAATATGTGCAGTTTGTTAGTTGATGGTAAAAATGATTACTGTACAGAAAAGTAAGCACATTTTTCTGCAGAAAATGTAATGTGCATGTGGTTTGGTAGTTGAGGTAAAAATGATTTACACGAAAGATTAATCTCTTGCTTTACCCATTATATAAAATTAAACACCTTTTTTTGCAGAAATTGGGGTTATCAACTCAAGGAGAAAATTATCAGCACTGCAGTGATCATCAAGTCATTTAAAATTGATTGAATTCAGCGTAGTTTGGCATGACCTTTCTTGTCCAAGTTAGATTAGATACTCAGTAAACTTTGTGTCATTTCTACCCCTATTGCATAAACAAGTCATGCACGCATTCAACTACTGAACAAAAAATGAGTGACAAACACAAGAGGGCATTTCATCTGCACCAAGGATTCAGTGATCTGTCGAGATAGTTGTTGTGTTCCATAAATAGAAGTGACTTGAATTATAGACTGCCTCCGTACTACCAGCACTAGATTATTAATGCGATTTCTGATATTGTACTCTAGCAATCTGACAAAGAAGTCTCTGTTGTTGTCAAAAGAAGAAGAAGAATTCCTACTCTGTGATTGTCAATTCAATGCTTGTTGATTCAATCTGACAAGAAGACTCCAGCTACACTGTTGGTGTTTCTTGTTTTATTTTGGAGGTGGACCAACATTATCACTCGGCAGCATGGTACGTTAAGAACATGAGACCAACATTAGTGCAGAGGAATGTTTATAAGCTAAATAATTTCATAAGTAAAATAAAGTATAAATGACGACTAAGAAAAGATAGTACGTAAAATAAAGTAAAAAAAATAATCATGCCAAATAAAACATTAATTCACTGTGTGATAAATTGATTTAGGTTGTAAACAATTCTATGTGCAACAAAACTTTTGTTAAAATTATTCGAAGTCATTTGCTAATTTGCAAATTTCTGAAACCATGCCTACTTTGAAAAAAAAAGTATACTACATTAGCAATTATGAAAAAGCTTTAGATCACTAGTAGAGAACAGACTTTCCGTTCAACACATTAGTCTCGGCTAGCTTTAGATCAGGACTAATGTGACCATTAGTCCCGGGTCCAAATTTCCTAGGCTTCAAATGACCTTTAATCCCGGTCGGTAACACCAACCCGGATTAAAAGGTCTACATTAGTCCCGGTTGGTATTACCAACCTAGACTAAGAGCTTTGACCTTTAGTCCCGGTTGGTAACACCAACCCGGATTAAAGGGTCTACATTAGTCCTGGTTGGTATTACCAACCTAGACTAAAGAGCCTTGACCTTTAGTCCCGGTTGGTAACACCAACCCGGACTAAAGATAGACCATTTAATCCTTGTTGGTGTTGCCAACCCAGACTAAAGGATCATTTAATCCCGGTTGGTGTTACCAATCCAGACTAAAGGTTCTCCGATGGGCTAGTTCAAAAGAAAAGCATCCCTCCTAAGGTCACATGTGCTGTGTAAGTGGGGTGGAAAGGTACACGCGAGGCCATGCATGAGCTCTTGGGTTCGAATCCGCGAGCCGCACGGGTGAAAAGTATTATATTTTTTAGCCTGAGAGGACCACCTTTAATCTCAGTTGATATATGGCATTAAAAAAACTAAAACAGTTGGTTCTCAACGGGATTGAATTTTAATTAGTAAACGCGATCGATAAATGGATATGATATACTTTACCCCAAATACTTATAAATATTTCCCAAATTTCAAAATTGTAAAAAACTACTTTAGCCTTGGTCTTGACGCTACATCAGGGTCATATTTTCACCCAAAATCTATCCTAAATTCGAGGGATGAAGTTTGAGCAGTGGGTTTTTAATACTAGTAGTTGAGAACAGAAAAAAGTGATCTCAGTGGAAAAAATTTACCAAGCTGTTAATTTTACCCATTTTATTTCAGAAACTAAGCACTTATGAGAATTGGTCGTCAGAAACATACAGCAGAATGCACACTGTTTTTAGTTTTTTTTTTTTTTTGTCCGAAAGAAATTAAGCAGAATTGACTTGTGTATGACGGCTGAGCTAGCCAGCAACAAGAAGCTCAGAAGGAATTCCCCAAAGAAGAACATATCCTAGACGAACGTGCATATATTAGCATACAAACACACGCACGCTGACGCACGTCCGTACGTACCGAGCTCGTCGACGATGGTGTAGCCGTTGCAGAAGCGGCCGGTGGGGCCGTCGGCGAAGTCGATGCCGTAGGGGAAGTAGTTGGCCTTGGCAAGCGACGCCAGGTTGTTGTTGTTGCCGCTGTCGATAAGCGAGTCCCCGAACACGAACAGCGCCGGCGCCCTCCCCACTCCGCCGGCCGCAGCGGTGACCGCGAGCACGGCGAGGAGCAGCAGCCGTAGCTGGAGGAGGCCGGCGGCGGCCATCGTCGGCCGTGTCAGATAGCTGAAAGCTGCAGCGCACTAGTGCTTGGTGGCGGTCCAAAATGTGGACAATGGTTGCAGATCGAGGCTACTGACGGGCAGAGCTAGCAGCTAAGCCACTGGCTCGCGGCCATGCATGGGTGAACGAAGGTGAAGGGAAGAAGAGATGAATGGAGAGTTATGTGGCTCAGTATGGCCCTCCTGCACGTTGGTTCACGCGGCCGGTCGTCGTCGTCGTACTCGTACGTGTCGTGGTGGTACGGTGTGGCCATGCATGCAGCGATGACTGATTGATGAGCAATAAATTTGTACGGTGGCAGACCGGCCACCTGCCGTGCACCGCTCACGCCACGGCGTTTTGGCCTGCGACTGCGACTGCGAGCGAGGCGACGCGACGCGCGGCGGGACCGGCCGGCCAGCGCGGCGCCGGAGAATCATGGCCGGCAGGGTGGAGCCGATGGATCGAAGTGATGGCCGTGCATGCATGCAGTTACTACTACTTGCTCGCCGTCGGCCCGTGTGTCGATCTGTTTGGAACGCAGGTGGCGGCAGCGCCGGCGTGCATGACCGTCTGCTACAACTATTTCGGGCGCGCACGCAGCCTGCATGCATGCATGCTGCTGTTCCAGTACAGGAGACGCAAGGTGATCGTGGCGAGCGGGCCCTGATGACCCGGCCGCTACTCCGACCTACCGGTGCAGATGTGCATCTCCTTTCGACTGTGCACCAAGAGCAAGTACTAGCGCAGCTCATCAATTCCGAACCGAGACTATACACGCGGGCCGGCCACCGACGGCGCGCGATATATTGGCGCAGTGCTGGTGCGTTTCCTTTCGACTATTATATAGCTAGTGCTGGTACATTTCCTTTCGACTGTGCTGCAGGAGCTAAGTAGTCACTGCACGGCCATGACTAGGCCATGTTTTCCGGCCGCTCCCGCGGAGCCAGGAATTGAGATGTATAAGACTAAACTAGTAAACTATACCAAACTGTATAACATATATAATTGTAACATATGTTTCACAAATCTTAACCGATCGAGAAATTACATATCTATTATCCTAAATTTAGTTCTACGAGTACCAGTAAGAGCAGTTTGATTAAAAAAATACTAGTGACTTTTATTTACTAGATATAAGAATACCACTACATGATTATGGATTACGGATTACCGGCTGCTTCTGGTGGCCTGATCGCCTGACCAACACCTGCAGGAGGCAATTTGGACGGCAGGTCGGCAGCCGGCGCCCGGTGGTGTCAATTTGGGACAGCGGTGGCGGCACCGTCGTGGCCGCGGTGGCACGGCGCGGGCGTCTTACGTCCGGCCTCTCACTCCGACAGTACCAGCGTGGTGAAGTTCCGAAGTCCGTGAACTGGCAAAGCAGAAGAGAAGACGAACAGTCGAGAAACGAAGGAAGCCAGGAAGGCTTGACCCTTCGTATTCAGAAGGGAGCAGCAGCAATTACATGGGCTGCTTCTTATTAGGCCTCAAATACACACTAGACGCTTGCCGTTTGGAGCCAAACAACAATATACATACATGTATATTAACTTCCACTCAAAAAAATACATGTATATTGACTATATGTTAGAGAACAGCTCTTCACGACGGCCCTATTTTTTTTTCGAAAGAGCAGCAAGAGCTTTGGCAGGCGTTATATTAGACGAAGAAAAAGAAGAAAAAAAAGAGATACAAGAATTCAGTCATCCCGTTTCAGACATTTGCCCACCTACTGATAGAAGAAAAAACAAGACCCGGAAAAAGCACACCACTAGGGGCAAAATGGAAAACCAGGATGACTGAAAGAAAAACCACGACTGAAAGAAATAACGGAGAAAAATTAACATGCATGAAAAAAGACAACAACAAACTAAGAGAAGCTAACAATCTGACTATATGCCAACTGAAATTGTATTATGTTATTACTCGTACTCATCCCTAGCTAGCAACACAATATCTATATGCATGCAGAAGTTGGGGCTTTAATTTGGTATACCACTGAGTCTCTAATTCACTGGCCGGATCGACAGTTTAATGAAAGCACCGTTAATCCGTTATATATATTGTTCAACTGACATGCATGTTTGTTGTTCAAAGTGATGGAGTGGAATATACCGAGGACCTAAACTACTTTGTTGATATCTTTATTTTCATAAATTCCACATTGCTTTGGTTGTAGTTGCATGCTCCACTCTTGGCCAGAACTACACCATTACACGACTATCAACGATCCTCCAATCTTTTGAACCTTTATCAGTAGCTAGCGTTATATTTGGTGGAGGATATGTAAGATAAGATGTGTGGCAAGGCCAACAGTATGAAGAATTGTTACACAATAATAATCTAACTCTCGATATTTCTGACCAGTAATCTTGATATCTAGCACTACTGGTGCAACAAATGTAAAAGGTTCAATAGTAGTAGAAACCAGGGGTGCGGTAGTACTCACACTCATTTTCGGAAATAAGCAGTAGAGAAAAACCCAATCTCAAACTATTTCTTTATTGTTCTTCTCAAATGGAGATGATGCTTGGTCAACTGTCAGTACCTCAGTAGTAGTAGATGGATGAGCTTCTGAAGGGAGAGGAGGGGAGACAATGAAAGATGACTATGGATTCCTGAATGTTTTTTTACTAAAATCGTTTTGAACTCTGGTATCGAGTAATACTCAGTAATTTCCGAAATTCCTTTTTTTTTTACCCAAGTAGGCAACCAAGTAGGAAACCCCTTCTCAAGTACGGAGTAGTCAAGTAGCTAGGTTGTAGGGTTTCAATCTTTGGTATCCTTATGCTTCAATGGGCGTGGCCATTTCTATTTACTGGCCGGCTAGTCTCATTCAAGGAGCCATTCCTTTAGTTAAACTCATTTGACATCCGGAACAGAAAGGAAAAGAGGAAGCAAACATAGCTAGAAAGCCTTGCAACTACGTGCTATATATTTGATTCGTAACTGCGATAATAAGGGTACATCCGCGCTTTCTTATCTTCTTCTTGGTCTAGTCTATCTACCCGTCTCTAAGTAAGCCCCTCACCTTCCCTTTTTGGAGGCACACATAGGAAGAGGGCACTAGTTTCGAAGAAAATAAAAACAGATTAACTATACCCTCCTTTTAACCTTTCAAAAAAGATTCACTAATCTAAAGGTTGCAGCCGAGTCGTGCAGTCAAACGATAACAATTGAAGTAGTGGCCCCGGGCGGACACAACAAGAAGCGGAAATAAAAGACCGAACCGTCTGTGTGTGCCCATGCATTGTACTACTAGTACAATATGCACTGCTAACTACTTAGTCAAGCTTGAGATAAAAAGTTGTTGCTGTGCCCATGGCATCACCTCATGTACACTGTACCAGTGTCCGGTGAATAAATAAACTCTGCCCTACATGCTACTACGATGCTCGATACTCTCGCAGCAGCATGTTTGGTCGTAAACGATCGTGGATTATTTACTGCTGGCTGGTTTAGTGTGAGAGAAAAATAATATTTCAATTTATAATCCACGATCGTATACGAGCAAGCGAACATGCTATCGGTCTCTGTTATTACAACTTTGTACTACAACCTCATTCCCAGATTGCAACTCACTCAACTCTCCATGACTCCCTCTTATAAACTCGCTGACCAGGAAACCATGCAGGGTGCTGCAGCAGGAAATCAATCTACTCCAGAGTCCAGAAAGGCATGTGCTAGTTATTTTCAGGTCAGGTGTAACCTTTCTGTGTCTAATTCAGTTTCAAAGCTCACAGCAATCTAGCTACTTTGCTTGCTTATAAGTTAGAGCTATGACATGGATTCATCACTATGGGCGTGTTTGGTTCACTTCCCAGCCCAGCCTAGCTCGCATCAGCCAGCCAGGCCCCCTTTGGCCAGGCTGAGCGCATGCAAGGGGTGGTTGTTTGGTTGGCTGGCTCCCAGCAGCCTGGTCACATGCAGCCGGTGTTTGGTTCCCTGAACCTGCATCGGATTCAAATTAAGAGGATGCAGGAACCATGTTTGGTTGCCTGCATAGAAGCTGGTGGAGTTACCACTTTGATTTAGTGGTAAGGTTACCACCAGCAAGTCCAAAGTTTGCTACAACACTTTGTTTGCAATGAATATTACATCATTTTGGAAAGCTAAATTAAAATTACTAAAGCCTGGACTAATATTATTACACCCTCCACTAAAAATTACATCATTTTGCTACAACACTTTGTTTGCAATGAATATTACATCCTTCTTTGCAATGCATACCGCATGCTCCACTACGAACACGCCATCGGCTTCATTTTTTCTTCAGCTTTTAGACCATGGAATGACAAACAAAAAATTAAAGTTCATCAATGACATAAGGCATGTGCTCAGTATAATAAACCAAAGCATCATTGGCATAAGGCATGTGCTCAGTATATATAAAAAAACCTCATCATTGGCAAACAAGATCAGATTAGTTCTCAGATCATTGGCATTAGACAAAAGCTCATATTGAAATGGTCACATCATTGGCAAACAAGATCAGATTAGTTCTCAGATCATCAAGTTCACATCAATGTCAACACAGGCAAAAAGAGATGCACCAGCTAGGTAAAGAATGCAGGCTCAGGTATAAGAAAACAAGCATCACAGGCAATGGACATGTGCTCAGATATAAGAAAACAAACATCACAGGCAATAAGGCAAGTGCTCAGAATGAAATTGTGCAAATCACAGGCACAGACTGGTGCCCATATCAAGTTCAGAACCACAAGGTTCACATCATTGGCAATGGACTCATGGTCAGATTGCCACCACTAGGTTGATCTAGGTTGTAGGTGCAGGGTTATCTAAGCACTAACTATATGTTAGTGTTAGTAAGTAAGCTATGCAGGATCAGATCAACTGCACAAAAGAGAAGGTCAACCCACTACACATCCACCAGCTGTAGTTAGATATGCACAAAAGAGGCACTGCACAAAAGGATCAACCCCAAGCTGTGAAGCCTTCACATGTAGTAGTGCTTGGCCAAGTAGGTCCTTAGCCATAGCTCACGGTGGGAGTCAGACATCTTGACAAAAGCTGAACCCAAGGCCTTGTTGTCCAGCAGATGGCCATAAGCACACATCAGTGCTTCTTCAGTGAAGCCTGGCACAAACATAACAGCACCATACAGCTCAGGGTGGGAATCCTCAACCTTGGTCGACCTAATAGCATCAGCAACATCCTTCACTGCCTCTACCATGCCAGTGAACAGAACAACATCCTCTTCTGCCAGCATGGATCTCTTCCTCTTGTTACCAACTCCTCCCTCACTCTTGGTATCCTCAGGAGTCACAGTCTTGCCACTGTTCAGGATCTCAGTCTTCAGTGAGCTCTCAGCACAGTCAGATGGTGTGCCAAGTGGCTCATTGGAGCCCATAGCCCACTTGCTTGTTGCCTGACCATTGGCAAAGATGACCATCATCTGCTTGTAGTGTTGTATGGGCTTGTTGAGCAGTGGAGCATCATTGGGGTGGTCCTGCATAATGAACTGTCCCTTGTTAGCCATAATGACAAAATGTTTCAAAAAGTCATCTAACAAATCAAGTTGTAGTATCACAGGTTCTTGCTCACCTTGGTATGACCATTGTAGTGTTCCTCCTCAAGAACAATCATGCAGTTGTCCTCATCCCACTGAGCTCCACTAAGGTCCCTCAGCTTGGACAGTTTCACCCACCTCTGCCTCCACTTCCTCAGGTGGTTGTACACCTGGGTACCACTAACTTCATGACCACAGAACTCTTGCAGGGCCTTTGCCACCTTGTTCAGGTGCACTTCTTTGAAGCCCTTATCAGTCCTCACTCCAGTGGTAATGAGCTAGCACATCTGCTTCAGCACAAAGGCAGACATGGGCTCAGTCCACCTCAGAGAGGTCCTCTACTGAGCAGGTTCCTATGATGCTAGTATGAAACCAGTCACATCATCCCCAGCAACCACATTGTCACCAGCCAAAAGACCACCATCCAGTCTAGGGAACACAAGCTCATCAGCAGCCATCATCTCCTCAGCCATAGCCTAATTCATCATTGCACATGCCCAGAGCCTCAACACAGGTGTTTTGTATCACAGAAAAAAAACATCATTGCACATGCCCAAAGCCTCAGATCAAGTGTAGTATCACAGAAAAAAACATCATTGCACATGCCCAAAGCCTCAGATCAAGTGTAGTATCACAGAAAAAAACATCATTGCACATGCCCAAAGCCTCAGATCAAGTGTAGTATCACAGAAAAAAAACATCATTGCTATTGCCCAAAGTCTCAGATCAAGTGTAGTATCACAGAAAAAAAAAACATCATTGCTATTACCCAAAGTCTCAGATCAAGTGTAGTATCATAGAAAAAAACATCATTGCTATTGCCCAAAGTCTCAGATCAAGTGTAGAATCACAGGAAAAAATAGCATTTGTCCATGAATAAAATGAATTACAGGCAACTTAATGATACATAATAGAACTCTAGATTCTAGAAAGACCCCTATTAGCCCACATGTGATTAGCCCATTCATCCCTCTGAAGTGCCCAGGCAGCATTGTCATCCATATGAGCAGGATGGGGCTGACTATTTGTGTCATTTGGTACCCAAGAGAACTCTTCTGGAATAACCTCATCAACCCCAAAACTAAGGATCCAGTTATGCATTATACAACATGCAAGCACACGCTTGATTTGTGTCCTCAAGCGATGGAATGGTTTGTTGGTGGCAATGATGCGAAAACGATTCTTCAGAGCCCCAAATGCCCTTTCTACGGTTACTCTCAAACTAGAGTGCCTCAAATTATACAACTCTTTTGGGTTGGTTGGGTAGTTCCTATTCCCATATTCTTTAAGATGGTACCTACAACCTCGATAAGGAGGAAGAAATCCAGGCCGACAAGCATATCCAGCATCTACTAAGAAGAATTTGCCTAAAACAAATGTGGAGTTCAATTAGATTCATCATTTTGCAGTTACATTTGCTTCTTATTATCACAGTTGATTTAATTACCTGGTGGAGCCCTCAACCCATCCTCTCTCTGTAATGCATCAGCAAGAATTGTGGCATCATGAGCTGATCCCTCCCAACCAGCCAGCACATAGGTAAATTTCAAGTCAAAGCTAACTGCTGCTAGCACATTTTGTGTGGGGGCATTCTTTCTACCCCTAAATGCAGCTTGCATCTTGGCTGGAACTTTGGCAAATACATGAGTCCCATCAATGGCCCCAATGCAGTCCTACATGGCATCCAAAATTGCATAGTAAATTGACATGAGCTAATGCAACAATATCCTAGCAGCTATATGACAGGGTTTTTTTACCTTAAAGTAAGGATACCATCTATGGCTGTTGCTAATCTTTACTGGTGTCTCATTGCTTGGAGGTCTAATCATCTCTTGTCTAAGCTCACCAATAGCATACAACACATCTTTAAAATGGCGGTGGACTATCTCTATAGACCTTCTCCAGTTTTGCTTTACAACTCTAAATCGTTGGTTATGACCAACAATATAGAGAAACATTGCAACTTGCTCTTCAACACAAGAATTTATGTTGTCAGCAAGTAGCTTCTTCTCCCTAAGCAAGTTGCACAAACTAAAAAAGGGTGCCCTTCTCATTCTAAGCATGTTCACACACTCTATATCATTGTAGTTGTAAATTAAGTTCAAGTTCCTTTGGCGCTCCTCATCCCTAATGCTCATTGGACCATAACTGATCTGAGGCCGCTGACTCTGTAGCATTCGAAGTCTAGCAAACAGCAGGGCATACATAGCAGTGATAAGAGCAGCAGCACGAGCAAAAAGAATGCGTCTCTTCTCTTCCAAGTCCATCTAGAAAAAAATGAATGGAATTTAAGGACAAATGCTCAGAATGACAATGTCATCATCATGGACTTGGACAAAAGCTTAGAAAAAAGATTCATCATATACTAGAACATGCTAAAAATAAGACTTTCATCATCACAGACTAGGGCAATAGCTCAGGAAAAAGGCATCATCATAGACTAAGGCAATAGCTCAGGACAAAAGGAATCATCACAGACTTGGACAATAGCTCAGACAAAATGGCAACTTCATATACTTGCTCATAATCTCACAAAGTAGGACATGCATCCGAATCTAAGAACGCAGGACTCACTATCGCACGGTACAGATTAGGGGGGAGGCGAGAGGGGGAGTAGATATACAAAATACCCACGTCAACAAGCAGCAGCACCAGCAAAAGCCCAACCCAGCAGGTGAGGGAGCTCAGATCTGCAAGCACACAAGCAAAGAAAAGAGGATTAGCATACACAAAATAGGATTTTTACTTGAAAAAACAAGAAAACAAAATGAGACCTAAGAACAAGGATCCATACCGCAATAACAGCCAAGAAATCAGATTTGGTGTGCCTGCAGCGAGATCAACAAACAATGGTGACCTAGGGTTTCAAATCGCACAGAAAAATGGAGAAAGAGGAGGGGAAAAACTCACTTGCTTCGAGAGGACGCAAATCCACGGCACCTGCAACAAATCGAGATAGAGGGTAGGCATTAGGAGGCCACGAATCCATCAAGAACACCGGGGGGGGAGGAGGAAGAGGAGGTGGAGCTTACCGGCGGCGTAGACGGGGAGCGACAAGAAGAAGAAGAGAGGGAGGCGGCGGGAGGGAAGATATATAGGCGGTGAATGGCGGGAACGGGGGAGGTAACCCTAGGATCTTCGCGCCATCTCCCCGCGCACCGAATCGTCAGGCGCGCGAGCTCGCGGGAGCACAGAGCGAGCCAGGCTGAAGAAAAACGACCGATTTGGGCGTTCCTCGCGAGCCAGGCCAGGAGAGGGCTTTTGCACGAGCGGAGCCTGGGTCGGGAGGGTGGCCAGGGAACCAAACATGAGCAGGCTGCATCCGGAGAGCCTGGTTTGCCCTTATGCGGGCAACCAAACACGCCCTATATGTTCCATGCCTTTGGTCAACAAATTAAATGTAGCCTCAAATCATCAAGGGTGTGTTCGGCTCTCTGGCTTCATCCCTGATCAGGCTTTCATAATGCACCCTGGGCCTGTTTGGTTGCCTGTATGGCCCTTCTAGCCAGGCTTATGCAAGCCCATGAGGGGGACAGCCAAGCTTGCTGGAAACGCTTGCCCCCATCGTTCCCGTGGAGCCTGGCTTGCACAGGAGCCGTCCCGATTCCCCTCACCTCCTCTCCATCTTCTACCTCGCCGCGCTCGCGCTCGCACCTCGCTCCACCTCACTTCCAACCACCGGTCGTCGCCCTCCACCTCGCCTTTGCCCCGGTGAGGTCGCCTTCACCCCCGGCGGTGGTGTGCTCCCTAGGAGGCGCGACCGAGAGGAGGAGCCCGACCGCTGTTGCGCCTCCACCACCTCGCACACCGGCGCGCCTCCACCACCTCACACGCCGGCGAAGGATCTGACCCACGAGCTCCTCAGGCGGGATCTGGCGCTTCGTCGCGGGTTGGCCACGGCAAGGAGGTCATGGCGGTCATGGCGGACGGTTCCGGCGACGAAGGCTAAGCATCTCGCGCGGCCATGGCAAGCAGCAGCAGTAGTCGAGTGGAGCGGCCATGGCGAGGAGCACTGCGTCCATGGCAAGGGGGGCGGAGGTGCTTCGGCCACGTCCAAGGCGAGGGGCCGGAGGAGGAGCATCGCAAGCATGGGCGGCCATGGGAGCTCCACCGCGCGAGCGTCGCCAGCCACCATGGGCGGACATGGGAGCTCCACCGCCGGCAACCGGGCGCAGCTCCACCTCCACCGGACACGACCATGGGAGCAACCTCGACGCAACCACAGATGATGCCTACCAAGTGTTTGACAAAATGCACCAAAGGGGTAATCATACTAGCTGAAAGATACCTTGAGGCAAATTATCCTCACGCAATCTTTGACGTTCAGCTGCTCCAAAGCATGACACCTTGAAAGAAAGCCCTCCACCTCATCGTCGGTAACATTTACATGATGCAGGCTCAGAATTGCTAGGTTTCTCAAGGGGCCAAGCTCTGCGGTCGGGTGAAAGGCGCAGAAGCCAAGCTTAAGATAGCGAATTGAGTTACCAGCCCTTGTGCTGGATAAAACTGAGCATGGGAAACTGTACTCTAGTGTCCAAACAGTGCCACGTGGTATCACAGTGAGTTCTTCAGTCGTTGGCTTGACAATATTCTTAAGCCAACGGTCAAAGAAATAGGTGCCAAAACCAGCTGATAATTGGATAACCAATATCTTCACACCGATGCCTGAGTGTTTTCTTAGAATGTGATCAATTATGTCGCTGAAGTTCACTTCATATCCATGTTTTTTTTAGATTAACGTGTGCCTGTTCAAGATGAGATTGGGACGGCATCTCCAAGAACGTAGAAAGGCATGAGACGTGCAAGCGGCACGGGCAGCATCACGGATTGGCACTAGTGAATGTATGTGGTGCCAGATGTCCTGCATACAAGCATGGGAATTAATTAACAAAGATTAAACAGACGAGCCAAAATTTTTACAAGACACAAGGGGTAATTGTATCAAATAGCATAAATATAATAGTCACATGCATTGTGTTATTGGTGATCATACATGCAGGCTCTACATGGTAGGAGTGTGATATATTACTTATTACTTATAAGATAAGAATGGGGGTTTTCCATTCAGTAATTAAGTTCAGGCAATTTGAGAGGACATATGACTTCATAAATAGCAGAGCGGAGTGTGTATTGTAGATAATAGATGTGTGATGGTGATATTACCAGTCTTTGCACCGGGTACAGTTACAGTTAGATCGAGAAAGCAGAGCTGCTAATTTGGCTGGAGCCTACTGCCAAGAAAAAAATTGCATAACTAAATCCATTTTACTAAGTTTATATATATATATATATATATTATTCAATAGAGGAAGGACCCGTTTTGAGTAGTGAACGCACCAAGAAAAACCTTTTAAGCCATGCTTGGTAACGCACATGTCCTAGTCTACTTGCATCGGGACTGGTGAGAGCTGGCGATGCACGGAATTTTTGAAACGCTCTACTTCACTAAGGAAGATACGTTTCACTTTTCCGATCAGAATTTGATATATATATATATATATATACACGAAGAGTATATTCAGTAGCCAGCTACAAAATAAGTTATTGTATAGCCACCTCTATTTACGATAATTCTATATACTAATTTATGATAATGTTAATACATATTTACGATAATTATGTTACTATAACACATGGGGATATTTATCATGACATTATAGTAAATAACTTAGTAATGAGTTACTATAATCATGTAAATTAGCATAATAATTATCGTAACTCAAAAGTAGCTACAGAATAAGTTATTCTATAGCCAGCTCCCTCTGTCTGTTATTACTCGACGTTTCTTATCTTACAGCAAAATAGAACTATTTTCAGGCTAGTTTGGATTCGTGACAAGTAGTTCAGTTAACAGTAGTCATGGTGATAATATTGCCGCCCTCAGTCATCAGAAATTCAGAATCTCTTGGTTAGCGCCATACCTCAGGAAGGTCTGGAATTGAAGACCCTCACTACAGCAGCCACATGTTTTGCCGAGTGCCCCATGCACTCGGCAAAGGCACCCATGCACTCGGCAAATTCTTTGTCGAGTGCAACACTCGGCAAAGAGGCTCCATCGAACCTTTTCACGGTAAAGCCTGCTTTGCCGAGTGCCAAATCTCGGGCACTCGGCAAAGGCTTTGCCGAGTGTCAAGCTAGCACTCGGCAAAGGATTGACGGCCGTTGGCCGAAGGCTTATGCCGTCTTAAATTTTTTTATTTCTTTGCCGAGTGCAACACTCGGCAAAGAATTTTCTTTTTTTTTTCAAAATTCTTTGCCGAGTGACATAGCGCCGAGGCACTCGGCAAAGCCTTTTTTTTATTTTCTTGCCGAGTGCCACTGCCAAGGCACTCGGTAAAGCATTTTTTATTTTTATTTTAATTTTTTTTTGCCGAGTGCAATGGCCATTGCACTCGGCAAATTTTGCTTCTCCCCTAGTTTGTTTTTCCTGCTTGGGAATCGGAATCATCTTCTTGTTGGCAGGGCGAGCGGTTTCCAGCAGTCGCTGAGGCAGTGGATCCGACTGCTGCAACGCAACAACCATGGATCAAATCAGACAGAAAAGGCAAGAATGATTTCATAAAAGGCAACCGGATCTGCTAATTACCTCCACTGATCATGAACACGCGCCATTGTTTGTATATATCAACCTAAATAAAATAAGGCTTTTACCTGTATGCCATTATAAAAGTTTATAATTACTTACAAGTCATTAAAAATTCTGAGTTCTCACATATGCCACTGCTCTGAAATCTTTTGTCCATCACACCATTCCGTCGACCTTCCATTCGTTTTTTACCGTTTGCCAGCCCTGACATGTGGACCCAGTCAGCGAACATGTCCAAAATACCCGTGTCTCCACTCGTTGCCCGACCTGGACGCACTCGCCGCCGCCTCCGCGCACGCCCTCACGCCGCGGACCTGCCCCGACGCCGACCCACTGCCGCTCCCTACTCTCTCTGACGGCGCCTCAGCCTCCGCCCGCGCCCGCGCATGTAACACCCCAAAATTTGATTTTTTTGGAAATAGAGCTAAAATGATTTAATTTAGAATTTTGTGCTCATGAAAACATAGGAAAATAATTTTTTTTATTAATTTAAAATTCATTATAAGGAGTAGCAACATAGGTGTGCATACATGGATTTATTTGGTTGAGTGGTTTTGATTGAAAATTTAAAATGGTTTGAAATTTGCTTTTGACAAATGAAATTAAAAATACCTTTGAAGCAAAAGAAAAGAAAGAAAAAGAGATTTTGAAAATAAAAGAACTTAAAAAGTTGTAAAAATTATTTTTGAAAACTTATCAAAATTTCTCACTTTTATTTGAGTTGAAAAGTATACTTGAAACTACATCGAAATTCGATTTGGTTCATGATTTAAAATTTGGTTTGAATTAAGAAAGGAAAATAGAAAGATATTTGGAAAAAGAAAACTTCATTCTCCTTTTCTCTCTTGGCCCAGCCGGTCCTCCAAGCCGAGCGGCCCATTCCGCTCTCCTCTTCTCTTCCTGCGCAGTGAGCAAGGCTAGCGGCCCAACCCTCTTTTCCCGCGCCGCTCCTTCGCTTCGGCCCGACGCCAGCGCACCGGCCCACCGTCGCCCGCCGCTCCCCAGCTCTGTGGCCTGTTCTGCTCTCCGTGTTGGCCCGTTTTACCCGCACCGGCCCACTTGCGCCTGCGTTTCTTTGTTTCAGCGCGGCCTAGCTTCGCCGTGTGTTCTCCTCTTCCTCTGTCGCTGACTGACCGGTGGACCATCCTTGTCAGGCCTTTCTTCTCCATCACATAGCTCTGTCGGACTCCGCCGCCGCCACCGCCCGGGAGTCCCACGCCGCCCCGTCCTCCGCCGATGCCGTGCGCCCCCAAGCTGCGCCAGCCTCTTAAATAGCGAGCCCGTGCCCGCCGCCTCCCTATCCTGCTCGAACCACATCGCCACCTAGCGCCGCCAAGCCGCGCGCTGTCGTCCTCTCCGCGCCGCCACAGACCGCTCTCCTCCATGGGAAGCAGCTAGGTGAGTTCGCCTCGACCTCCTCTCTCCTCCCGTGTCTTTCCCGTCGAAAATCGGGCACCATAGGCCGTTTTTTAGTTCCGCCGCCGAGCTTTCTTTGCCATCCATGGCGTCGCCGCCGTCCCTGTCAACGCCTGCGGCCAGCTCTCTCTCTTTCCTCCCGCCGATCCAATCTGAGCCGTTCCTCTCTAATCTAACGGTTCAGATCTCCTCATACCCCTTTGCTGCGAGTTTTTCAAAAACACCCTTATAATTATCTAAGACTTAACCCGTGGTCCATTACGTATTAGATAGAATACGTCTTCTTCTTTTAAAAGCGTATTTTAATCGGTTAACTTTAAAAATACGTTTTCAGTTAATTACAGATTTACCACTGATTTTGTTTTAGCCATAACTTCTCCGTTTTAACTCCGATTTGATCCGTTCAACTTGCGTTAGGTTCGTAATTTTATAATCTACATGTTCATACCACTGTTAAGTATGTTTTCAACTTTTAAAATTTGAGGTTAGATTTAATCTATTATTTTAATAAAGGAAATCTTGTTTAATTCATATCTTCTACGTTTTAACTCCATTTGAGCCCATTCAGGTTGCGTTAGATTCATAGCGACGAGATCTACGCGTTAGTAACAGTGGTTACCCTGTCACTATTTCTAGAACTTCATGGTTTAAACTCTAATTTGAATAATAATTATACAACATGATTTTATAGATAAAATATAATTTGTTTTACTTTAGTTTTATAATTCGAATCTAAATTTGACTTAAATTATATTATCTATAAAATATCTTATATATGTTTTTATATAATTAAAACACATGAAGCTAACAGTTTTATATTTTCTCCTATGAGCAAATCTTTCGGTAGATGTATCTTTTTCACCGTAGCTCCGATTAGCGTGTTTTTCGCGTCTGTGTGTTCGTAACGAGACATAGATTCGTTTTACAAACTTTTTCTCTTGATTTTATGTTTGGTGTACTGTTCTGATTTAGTTCTATTGTTTCCTTCGTGTATGATTGTATGGATGCTTGTGTGGTGCTTTATGATTACGTCCAGTCGGTGAAATATACGTGGTGATCAAGAAGAAGAAGAAGAACATTAAAGATTAAAGCTTACGAAGGATCGGTGTTTTAAGGCAAGTATATCATGGGATCTTCCTTATTATCCTATACACCTTTAATCATTTAATTCATACTGCATGTGTCTACCTTGACTGCCACTAAGGATTTCCTAGTACTTTGTTACCTTGTACCTTGATACCTTTGGGTTATTGCATTGGGTAGTATGATGCTAGTGCTCAACTACAACCATGATCTTGTAACTTGACTAATGTAATAAGCAATAAACATTAAAAGATGCTTTTTAGCAACATGAAAACAAGGGGCTAGAGCATTGGGCTATTTTATGGTGCTCTAGATTCCTCTCCCTAAGAACTTATCTGTAAGTGATCATCCGAGACTTATAGTACAGCTGTGGGGGCTATATGGCTCTGGCTTTAGCTCGGTATGAGGACATTTTCTAGCTTGTTAGTGGTTACCTTTATTGGTGTAAGAATGGCTTGACGAATAGGGTATAGTGCGGCCTCTGTCCCTTGAGTATAGGCTACGTGCCATTATGCCATCGCGAAGGGGAGCTCTATATCTATTTGTCGAGTGAATCTAATGGCCCTAACTTGTTAGACGAACCTTTGAAATGCTTCATAGTAAACCCTACCGACCTTCCTTGACAGTGGGTCAAGAGGCTCGCGACCTCGGGCGAAAGGGTAAATCACGACTCACAGTGAAAGTGTACAACCTCTGTAGAGTGTAAAACTGATATATCAGCCGTACTCACGGTCATGAGCGGCCTTGGAACATTTACGGAATAGATGATGAACACAAATGATACTGATGATGAAAATACTCACTAATCATTACTGTTTATGTTATTCATTATTCATGTTTACCTGATCATGTGTTTATATGGGCTTGTGATGAACTTGTTGCTACTCATTTGCTAAAATAGTGACCATTAAAAGCTAATCGCAGTTAAACTAGTGTCAGCCTTTTGAGCCTCATGAACCACATGTTATATTTGTTGAGTACGACATGTAGTTACACTTGCTTTATTTTTTTCAATTATTTAGATAAAAATCCCGGATGGGTACCCGATTGCTAGAGTTTGTAGAAATTAGGCTTGTGATCAATTGTCCCTGTGGATTTGGAGTCTTCACCCAAAGATCGGAGTTGTCTTTCCGCTATTTGCTATCTAAGGTTATATTCTCTATATTAAGTACGTTATATATTGAGCATTATCTATTGATATTACCTTTATTTATAGCTATATGTGAGATTTGACTTTCTAGGCTCACATATGGTGTGTATCTTCTTAAAACCGGGTGCTACAGCGCCCGCGCTGCTCGACTCCGTCGGCGTGGCCGCGCTGGCGTAGGAAGTCGGCTGCTCCCGCTGATGGAGCTGCCGCGCGATGCCTTCGACTTGAACTCGTACTGCTTTAGCCCAAGCCCGCCAGTGCTGCCGCCCTCCCCCAAGTGCCTTGGTTGCAGTTGCAGGCACAGTGGGACGTTCGGTGGAAGAAGAAACACTGCTATCGTCGGATAACTTCGGCCACGACCACGACGCCAGGCCAAGGGACAAGGTGTGACAATCCGACTAAAGATGACTCAACTGAATTATCCACAGGCACAAGAATTCCTCGTCCGCTGATTTCGGCCCTCACTCTGCTTTGCCTAGATTCAGAAACGACTCGCGCAGAACAGAGAGGCAGCTCAGAAGAGCACGGCTATGGAAGAAGGTCAGCGTCTCAGCGACGAGAGATCATTGGCCGTCTGGGGATGTCCTCGCCCAGGCGCTACGGAAGGAGCCGAGCACCAGCGTGGCGGCCATGGAGAGGTACGTGCATGTCGGGATCCTGTGTGCCCACGTCTAGGTGGCACTGAGGATCCTGAGTGATGACATGATTCGATGGGGAGAATAACATAACAATGGAGGAAAAATAAGAAGATTTGCTTAGCACACAATGCGCGTGCGTGATGCGTCCACGCCCAGTCGGTGATCAGCATGACCCCGGACGGGTCAGACAGGTCGAGCGCGCGGCGACCGCTCATCACCTCGAGCACCAGCACACCGAAGCTGTACACGTCGCTCTTCTTGGTGAGCTGCCCGTAGAGTGCGTACTCCGGTGAGAGGTAGCCGTGCGTGCCGGCGACGCGCGTCGTGAGGTGCGACTGGCCCTCGTGGCTCCGCCGGGCGTGGCCGAAGTCTGCCATGCACGCGCGCATGTCCGCGTCTAGGAGGATGTTCGTGGCCTTGATCATGTCCTGGTAGTAGATCCCTGGCTTGACGCCATAGTGCAGGTACTCGAGGCCCTGGCCACGTCCCCGAGGATGGTCCTGCGCTGCGCCCACGACAACGCCAGCCACCGCCTGCCTTGGCCGTCCTCGAAAATGTACTGATCCAGCGAGCCTTTTGGCACGTTCCTCGCGGCGCTGATCATGCCTCGGCAGCACTCGTGGAGCTCCGCACCGCAGGCGCGATGCCACCAAGCTGGCCTCCCCCGCGCGCGTAGACGTAGGAGGGAGGGGGCTCGAGCAGCTCACCGCTGCCGTGGCGCACGAGGGCGCCAAGCAGGTGTGCGTGCGGCGTGCCCGCAGAGGCCGATGTCGTGAGGACCATCGCCGAGGCCGTTAGCAACACCGCTACGGGTTCCTTAGCGGCGCCCACTGCTGCTATAGCTGGTGGGGAGGGTGGTGGACATTGTTGGGGTGGTCGTGCTCCGCGTCGACATCCTCTTGTCATCGTCGTGGTGGCGTCACCAAAACGACGTTCATCTTGCAAGATAATTCACGGGCACGAAGGCCCCTGGCGAGGTGGAGCTCGTTGACGTCGAGCAGCTAGAGCACAAGTGGCTAGTGTTGCAGGACGAGCGAGTGGCATAGGAGGAAACTAAACAAAACTAGAAATTCAATTGAATTGAGGGTAAAATGGTCGTTTTATCCACCTGTTTGACACCGTTAGTAGCCTAAGTGGACAGAATGGCGTGGAGGACAAATAAGTTCGGATCAGTGGCACCTGTGAGATCTCAACTTTTTAATGGCTTGTAGGTAATTATAAACTTTTTTAATGGCACATAGGTAAAACCCTCAAATAAAATGATAGTATATCCCCTCCCGAGGGATCTCGCCGAGAAAACGCCTCCCGTTTAGGTAAGTGCTGAACCGTCCGTGGCCCGGACCTGACCTGACCTGACCTGATGATGAAGAGTCCAATTTCCTCTAGTTGAGTTGGATTTGGATCCTAGTTGGATTCGTCGATGAAGAGCTGAACACACACATTCATATATATAGATATTGGCAGAGAAAGGTAGAGGAGCAGGGAAGGGAGGGCCCGACGGTGGCGGCGGCGAGATCAACGTCCCACGCGAGGATGAGGGAAGCCCCACATTGGATTTGCGAGAAAAGTGAGATGTAGAGGGGGGGCGAGGGAGTTGGGACTGCTTGAGATGTTCTAATAAAAATAAAATAAAAAAGGTTATCCAGATGATATTGTTAGCCGCTAGGCTGCCGGAGACGAAGAAGATAACAGTTCGATAGCAGGAGTAGTAGATCGCCGGCTAGAGAGGTCCGGTTACAGAGTCGGTAGAGTAATACGTAATACAGAATGATTCATTGATTCCTCCTCTCTCTCACTCTGCTTATCTACTTCACGACTTGGGCTCGCAGCGAACGCAGGCCCACTCGGGGACGGCTAGCCTTGTGTTCTTGGACCGGGCCCGTGTTCCATGCCTGGGCCTCTGCTCTTCTAGTGATGGGCTTAGATGTGGGGCGGTGACACTCCCCCCTCCTTGGGTCTCAGCTTGTCCCCATGCTGGAGCAGCTGGGAACCATTGTCGTAGAGCTTCTTCATCCTCCTAGGTGGCGAGCGACGCATCGAGGCCGGACCACGATGGTGGACGCGGCGCTACAGGATCTCCTCTGGAATCTGTAGGTCGTCGTCGAGGTCGGGAAGAGCACCGAAGACAGTGTACTTGGTGGGCGGAGCCAGCTTCAAGAGGGAGACGTGGAAGATCGGATGCACCGTGGATGTCGGCGGCAACTCGTGCTTGTAGGCGACAAAGTCGACGCAGAACAACATCTTGTAGGGGCCGAAGTAGCGGAACGAGAGCTTCTGGTGCGCCCTTGGTGCCAGCGACGCTTGAACGTACGGCTGCAGCTTGAGGTAGACAGAGTCGCCGACGTCGAAGGAGCGCTCAGAGCGGCGCTTGTACACCGAGACTTCATCCGCTGTTGGGCGCGGAGGAGCGATGTTGCCGAACAGACTCCATCATCGTGGTATGCTCGGACAGCAGCGTATCAACATCAGCAACAGGCGGGGTTGTAATTGGTGGTATTGGGAAGGAAACGTTGCTGGGCTGGAGGAACAGAGGGGTAGGTATTTTGGGTCAAATTGGGTGGAGAGGCGGTGGAGGTGGCTGATGCAAGTAAACAGGAATGGAATTGGGGGTGTGAGACGTACCATTAGCCGGGTTTGGAGCTATGGTCGTCACCGATCCATAGCCCCGCTCCCATGTAATCGATGCGACGCAGTGCCCATCGGGCTAGTCGACCGTGGATCCACCAGGGTGCGCGGCGGCGGCCGACTCCTGACGCGCCTATAGCGGTGGTTGCTGCGGCTACGTCGATGAAGACTTGGAGAGACTGTGGCTCCCCGATAGCTCCCTCCAGCGCCTCCACTCTGTCGTCCCGCTCGTCGCGGATCTCGGCCAACCGGAAGAGTTCGAGATCGGCCATGCGCTGCTCCAGATCGGAGACACACGAATCGAAGTGGGCTCCCCAATTGTCGGCGATGACGGCGGCAATGTACTGGGTGGAAGCATAGTCCTCTAGGGAGGCGAGGCGACCGTCGACGGCTTGCTCGAGTTCCTGAAGGGCGGTGGATGCGTCCTCGAAACGCTTCTCCAGGCGCTCCCAGCGTTCGGCAAAGCGCTTGCCGAGGTCCTCCATCCTCTTGAGCATTTCATCGAACACCTTGGACACAACCGGATCCATCGCCCCTCTTGCTCGCTGCAGGCAGGTGAAGTGCTCGTGGGAGGCCGACACGGAATCCAGAGTTCGCCGGCGCCGTGGCTCGGCGGCTCTGATACTAGATTGTTAGCAGCTAGGCTGCCGGAGATGAAGAAGATAACAGTTCGATAGCAGTAGTAGTAGATTGCCGGCCAGAGAGGTCTGGTTACAGAGTTGATAGAGTAATACGTAATATAGAATGATTCATTGATGACCTACTTCAGACTTGGGCTCGTAGCCTTGTGTTCTTGGACCAGGCCCGTGTTCCACGCCTGGGCCTCTACTCTTCTGGTGATGAGCTTAGATGTGGGGCGGTGACAGATATCAGATAGCACCTGCGCCTCCCAGTTTACTAGTTCAGGGGCGGGCATTGTATTTTAGGCTATCCGCACCCGGGACCTGGGAACGGACCTCGTCTGCAAATATGGCGGTGGAGGAGCTGCACCGCGCGCCGCTATGGGGTACGCTAAATCTCCGTTCGCTACAGGAGACCGGGACAGGCAGAGGTTCTACACCGCGCCTGTATCCGCTCTCGGGGCGGGCCCCACGCCTGTATCCGCACCAGCGACGGCTGCGGCATGATTTGGGGGCCGTATACCGGCCCTCCGGCGGCAGCGTGCTGCCCGTTCCCAACCTGTAAAAGGAGTGCTGATGGTGGGCCATCCTGCTTTGCCGGTTGGCTTGGCTTAGGCGCGGTGCGGTCAGCCTTACTCTTTCCAGTTTCAGGGACGGAACAGAGTCGAATCTGACAATTCCGTCTGCACGCCGTCGTGATTTCTTTCGGATTCAAAGCAAAATCGAGTCCAAATCCAAAACCAAAACAGGAACAGAGAGCGGGAAATGGTGCATGTGCATAAAGGAGCGGAGATGCAAGACATGGAAACGGAGGTGGTTTCTGGGCGAGATCCTTTGGGAGGGGAGCTACCGTCGTAGCCTAATAGTCACATGGGGCTGCCGGCGCTGCAGCGCCTCATGACCCTGCAGCACGACCAGCAGCGGCGTCGCCGGCGATTTCGAGCCCGGTGTAAGTTTCTTCGCCCCTCGCCTTCCCCCACTGGTACGTTTTGTTTGGTTGCTGTTTCCTTCAGCTCACTAAACCAAAAAGTGATACTTTTTATCTCTTATATGTTATATGTTCCCTAAGTGATCCATTTAGCTTGATATATTCCTACAACCATTTCATTTGTCTGAGATTAAATTACACTTTAGTAATTCCTAGAGATGATAATTGATTTCGGGAGGAGATTTCAACAGATCACATTTTATGAAAAAAGACTGTTGCTTTTCTGTTTTGAGTTTGCTTTTCCCTCTTAGACCTTGTAGTTCAATTCATGCCTGGCATGGACTATCACAAGTTTGTAACCATGGTTGTTGCATTGCAACTGGATCCATTGGTTCAGTGAATACTAGGAAGGGCTCGCCCTGTCAACATGATGATAATTCTCAAGCTGGCAAAATAACAGTATGCTCAATTCCAGACCTTCCTGAGGTAGGGTGCCATGAAATTCTGATGATGAAAATCGCAATATATCACCATGAGTATTCTAACTGAAGGACTAAGCTAGCTGAATACTCCTATCATTTGTTACCTACAAATTATCCTGCAAATAGTTCTATTTTTCTGTAAGAAACATCAAACAATAACGGGCAGAGGGAGTATAAATTGAGAATGGATTTAGTTCTGCAGTTGGTCTTGGCTGTAGGCTCCTGCCGAATTAACAACTCTGCTTTGTCTATCTGTAACTGTTCCCGGCTATCTATACACATTCCGTTCTGTTATCTATAAGGCATGTGACTATTGATGCTATTTGATACAACTACCCTTGTGTCCTATAAAAATTTACAATGCACGCCTAGTAACCTACGATCTTCCACCTTTGTGCTGTAAATTCTGGAGCTGCTGGAGAGACAGAACAGTTATATAGCAGCTCCGGCCTCCATCATAATCTTCTTCCAGATATAAAAGTAGCCATATAGTGCTTGTTCTTAAAACATGAATATGTTGCAATCATCTTCGTCCCGTAAATACATGTTAACCACATCTTCAAGCATGGACTTTGTCAATTTATTAATTTTTGGGGATAAATATTAGAAATGTATGTACAGATTCGGGACTAAGCAAAATTGTTTATCTTTGCTCTCTCCCATTTTTCTACTCATATTCTAACACGGTACTCATGTTAATACTTTCGTATCTTTATCTTAGTTGTGCTGGACTCCCGTGACCAATTACTCTAAATATTTTTCCATCCCGATTCATAATTATACCCTTTGCATCGTATGATCATGTGTGTTTTCCATGTGTTTAGCTGAAACTATCTCTCATGTAGTCATGTGTTTATATTCTAATAACAACTCCCTGTGATACTACTGTTTTTTCTTTCTACACTTCAAGTAACCATTTGGCTCTTCTAGCATTGAACTTTATTCACATGCTTGTATGCAGGACATCTGGCACCATATACATTCGCTAATGCCAATGCGTGATGCTGCTCGTGCCGCTTGCCTGTCTCACGCCTTTCTACGTTCCTGGAGATGTCGTCCCAATCTCACCTTGAATAGGGATGTGGTTCCCTTGAAAGAACAGGCACATGAAGAGAATGTTTGCCACATAATTGATCGCATTGTGAGAAACCACTCAGGCACTGGTGTGAAGACATTGGAGCTTCAGTTAGATGGTATTGCCCTTTGCTTCCTCGATCGTTGGCTAAAACATGTTACACCAACGATTGAAGAACTGACTGTTATATTATGTGATAGTTTTAAGATAAAGTACAATTTCCCATGCTCAGTTTTATCCAATGGGACTGGTAACTCAATTCGGTATCTTGAACTTGGTTCTTGTGCCTTTCGCCCGACAGCACAACTTGGTCCCTTGAGAAACCTAACTAGTCTGAGTTTGCATCGTGTACATGTTACCGAGGATGAATTAGAGTGTTTTCTTTCCAACTCTCTTGCCTTGGAGAAGTTGCACCTCAGTATTTGTGGGGAGATAATTTGCCTACAAAAGTTCAGCTGCCTGAGGGTTTTCGGATGCTGGAGGCTGCAAGTGATAGAGAGCAAAGCTACAAATCTCTCTTGTTTACACATCAATGGAAATGTAAAACTCTCACTTGCAGATACATTGCAAATCAAGAGATTAAGTGTAGAATTGAATCCAAAGGCTCTCTGTTATGCTCGTTCTGAGCTGCCGCCCATTATGCCAAATCTTGAGATTCTCCATATAAGCTCCAGCTATGAGGTACCTCTAGAACATAAGGCGTTTTATGCATATTATATATAGAGCAGTCAGTCAGTCACATATGCATATTACGGTTGACACAAGTCATGCCTTGTGTATGATTAATCTGAGATTTGACATATGCTGTGCAGGTTGTCAACACACCAATGCTGCCTACCAAATTCCTCTATCTCAAACACCTGGCCATTGATATTACATCAGGAGCTTCCTTTTCCCCGTCCTACGATTATTTTTCCCTAGTTTCTTTCCTTGAGGCGTCTCCCTCCTTGGAGACATTGACCTTGGATGTAAGGCACCGTTCCTTCATTCCATCCTGCAAAGTTGTATCTGTCTAACCACTCTCTTTGATACACTGACTCGATTTTTTTTTAATCATTAGGTATCCCAGGGACATATGCAGCATAAATCGGTTTTTGGAGATACCTCAGGTTTGAGGCAGATGACGGAACACCGCCATTGCCACCTCAAGAGTGTGAAGATGGTAGGCTTCAGCTCTGCGAAGAGCTTGGTTGAGCTAACATGCTACATTCTCAAGAACGCAGTGTCACTCGACTGTCTCATATTGGACACCCTTGATGGTTTTAGGTGTTCTAAAAATTCTAGAAAATGCTGCACCAAGAGCAAGAGTGTTCCCATGGAAGCCCATAGGGCACTCAAGGCAATTAGAAGTAGGGAGAATTGGTTCTGTAGCATCAAAAGATCACAAGAATCGAAAAATACCACTGAAAAAGCTCCGTCACGTGAAATACCATCGAAAGATGTAAGCGTTAACCGAAATTAGCATTCCATCACGTTCAGTTAATTTTGGGGTAACGGCCGTCATCTCCACCCGCACGAGCATGTGCTGTGATGCGCCCTTCTTCCTCCTCCGTCCATTTGCTGCCCATGCTCGCCATGAGCAGTGTCGCCTCACCGCGCCACAGTCCGCATGCCCGCGAGCACCGTGCCGCACCGCCATCCACATGTCGTCCGCGAGGAGCTGGAGGTCGCCGGAGTCGAGGAACCACGTGGTACTCCAGGGATGCTATGCTGCACGCGCTACTCGCTCCAGCTCCTCCAACCCCATCCCTCCTTCCCCGGTGGCGCCACCTGCTCTTGCTCATGCTCATGCTCCCCGCCCTCTTCCTCCTCTGGCAACCAGCACCAGAGGCTCCATCCGCCAGCCGCCCTGTCCCCAGCTACTTCCCGTTCCACCCCGCCACTCACCCACGCGCCTGACCATGACGAAGATGGCGCCTCCGATGACGCCCTCCTGGCGCTCCTCCGCGCCCATGACACCGATGCCGCCTACAGCCTCTTCTCCTCGAAGCCTTCTGCCCTCCCTTCCTCCCCCACCACGGCCTCTCGCCTCCTCGCGCAGCTCTCCTTCAATTCCAACAGCCCCGATACGTTCTCCCGCGCCGCCCGCCTCCTCCAGAGCCTCCGCGCCCGCGGTGCCCTCGACCTCCTCGACGCCAACTCCCTCTCCCCCGCGGCCGCGGCCGCGGCCGCCGCCCGCTCCCGCGACGCCCGCCTCGCCCACTCCCTCCTCCTCTACATGATCCGTCAGGGCCTCCTCCCCGATCGACGCGCGTACACCACCGCCGTCGCCCGCCTCACGCCGCCCACCAAGGCGCTTCGCCTCTTCGACGCCGTCCTCCGCCACCTCTGCCGCGCGCCACCAGAGCTCGTCTACCCCTCCTGCCTCCCCGACACGGCCGCATTCAACGCAGCGCTCAGCGCCTGTGCCGACGCCGGGGACTGCCGCCGATTCCGGCAGCTGTTCGACGCAATGAGCGAATGGAGCGCCGCCGCCGATGCGCTCACCTACAACGTCGTCATCAAGATGTGCGCGCGCGCTGGCCGAAAGGACCTCGTCGCGCGCGTGCTTGAGCGCATGCTCTCCTCCGGCCTCGCCCCCTGCGCCACCACTTTCCACTCCCTCGTCGCCTCGTTCATCGGCTTCGGTGACATCACCACGGCGGAGAGGATCGTGCAGGCGATGCGGGAAGAGCGCAAAGACATATGCTCACTGCTCAGGGCTGTCGCTATGGATTGCGACGGTGCGACTGACGTCGAGGAGGGTGCCGCGCTGCTGGACGACATTGTTGCCGGGGCCAAACAGGGACAGGGCTCAGATGAGGTGCCATTGCTCCCCAAGGCTTATCCGCCCAACGCCAGGGTGTACACCACGTTGATGAAGGGATACATGAACGCAGGCCGCGTCGACGATGTCGTGGCCGTGCTGCGCGCGATGCGACAAGAGGCGCTGACGGTACCCGCAAGCCGGCCGTACCATGTGACTTACACGACGGTGATATCAGCGCTTGTCGGTGCGGGCGATGTGGCGCGCGCGCACGCCGTGCTGGGCGAGATGGCCGCGGCCGGAGTTCCAGCCAACCGTGTCACCTACAACGTCCTGCTCAAGGGGTACTGCCAGCAGCTGTAGATCGGCAAGGCCAGGGAGCTCTTTGAGGAGATGGTGACGGACGCCGGCATCCAACCCGGCGTGGTGACATACAACACCCTCATGGACGGGTGCGTGCTCAGCGACGACAGCACGGGCGCGCTAGCCTTCTTCAACGAGATGCGGTCACGGGGCATCGCGCCGTCCACGGTGAGCTACACGACGCTGATGAAGGCGTTCGCTGTGTTGGGGCAGCCCAAGGTGGCGCACAAGGTGTTCGAGGAGATGGAGCGAGACCCAGGGTGACGGTGGACAGGGCGGCGTGGAACATGCTCGTGGAGGGGTACTGCCAGCTGGGGCTGGTGGAGACGGCGAAGCAGGTGGTAGAGAGGATGAAGGAACGCGGCGTGCAGTCGGACGTGGCGACGTACGACAGCCTGGCGATGGGCATCGCGATGGCGCGCAAGCCAGGGGAGGCGCTGGTGCTCTGGAACGAGGTGAAGGAGCGGTGCCTGGAGGAGGCCGACGAGGAGCTGCTGGGGGCGCTGGCAGACGTGTGCGTGAGGGCGGCCTTCTTCAAGAAGAAGCTGGAGACTCGGGGAAGGAGGGATGGGGTTGGAGGAGCTGGAGCGAGTAGCGCGTGCAGCATACCACGTGGTTCCTCAACTCCGGCGACCTCCAGCTCCTCGCGGACGACATGTGGATGGCGGTGCGGCACGGTGCTCGCGGGCGTGCGGACGGCGGCGCGGTGAGGTCACACTGCTCACAGCTGGAGAGCATCACAGCGCATGCTCGTGCGGGTGGAGATGACGGCCGTTACCCCAAAATTGACTGAACGTGACGAAATGCTAATTTGGGTTAACGCTTACATCTTTCGATGGTATTTCACGTGACGGAGCTTTTTCAGTGGTATTTTCCGATTCTTGTGATCTTTTGATGCTACAGAACCAATTCTCCCTTAGAAGTAACATTGATGTTAAAGTTCCCCCCACAGTTAGGTTCACTGTTGTGGAGCCGTGCAGCCGGTGTCATGCCGTAGGAGAGGATGATAGGCGTCGAAGATGGTGATGGGCTGATGGCTGCCATCGTGTGCAATATCAATCAGGCTGGGATCGGAGCCTGATTGATTGTGCATGGGATGGATGATGTTGCAATAGCTCACCAAACAAGAAGGCTTTTATGTGATTGTAAGAGAAATTAAAGTTTCTCGATTAGGCTTTGGGTTATGTTGCAATAGCTTAGTACCAAACAAGGCTTTTTACGTGATTGTATGATAGAAAAAATAAAGTTTCTCAATTAGGCTTTGGGTTATGTTGCAATAGCTTAGTACCAAACAAGGCTTTTTACGTGATTGTATGTATGAGAGAAAAAATAAAGTTTCTCAATTAGGCTTTGTTTTTTCTACAAAGGGAGATACTAGCGCCAGGACGTCCGAACATAACCGCACGTCCGGATGCCCGCGCCTCCTCCGTCACGTACGCTCATGGAAAAAACGCCGTGCCCGCCGCTTCTTCCCCCTACCCCCCCCTCCTCTCTCTCTCCGTAAGTCCGGACGCACACGCCTCCTCCGCGGGAAATGCCACACCTGCAGCTCCTTCCCCCTAACCCCCTCCTCTCTCTCTCTCTCTCTCTCTTCGCACAGGCGGGACCCCCAGGAGCCGGGATGAGAATGAGCACACCCCATCCGCAGGCTCCCAACACGCCCCATCCGTCGGGCCCCTAGCTCGCGCGCCCCATTCCTGGCGCCCAAGCCGTGCCCCCGTGACTCTCTCTGAAACATGAAACACTTAACACTTGAGTGCAACATACTTCTGAAGCAGATGAAACATTTATATCATACACTTGAAACATATGCAACGTCCAGATTAAACACTTGCAACTTGCAACATGAAAACACTTACCGCAACATAAGACTGAAACATTTGAAACATTTTGAATATATGTGTGAAACATATGCAACATCCATATCTACTTTTGCAACATCTATATGAACCACTTGCAACATACCTCTAAAACACCTGAAACACTTGAAATAAGCATTTGCAACATACGGGGGAGAGACCGGGGCCAGTCGATTCTGACCGTCAGGGTGGGAGCCGACGGCGAGCGGTAGCGAGCGAGCACCACCAGCCCCGCCCCGCGCTTGTGGGTGCCTTTGGCTCGGCAGGGGACGACCTGAGGTGCCCAGCACGTGTGCCCAGCCATCATCGGTAGGGGCAGCGGCAGCAGCCCGTGGTGGCGAGGCATCCCGACGGCGTTGGGTTGGGAAAGAGGCCGGGGAGGCACTGCACACACTGAGCGAGGAGGCGGCGTGGTCGGCTTGGGTAGAGGAAGGAGGCAGCGGTGGCGGCACGGGGCTCTGCTGCTACCAGTGGGCGCGAGAAGAGACCGAGAGATGGGGAGGGCGAGACGGAGTGGGGAGATCTTTTTTCTTGAGTGGCGGGCGAGGCAAAGTGGGAAGCCACATCCGAACGGACGCCCGTGTTGAAGTATTTCCTTTCTACAAAGTTGTAACTTGTAACTTGACCATTAGTACTGTGATGAATGGGAAGTTCAGCCACTTCGCGCGGTAGTGTTGTTTGTCGTTCCATTAGGAAAGTTCTGTTTTACAACAAAAGGCTTATTTTCACCAAAATATTAATTAAAAAAAGGGTTTTAATAAAATGACAAAAGAAAAATTGAAATCGTCACAAAGAGGCAGCAGCAGTCGCTGCCGGCTAGTACATGGAGGCCCGTACATTTTCAAGTTGGGCTCAGCCCATGTAGGAGGACCATTCCAGCCCGGTCCATCCAGGCCCACTTGTGCGTCTTCCTCCTCCCTTCTTTCCCCAGACCAACCGCAGCCAAGGGCAACACCACCACACCACCTCCTCGCCGTCGAAACGAATCCGAGTGACAAGGGAACCGGCGGCGGCGATGGGGATTGGTGAGCACTTCGAGGGCGTGAAGCAGCACTGGGCGAGCAACTTTGCTTTCCTTGACTACTTCAAGAAGGTCTACGGCCGCGCCGAGCCCCTCCCCAAGTGGTCCGACGCCGACGTCAACGAGTTCATTGCCTCCGACCCGGTCTACGGGCCCCAGGTCGGCGATCCCATCCGCTCCCCTCCCCCTTCCTCCTCGCCTCGTCTCGCCTCTCCTTTGACCACAGATGCGGTTTCCGCAGCTCAAGGCCCTGCGGGAGTCGAGGAAGTTCGCGCTCGCCGGGGGCTTCGTCGGTGCCGCCCACCTCGGCGGCGTCGCGCTCAAGTTCTCCAAGGCGCCGCACGGTATGATGACGGGTGCCTTTGCGGCCATGTGTAGCTGCCAGGTTTTCCAGATCGGTTGTGACATCGGTTTGGTTTTGCTGCTGTTGCTGATCGGCGGCATTTGGGGGTGGGTGGCTGTGATTGACTGCAGGCGTCCTGCTGGCGACCGGGTTCGGGGCGATCACGGGCGCCGTGCTGGGATCCGAGGTGGCGGAGCACTGGTACCAGCTCTACAAGATGGACAAGCAGGGGACCAACCTCAGGTTCATCTACTGGTGGGAGGACAAGGTCTCAGGTCTGTTCTGTTCCTTGTGCAATCTTGTCCTCTCTTTCCTCATATGATGATCCAGTTCCTGTCTAGTAAACGTGGTTAATTCTGTAGAGGATGCCATATCCTACTTGCAATTGTGGATTACAATGTTGAAATAATGATGTGGTTGTGTCAGTTTCAGCGCAGAGTAACACACAGCTAATCTTACCTGACCAACTATGTGATATACTATGTGTTAAGTGCAAGTTACAAATTGTACCTGTTAATTTTATTTTTCTCTATTTAAGTGAATTAAGTCTGCTAAGTTTGTAAAACTTTGTGTTAATCCTCAGATTCATCCACATCTCCTTGTCCTGACTCCCGACCAAATCAATGATTACTTTCTGGAAACACTTGCCACTCATTTTACATAATGTTTTTCTCTGAGACCTACAAATTGTAGGTTAGTATAGTATTTACAACTGCTTTATGTTAATGTCAGAATTTATGCGTCTGAAAACACTCTTTAGTCTTTACACCTCAGATCTACTACCACTGTTGTAAGTGGTAGGAACTTGCAACAGAACCTTTCTGTGTCTGAGACTGAAAGCTGCACCTAATTCAGAAGTAACCCTGGTGATGACTGATCAATCTTAGAGGGATTCTTGAGCTACCTCATTAAACTAACAATTAAGCCACAGATCCATCTACATCTCGTTAACCCAGCTACTACTAACAAAGATGCCTTTTAAATTTGTGTGCTAATTGTAGTTTAGTACAACAAATATAGTGCTATGTTGGCTTTATGTTTATGTCAGGATGTATCTTCAGACTAAGCATTGCCTTTGTGAGCAGGCATTGACTTCCAGTCTTAATTCTGGCTTCCATGTTTTCTTGGGTTCACCCTCTGGTTTTCTCTGGTACCTGAGTCAGTCTTCTGGTGGAGAGAAACATTTGCGTTGGTGAATGGATATGCAAATTCTGTGAGACACTAAGCAGGACTATCAAATGCCGAAGAGTGCTTCTCGCAGTGCAAACTGTTGGATAGATATATAGTACTAACAAATTTGTGTTCACTACATACATAATTGCCTCTGTAGTCCTTGCTTTCGAAAGGTTCTGCTTGTAGTTCATGATCAAGAGTGTAATCTGTGGTGCTTGGCTGGTGAAACAACTCCTATGTAGGCTGTTGCCATCAGCTGCTTAGGCTCTTGTGGGTTTTTGGTCGTGTTTTCTTTCCAGCGTGTGACGCTGTTAATCTTGTACTAGGTGCCAGGTGGCCTAGGGGAGTTGGCTCTGCCTCTCCTTTGGTTCTTTTTTCTCTACTTAAATGAAATGATTATTGACTTGTGAGTTGTGACTGATTATGTTTATGATTCTCTTTTCAGTGAATTTATAATATTAAAGTATAGGATGCAGTTGTGTCAGTTTCAGCATGAGATTACTTGCCAATTTGCAAACGATTGAAGTCAAGCAACTGCATGATTCTAATACATTAGTTTTTCATGTTTGGATTAGCCTTTTTAGGTTACCGTACATAGTGATTCTGGTTTTACCCATGTAATGACACGGTAGTGGATTACAACTGTTAAAACTCTTCAAAGTACAAGATGGAGCTGTGTTAGCTTTAGCATGTTTGTGCTTATTAACGCAGTTGATTGCAGTAGGCTGTCTCCATAGTAGTTTTTCCTTTTTGGTTTTACAAGATTGGAGATTCCTTATTTGTTCTAATTCTTCTTTTTTTCCCTTCCGTGAACAGGCCAGAAGAGCTGAACCATGTTGAATGATACCTATTTTGAGCATACCAGTTTGACAAAACATTGATGTCTCTTATGTGGAATCCTTAGTTTTTGTTTCCTAGTTTTCTCTAATAAGGTGCGTATTGGTTGTGGAAACCAACTGGACAATGTATTTTCATCTGTCATGAGTGATGTTTATCCTTAGTACTTTACAATGTTCAGGGTCACTCTGGTGTAAACAGCAAATCCTATCCGTTTCCAAGATATGTTTTCTCAAACTGCTATTTTTCTGTTAGTAGTTGCAACCTCAGAAATAAAAAGGCTGCACACTGCATTCGAAACACTTGGCCTTCATGTATGCATACAAGGTGTTTTTTTATCTTTTGGTCTGAAGCTCTATGTCCATTTCAAAAATTGCAGTTTCTTCTAGCCCAATACGTGATTTTGATTCATATCATTATTCTCATTTTAGGAGGCAAAATTGAATGCTATATTCTTGCCTGATGATAAGAATATCATGTTTATGTTGCAAGGATTGATGTATCTGTTTCGCATATAAGGCTATGTATGTATTATCAGTCATCGTTCCTTGGGTAGATGTGTACTTAACTACGCGGATGTTGTCCAGTTTACTGACCCAAGTTTAGAGTGTTCATTCCACCCCTACTACAATTGTAGCTATTGTTGTATCAAGTTAGATGCTAAAAGTAAAAGAACATAAAATTGAAATGGGGTGGATGGAACATAGATTCTGATGACTCACAATACCTGATAGTGTAAACATGGTTTCTAAAGCCTATGGTTTTTCTTTATATGTATCACTTTCTGTGTAAACTGAAATTATGTATCCATAGTTTTTAACCGATTGCCCCGATAGTACTAGTAGATACAATGATTAGAAATGAACACAAACATATTTCAATTGATAAGGAAGAAATAACACAACATCAGAACTCCTCAACAGTTCTTTATTATGGAAAGTAAAAGCACACAATACAATACCAGGGCACTCCTGAAGGGCTATGGTTTATATGACAAGATACACCAAAGTAGCAGAACAAACCATTACACCAACATTATTAATCGTATTACACACTAGTAATCAACAGAATGAGCCCCCCAGGGTGTTATTACAGTCAGAAGGAATAGCCCATCTCTGAGCCCCTACAGTTAGAATAGCCACTCAGTATAGTCAGTGGGTTAGTGATCTCCTCTATCAGTGGGACTGTACTAAAATGCCCATTCTGTTGATCCGCTACCACCATGCCTACGTCAAGCAAACTACTCTGTTCTACAATCTGCATACAACGTCAAATTCATACCGTCAGTTGCTTATCATGATATGGAACAAAACCTGAAGTTTATAGCTTAGAGTGAACTGACAATCGGTACCTTTTCCTGGAGAATTTCGTTAGTAGCTTTCAACATACCTTCCTGCATATACGGAGATACTTTTAGTAAGTTATGGATGCTAAAAACTTTGGGTCTTTATAGAGTTGAGTACAAGTTTTTGACATGCCTTTCTTTTCAGTGCTTGTATCTCTTGAATCATTATCTGCATCTATTGGACAGGATACAATTTTAGCAATGTCTGAAATCATATGTTTTTTTTAATGATTTTTTGGTGAATTACCTTTGCAGAGCGGATGTTGTACATCCATATCTCCAAGTACTTCTCTAGGGCATTCAGTTCTTCAACATTCATGTGTTCATTTGCCCTGTTCCCGTAGATGTACCTACCAAAATGCTTCCTTTGTCAGAATTAATGGCAGACTTCGAACATTTGCCATTTTATTTTATTTTTAATAGAATAAATCTTATTTTGAGAGAGCAGAACAGGTTTTCTAGTGAACAGTTCAGGCCATGTTTCGATGTAAAGTGTTTTTGGACTTTTAGAAGAAGAAAAATACCATGGTTTTGTTAAATAACTTGGTTTTAGAGTGACATGATGTGTTTGGATGCAATAAAGTTTATCGTTTTCAATACCATTGTATTGCCTAAATTGTAGTCTTTTGGAAGTTTTATTTAAAGACTCCACTGTAGACCTCTTTTTTTCTAAACTATGTTTCTGCACATGAATGGTTCTAAAACTATAGTTTCTTAATACTACAACATTCAAACAAGGCCTCAGTGTTGTGTAAGACCAAAACTTTCTTGGGTTTAGAAGTTTCTGTCTATTATACAGAAATGTTTTGTGTTGCTTGGTTGGTTCGGTACTTAAGTATGGACAAAAGCATGGACCCTGCTGAACCTATGTTATAGCTCTAACTTGTAAGCAAAGATAAATGTTTCTTCGAGTTTGTTTCGCATTTGCTGGTAAATGGACAGTGGAATTCTGAAGCAAACTGAATTGTAGGAAATTTTTACAGACTGTAAGGCAGAGCTGTGAGAACAATTTACCTGAGTCCTTTCTGGAGCAGATTGATTTCCTGTTGCAGCACCATGGTTTCTTGTTTTGGGTCCTGCGTAGCAGAAATGGCCAAAGCTTTTAGCAATCAGGGAGAGCAGAGGAAAAGGCAGAGAGGGTGTCTATAGACAAGAAGATGGCTTTGTGTTTGCATAGGAAACGTTTGGTCTCTCTACTTGTACTATGCATTGAAGATTCAGCCACAGCAGTCTAATAACAACTCAAATTATATAGTCCTGTGGTCTATTTACTAGAAGCTCATGCCTTGTGCTGTGGATGTGGAAATTTGCACAGTTGACTGTTATGAAAGTGAAAACAAACAAATAAATAAATGTATTTAAAGTAGCAAAGAATGCATGAATGAGCACATGTTGCTGAATTGGCTGGGAGCATATATTCTGGTGTTAGGCATGAATGTTCCAGTGTTGTAAATGGCAAGCAAAACGATGGTAGGACACACAAGAACCGGCACATGATGCCGGCCGGAAAGTTGGAAGGGGAGGGCACTAGCTACTGCTACTGACCATTCTGTTGTCGCCGGAGCCGTCGGCAGCTTCTCCGGTGGCAGTCTTGTACCTCTCGATCAGCTCTTCCATGGTCCTGCAGTCGGATCATCAGCTCATCATCGATCAGCAGAGCAGAGCACAGCAGAGCATGCATGGTACGGTGACGACGACGATGATTTACCCGGTGGTGGCGAGATCGTAGAGCTTGCCGTGCGCGGAGAAGATGATGATGCCGATGTGGGCGTCGCAGAGGACGGAGAGCTCCCGGGCCTTCTTGAGCAGCCCGGTGCGGCGTTTGCAGAAGGTCACCTGCCGGTGCACCGGGTTCTCGATGCGCCGCAGCTGCACCTTGCCCCGCGCCATGGATGCCGAAGGATTGCCTGGTCCCTTGCCTTGCCTTGGCTAGCTCGTCGGTCGTCACCTAGCAGCAGCAGCAAAAGGTTGTCGTCTTCCTCGATCCCTGCACACAACCTCCCACTAATTTGGACTAGCTTCGAGGTTGGTGAGGGTGAGGGTCCCCTTGTGCTCTCTCCTCTCCCTTGCTCTTCTCTGTCTTCTTGCTCAGTCACCACAGGCCCTGCCCTGCCGGTGCATATATACTGCCGGCCTGGCCTGGCCTGGCCTTGGCAGCCAGCAGCTCTGCAGCTTGCTAGCTAGTCTCATGGAATGATGGAAGACGAATCCCATACGCATCTCTTGCTTTACACCTGTTGCCATTTAACGTTCGTCGCATCAGAGCACCCATGTCTGAAATTCTCCTTTTCAAAAAAAAAAAAATGACTGAAAAATTCTCATGTCTTTGCTAGCTGTGCTTCACAGCCGCCATGCTGCTGCTGCTGCTGTTTCTGTGCACGCGTGGCGTGGATGCATGGGCATGGCTGAATTTGTTGGGAGTCAACTCGAGGCAGAGAATATATACACACACACAGTTGAAGTCAAGATGCGTGGCAACGCTTGCACATGATGATTGGCAGTAGCTAGTACTGGTCCCCTACCTCCTGCTGGAATTTTTGTTTCAAATGAATAGACTTCGAATTTTGTATGTCGATTTGTTCTGAGGTTTCTGGTTCCTGATGATGATGATAACCAATTGATCATGGGCTTTGCTGCGGTACAACCAAATGACTGTGAGGCGTTCATTTATTTCGATCGGACGGTCACGATCACCTAGGAGGTAATATATGAAATATATATTTATTTAATTTTTAATTTTGGAAAGTATGATAAATCAGGAAAAGTGTAAGATATAAAGATCTTTTTTTAGATCTAATTGACGCATACATGATTCATTGGATGTGGTAAATCTTTTTATTTTTTGCAACTTTAGATTTAGCATAATTTATTTAACATAAACTACCTATTTTTTATTCAAGTAACTCGTACCACACGTATGTGCTCAAACAGACATGAAATTGATGTGTGTATGTGCCCAACGTGCACGAAAATTTACGTGCATACATGAAACTTTACATGGCCATCTTGCATGCTCAATATTGACAGGTAAGGCCCTCTCAACTATGAAATATAGTTTTATTCGAGTTAGTATAATATACACACTCAATTTGTAACGTGTCAACATATAACATGTTTTAGATCGCTAAAGTTCAAGTCTCAATAATGTGTTAACTATTGATATTTTTTATATATATGTAACGTAACTTTTAATAACGGAATAAACCGTGATATAGCTGTTGTATACATGTTGATATATTTTTTTATATGTATAACATACTGAAAGGAAGGCCGCGCAATCAACAAGGAAGGGCCGCGCGGCAGGCCGCCGCTTCTCGGCGTGTTCGCTGGTTGGTTTCTGAGCTGGCTGGTGTTGGTTTGTTGTGAGAGAAAAACATTGTTGGCTGGTTGAATAAGCCTGGCTGAAACCAACAAGCGAACATGGTGTCTGTCTGTCCCGTGCATGAGGGGATTTGAAAATATTTCCTTTTCCTTTTCCCTTTTCTTAGGTTAATTAATTGATTTAAAAAATCTAAAAATCAATGGCTCAGATTTATTTGAGATATTACCTCCTTGGAGGTAAATGATGTACCTTAGCATTGCCCATTGATCATATATATCAAGGCTTGAGATCTGATTCTATTTCTACCTGGGAATGGGATACATACGTACAAGCAATCAGAATCAGAGTCAGTGATGCATTTTTCTTTGAGTATATGACAAGTGCGCTAGCTACAATTATATTCTTGTTACAACCTGTAAGAATTATATATATTTTTAAGAATATTTATTTACAAGAATTATATTCTTCTACAACCTCTAAAAGCAAAACTCTTTTACAAGAATAGAATTTTAGGATGCTTGCTAGAAGGTGAAGAAGTTGGTTACAACAAAAAAAAAAATCTAAATCCTCCAGCCAGCCACTTCTCTTTTGCATTTATTTTGGTCTACCTCTACAAAACACAAGGAGGCCGGCCGGCTTTCTCCGAATTCCGCTGGCCCTTTTGCGGCACTAGGGTTTTGGTGGCTAATGCCGCTACGAATTCCACCTCGCTTCGCTTTACGACTATATGTCTTGTTAGAAAGATGGCTAGCTTTGCTAGGCTTCATCGAAAACCTGATGCCCAACAAATTGGTGTCACGTCAACAACCCCTCGTTTCACTCTCTTTTGCTGGATGGAGCATCTCTTCCCCAACAATTTGCAGTGCCCAGCCCAGAGGATTCCCTTGCCATTTGCATTTTTAAACCATGCCCTCTTCTTAGTGCTCTCTGACGCAGAATTTGCATCACCTACACCTCTGGACAAAATTTTTCTCTGGTTGGCCCACTGAAAAAAATGGCTCTACTGCATTCATGCTACTCATTGGATTGGAGAACCAGAACCAGAGAGAGTGAGCTCAAGAATATATGGAATTAATGCAGACTGGCAGCCATCTTTTTTCTTTTAGGACTGGAAGCTATCATTGTGTGAAAGAGAGTGTCTTGCTCGTGAAAACGATGTTTCCTCGTCTAAAATACGTCCTAACATGAACATAAAGAAGAATACATATGTTATGCTAATCTGCAATTTGCAGTCAGGTAAGATAAATGACAAGTGTTTCTAGAAAGGCATCTTTGTTTGGTGTTTAGCAGATTTAAGGAGATGTGGATGAATCTGGGGCTCAAGGTTTTTTGTGTATTCGTGAGCCAACTTGGGAAGCACATAGTCTCCCTAGGATGAATCAGAGATCACGAAAGTCGGTTCTGAATTTGGTGCAGTTTTTAGCTCCAGGTACACAAGTTACTGTTAGACTATATTCTGGAAATTAATCCTACCCTACCAACTCTAACAGTTAATAGACAAGACCGTCTCTAGGAATTTGGGCCCCCAGAACGAAACGAAATGCAAAATGAGGTCCGAAAATTTGAAAAAAGAAATCATGTCTAATATAACTAAAGAATACTTTAACTTTTACATGTGTTATTTCAATATACAAAGTTTAGTAATATATCAAATATTGATGCTAAAAAATAGGTAGAACTAACCTCATGATTTACTGAAAAGCATCAACTATCTTGGAAATTTTAAGGTTATATATAAGATACTCCTTGAAATAAACAAAAGAAGACCGGACCAAATTTGAATGAGCAACTATCTTATAAATCTTGGATGCGTGACTACAACTATACGGAGTCTTAACCTTTCTACCGCTGAGAAATTTATGAAACAATTATTGATAAATTTGGAGGCTCTGTTCCATGACTTCCATTGCTTAGGCCGCACGCCCTCATCGACGGGTCTGTATGTAGATACTAAAGAGTGATTACAAAAACGTATACTGTGACATGAACATAAAGTATGTAGTTCTTATTTTTGGAAGTAAAGACAGATAAACTAGTTCATATCCTGTACTAATCTACACTTCTCAGAAAAATAGATCTACAAATGGCTCTAAAAATAAACAACTAGTGTTTAATAAGAGTATCTTCGGATTTTTTTTTTTGAAACAAAGGCAGGAGCTCTGCCGCTCAATTAAGACGAAAGAAAATTATGTACAACAAGGGTAGCCAAACGTGGTGCCAACACACGCCACACAAATGGCTGACCCATCCACGCGACGCGGAAGGGAAACAAAACTGTCATGAGTCATTGTTGCCGAGCGTGGTTACAAAGCAACCAGCAGCTCCGACTTTCCATGGCAGACACAGACGAACCTAACGAAGAAAAAAAGATGGCCCAAAGCGAGAGGCAGCAACAAGTCATCGTTGCCAAGCTCAAAACAAAGAGCAGCTCCGACTTCCCCGCCCCCAGCACCCCGGCATTTGCCACACCTTCAAAGCCTCCCAGTAGACGAAAGAGGGGGTGGTTCGCCTCATGTTATCGTTGCCGAGCCACATCCCTTGACGCAGCAGCTCCGACTTCACGCTTCAAGTCCTCCCTCCACACGCAGACCGGGTGCCGAGAAGCTAAGAGCATCAACCGAAGGCAACGTCGTGGTTGAGATGAGATCCAATCAGCGACGCCTTCAAGAAGGGCATGACGTCGAGAACGCCACCATCGCTCGTCCAAGCTGGACCGGGTTTTCACCCGTGAAAAGCAGTGCTGGGGAACACGACGCCCTCAGCAGGGGATGTGGTGCCCACAGACGTCGCCGTCGTCAAGGCTTTCGCCCAAAGGGTTCCCCAGCACAAACGTCCGACCAAGACCCGGACCTTATCCTGTTGTCGCCACCGTCGTCACTGCCCCGCCATCCCAATGAAACCCTTCCAGAGAGGCATGCGTCAGCCGCCACCCCCCCTGGCCGGGCAACACGGGATCGGGCTTACCCTGCCGCACTCGTCACACTGCTGCACACCGAAGCTGTTGCCGGACGACGTTGCCGGCTCTGGCACCCGCAGCCGATGCTGCCGGTCACCGTCGGCCGCTGCCGGTCGTGAGTGCCCCACCACCATGGGCACCGCCCCCAGCCCAAAGGGCGCCAGATCCAGCCGCTAGGGCAGAGAACCCGGTGCCCCAAGCCAGCACCGCCGCCCCCAGCCATGGAGGCGTCGGATTCAGCTTCCAGCGCACCGGATCTAGCCGCCCAGGCCCAAGAGCAGCCCAGAACGTCGCTGCCGGCGCTGCCATACGTGGAGGAAGGGGATAGTGGATTGGAAGAAGGAGATCCCGCCGCCGCCACCACCGAGCGCCTGTCTGGGCTCCAGCCGGCGCTGCCGTAGCCGCGGCCAGGCGGCTCCCTCGAGCCCCACGCGGCTCAGACGAGGCCGCGCCCAGCCGGCCCGCTGCAGCCTGTGCCGCTTCTCTGCCAAGGCGCGAGGATGAGAGGCCCCGCCACCGCCATCCCGGCGAGCCGCACGGCCTTGCCGGTGGCCTGCTCCGGCGGCGGCGCGGCAGGGGAGGGGAGGAGAGGGGAGGGGGCGGCGGCTGTGGTCGGGCCACCCGAGTCGCCCGCGTGGGAGGGGCAACGCAGGGCGAGACGAAGTGGGCTGTTTCCTCGGTATGGCTTTTTATATCTTCGGATTTAGCTGCTGGATGAGGAGATGTTGATGACCCTGGGGATTCATTGGTTGGGTTTCATGACCTTGTACGCCCTGTTCGTTTGGGCTGGTTTGGCTTATAAGCCATGGCTGAAAGTACTGTTGGCTGGTTTGGTGTGAGAGAAAAATATTGTTCGTTGGCTGATAAGCCATGGCTTATAAGCCAGATACGAGCAAGCGAACAGGCTTGTAGAAGGCTATACTCTCTAAAATGAATCAGCATGAATCACTAAAAGGTATCACTGAATTAGCTGCATGTTTCAATTTCTACAGGTGTGTACAATAGTTTAAGAAACTTTCTTCTCATCTTCATTTACAGCACTGATATCTATTAAACTGATCTGATGTGTATAGTAGAGACCGGAAGGTCCCTTAAAACTGACAAGTAGAAGCAGAAAGAAATCACAAGAAACCAGTATGAATCCAGATGTCATCCAGATTCATCACTGAAATATGCTGCAGCCTGGAAAGGGTGCCACCTGGTGGCACTGGAGAAGTGGAGACATCTCCTTGTGGGATGCTTCATAGTAATAGATGCTATATAGCTAGTGCTTTGGGGCATAAAGCATGAACTGATTCCAATTAGCTTTTGCGTAATGGAAGGCAAAGCACCCAATGGAGAGCAAGTGAGTGCTCATTGGACGCTCTTAAAAGAAACATTGTTGTCATCTCCATGCATGTTTGGCCTGTGACACTTGAGACCTTTTAGATGCTAGCTGTTTGATCTTCAATGCACTCTATCCATCAACATAGCATGTTCCTTTTGCAGTGAAACATTTACAATGGCCCTAGCTAGCCAAGGATATGTTATTGTGTTTAGCTTGTTCTTCTTCATAGTCCTTGGCATTATTCAGTGGCTATTGTAAGTTAATTTAACATTTTTTTAAATTCTGTGTTAAAATATTTAGCACCAAACACCCAATCTATAGATTACTTAATTTGGCTCGAAACAAATACTCCCTCCGTCCCATAAAAAGTGTCATTCTTAATTCCCAAGAAGTTAAACACTTTTAACTTTGATCAAATATATATTAAAGAATATTAATATTTATGATAATTAGTATCATTAGATAGATAGTTGAATATATTTTTATAACAAATTTATTTAGAGATATAAATGTTGCTAATATTTTCATAAATCTAGCCAAACTTAAGAAAGATTGACCAGCACGAGTCCTATAGTGACTCTTTTTATGGGGCGGAGTAGTATATAACTAGAGTCACCAAGAAGAAGATTATTTGGAGGAATATATTTTGATGATTCTAAACTTGAAGTAAATCACATTTTATCACAAATATGCAAGGTGGCCAAGATTATAAAGCTGTCAAGGTACCTCCAGAAATAAAAGATTTGGCCTTCATATTTAGTATAAGGGTCTCTTTCTCTAAAATAGTCAGCCAGGGAATGTAACATTGGCTCTCCACAAGCATGGTACTAAAACTGAATGCCAGGTACTTTATTGTTTCAAACAAAATCATTGCTTCAAAGAAAGAACACTGCCAGGTTACTCAAATCAGTCTTATTATACAAGAAACTACCAAAGAGAATCAAGAGTGAACTCCAGCCAATCATATTAGGTAACATCAGCAGACTAATTAAAGCAGGCTTTCAAATCTATTACATATATCCTCAAAGTAGAGTTCATGGTCCCATGACAACAGTATGATGTTATTTATATATTCTACCCTAGGGTGGAAATCTAGCTAGCCAAGGATATGTTATTGTGTTAGCTAGTTCTTCTCCATAGTCCTTGGCATTATTCAGTGGCTATTGTAAGTTAATTTAACATTTTTTTAATTCTGTGTTAAAATATTTGGCACCAAACACCCAATCTATAGATTACCTAATTTGGCTCGAAACACATACTCCCTCCGTCCCATAAAAAGTGTCATTCTCGCTTCCCAAGAAGTTAAACACTTTTAACTGTGATCAAATATATATTAAAAATAGGGGCTCTTGCGTTTGTACCCTTGTTTTGTATCGAAATTGTGATTTTACCCCTATTTTTTTGACTTTGTGAATTTACCCCTACTGTGCCATTCACGAAGCACTGGTTTGCCCCTGCTCCGTTATCCACCCCTAACGGTGTTAAACTTTGTACAAAAGACATGAATGCCCATGCGATTTTGCCCCTTGTTTTTATGCCTAATTGTGATTTTGCCCCTGTCTGGCCGAGGCTCGGTTGCGCGCGGCACGGGGTCGACCGTCCGGCCATGGCGCGGCCACCGAGGACGCGAACGCGCAGCACCCGCACGCCCCCGCACCAAGCCCCGCGCGAGCTTTGTGCCCCGCGGCCAGGCGCTGCCGCTGCCCCGCGCCTTGACCCAAGCATCACGGCCGGGCGCCGCTGCTGTCCTGCGCGGCACACAATAACATCCATCCGACTCAACCATAAAAATAGTCAGCCATTGGTCATATGAACCTGTAGTGGTAAAGAGTAAGGCAGCCCGACATTGGGCCAAATATCGTAGTAGCACAATAAGTATAATTTATGCCTGGGACCAGCAAGTGTTCACAGTACTTCCACCACGCAGAAACAGCAAACTGTCTTGTTCCTAGCAGTATGTAGCAAGCAAGAGTATGTTTTGTTAAACTAAATTGAGCGGCAACATGCACAATAAACTATCAAATATTGATGAAGGACTAAATGTCTGAGGACATCGACAGAACTGAAAATGAAATCAGAGCAAACAGGTAAGACTAGCTGCTTTCAAGCCATGATCTTGGCCGACCTCACGACATTCGAAATGGTTTCGAGAGTGGCAGGGAAGATTTCCTCCGTCTTGGGATCCTCAAAGATAATGAGGCAGCAAGCACCTTGATCTAGAGTCCCAGCAAATTTCTTGTCGAGGATCATCTGTGGCAGCTTCTTCTCAACATGGTCAACCGGCAATTCAATCATCTCCGCTATATGAGCAATCTCCACCCTTGAATAGGGCTCAATCAACCTGCAGAGGTTCTGCTCCAAGAGCGTATCATACAGAGAAGAAAGATGCCTGTGGACAATAGGGTCCTCCTCCAGTTGGGACTTGTAATCGCGAAGGGCAGTTTCAAAATACTTGAGAGATCTTTTAGAGTATGCATCAGCAACAGCCTTCATAGCATCAACATCAGGACCCAGATATTTTAGGCCAGCCTTAGATGAGATTATCCCTGCAACATCATCAGCTTGGTTAACCATTATCTTGCACAGGAGAGCCGCCAACCTCGCCTCCACACGCATTACGGTACTGTTAGAAAATGATTCCATTGAAGAAGACATGGTTACTCCCTACATACCAACATAACAAACATTACGGTACTGTTAGAAAATGAGCTAAGAATCAGCCAGAACAAAAGGGGTAAATCCTTTAATTACACATCAGACTAAATAATGCAACATCTGGAAAAACAAGCATACATTCCATTAACAACCTTAAATCATAATAAAATTGGCAGCAACAAAGTTACACACTCAGAAAGGAGAAGAGCATAACCCTGTTTGATGCTTGCAAGAAATTATCAATTTAGCGAAGATCAATTATCTAGTTCCTGTAAGTGGAAGTTTGACACAGAAGCACAGAAATTATCATCGAGAGATCACTAAATCAAAACACGTCACTTAATACTTAGTCATAGGAAATTTCAACGTTGCCTTGACAGATAAACATATAGTACTAGTTAGAATTAAAAGATAGTAAGACCAATGAATCAACGTCCCACAAAACAGGAATGCTTCAATTAACCGGGGTATCATAAGAGATATCTAACCACCAGACACCAGTACAGGGGATAATTAACCCTCAACCAGTAGATACAAGACCTAAGTCTGGATAATCACGCTGATTTTCACAAAAATTCCTAAACCTGAGCCATAATCAAGCACCCTAAACCACATCTAGCCAAATTAAAGTATCAGAAAGACATGAAAAAGACTTGAACTGGCAGCTCCACTACCAACAAAATCCAATAGGCTACTCTAGCACGCAGCAGGGGGGCAAGGTCATGGGTGTACACCCAACAATTTTACCAAAAAAACCAAGTTAGTAGGCATAATACATGCATACACTTGTGATTAGATCAGATCCGATCGAATACAGATAGCCAAATAGCTTAAATTAGGGTTCGGCCGTTCGGGTGCTCAGTTTCGCACGGAAGGGAACAGAAGGGGCAGGCATACCTGCTGTGGTGAGTGCTCGTCGCCGGCAAAGGGCTTGAGCCCGACGAGGCCTGGGCAGCTGGGAATAGGGCGGCGGCGGTCCCCAAACAAGGGCGTGTCTCGGTCTCCGGCCAGGTGCGGTGAACGGGAGCTCAAGAGCGGGTGCCGCAGCCCTACAAGCACTGCGCCCCGTGACCAGGCGCTGCCGCCACCCTGCGCGTGCCGGGGCCCTGCGAGCGCCGCGCCCCGCGGCCAGGCGCCGCCGCCGCCCCGTGCCTTGACCCCGAGCGTCGCGACCGGGCACCGCTGCTGCCCTGCGCGCGCCGCGGTCGTGGGCGAGCGCCGCGCCCCGCGGCCAGGCGCCGCCGCCGCCCCGTGCCTTGACCCGAGCGTCGCGGACGGGCACCGCTGCAGCCCTGCGCGCGCCGCGGTCGTGGGCGAGCGCCGCGGTCGTGGGCGAGCGCCGCGCCCCGCGGCCAGGCGCCGCCGCCGCCCCGTGCCTTGAACCCGAGCGTCGCGGCGGGCACCGCTGCTGCCCTGCGCGCGCCGCGGGCGTGGGCGAGTGCCGCGCCCCGCAGCCAGGTGCCACCGTCCCCCGCACAACGCGCCCCTGCGAGCGCCGCGGTCGTGGACGAACAGGAAGTTGAAGATAAGATGAGGGGCAACATGGTCTTTTTGCCTCTGTTTACAGGGATTTTGATTTTTTTTTAATTCATTTATTCCATGTCCATCTAACAGACATCCAAACCAGGGGCAAACGGATGGTTCATTTTAAAATAACAGGGGCAAAATCACAAAGTTGAAAAAACAAGGGCAAAATCACAATTGGATTGCTGAACAGGGGCAAGAACACCATTTTCCCTTAAAAATATTAATATTTATGATAATTAGTATCATTAGATAGATAGTTGAATATATTTTATAACAAATTTATTTGGAGATATAAATGTTGCTAATATTTTCATAAATCTAGCCAAATTTAAGAAAGATTGACCAGCACAAGTCCCATAGTGACTCTTTTTACGGGGCGGAGTAGTATATAACTAGAGTCACCAAGAAGAAGATTGTTTGGAGGAATATATTTTGATGATTCTAAACTAGAATCACAAATATGCAAGGTGGCCAAGATTATAAAGCTGTCAAGGTACCTCCAGAAATAAAAGATTTGGCCTTCATATTTAGTACAAGGGTCTCTTTCTCTAAAATAGTCAGCCAGGGAATATAACATTGGCTCTCCACAAGCATGGTACTAAAACTGAGTGCCAGGTACTTTATTGTTTCAAATAAAATCATTGCTTCAAAGAAAGAACACGGCCAGGTTACTTAAATCAGTCTTATTATACAAGAAACTACCACAGAGAATCAAGAGTGAACTCCAGCCAATCATATTAGGTAAAATCAGCAGAATAATTAAAGCAGGTTTTCAAATCTATTACATGCATATATCCTCAAAGTAGAGTTCATGGTCTCATGACAACAGTATGATGTTATTTATATATTCTACCCTAGGGTGGAAATCTAGTTGTATCAGATACTATAAATCTGTGTCAATCATAACAACTGCATTAGTGCTCATTCATAACTAAGATGCCTAGCCGTACAAATTAGTCCATTTAACGAATTCCTCCAAGATTCTTATAGTTTGGAGGCTCTAATATAATGGAGCATCTTATGAAGCAATGTCACACCCGAACTTGGACACTTTACTCTCCTTTTCTTTTTCTCAGATTAATTTGTTACTATCACTCTATGAGCTCAACCATTGGAGTTTGCTCTGACACAAAAATCCTCTTTGCTCCCAAAAAGTCATTGTTCGGTAAATAACCCCATATCCACTAATGGACCCAACCTATCATATCTTGCTTTTTCCCTTGAAATTTGATAGATATATGAGTTACAGAAACTACTGAAAATGCACGCTAAAAAAATGTAAGCTTATCCTAGCCTATGCCTATCCATATATATATCACTTAACAAACACAGAGCTTGGCATCAATGTGACTGAGCACTTGTTAGTGTCTGCCATGTTACACTGAACTTTGGTTCTTTGTGTCATGTGTGCTAAGAGGTACAAGAAGTGATAACAAGTACCCCTGCAAGAAAAGAACTGCAGCCGCCAGCCGCTGCAAAGAAACAAAGACGGGCGGCCTTTCCAGGATGCAAAGGCGGCGAGCGGCAAGGCGTCCAGGACCACTCCCTTTGGCTCTGAATCTTGGAACACCGAAAGCAACCAATGCAGAGCCTGTTAAGTTGCAGGATCAGTTAGTACGATACAATGCAAAGGTGTGGCAAATCAAGTAAAATGCCTTCATATATGTGCAGCATGCATGCACAACAGGCGATGATTGCCTCGCTTCGCTTCGACTATATGTCTTGTTAGAAAGATGGCTAGCTTTGCTAGGCTTCATCGAAAACCTGATGCCCAACAAATTGGTTGTCACGTCAACAACCCCTCGTTTCACTCTCTTTTGCTGGATGGAGCATCTCTTCCCCAACAATTTGCAGTGCCCAGCCCAGAGGATTCCCTTGCCATTTGCATTTTTAAACCATGCCCTCTTCTTAGTGCTCTCTGACGCAGAATTGCATCACCTACACCTCTGGACAAAATTTTTCTCTGGTTGGCCCACTGAAAAAAATGGCTCTACTGCATTCATGCTACTCATTGGATTGGGAGAACCAGAACCAGAGAGAGTGAGCTCAAGAATATATGGAATTAATGCAGACTGGCAGCCATCTTTTTTCTTTTAGGACTGGAAGCTATCATTGTGTGAAAGAGAGTGTCTTGCTCGTGAAAACGATGTTTCCTCGTCTAAAATACGTCCTAACATGAACATAAAGAAGAATACATATGTTATGCTAATCTGCAATTTGCAGTCAGGTAAGATAAATGACAAGTGTTTCTAGAAAGGCATCTTTGTTTGGTGTTTAGCAGATTTAAGGAGATGTGGATGAATCTGGGGCTCAAGGTTTTTTGTGTATTCGTGAGCCAACTTGGGAAGCACATAGTCTCCCTAGGATGAATCAGAGATCACGAAAGTCGGTTCTGAATTTGGTGCAGTTTTTAGCTCCAGGTACACAAGTTACTGTTAGACTATATTCTGGAAATTAATCCTACCCTACCACTCTAACAGTTAATAGACAAGACCGTCTCTAGGAATTTGGGCCCCAGAACGAAACGAAATGCAAAATGAGGTCCGAAAATTTGAAAAAAGAAATCATGTCTAATATAACTAAAGAATACTTTAACTTTTACATGTGTTATTTCAATATACAAAGTTTAGTAATATATCAAATATTGATGCTAAAAATAGGTAGAACTAACCTCATGATTTACTGAAAAGCATCAACTATCTTGGAAATTTTAAGGTTATATATAAGATACTCCTTGAAATAAACAAAAGAAGACCGGACCAAATTTGAATGAGCAACTATCTTATAAATCTTGGATGCGTGACTACAACTATACGGAGTCTTAACCTTTCTACCGCTGAGAAATTTATGAAACAATTATTGATAAATTTGGAGGCTCTGTTCCATGACTTCCATTGCTTAGGCCGCACGCCCTCATCGACGGGTCTGTATGTAGATACTAAAGAGTGATTACAAAAACGTATACTGTGACATGAACATAAAGTATGTAGTTCTTATTTTTGGAAGTAAAGACAGATAAACTAGTTCATATCCTGTACTAATCTACACTTCTCAGAAAAATAGATCTACAAATGGCTCTAAAAATAAACAACTAGTGTTTAATAAGAGTATCTTCGGATTTTTTTTTTTGAAACAAAGGCAGGAGCTCTGCCGCTCAATTAAGACGAAAGAAAATTATGTACAAGAAGGGTAGCCAAACGTGGTGCCAACACACGCCACACAAATGGCTGACCCATCCACGCGACGCGGAAGGGAAACAAAACTGTCATGAGTCATTGTTGCCGAGCGTGGTTACAAAGCAACCAGCAGCTCCGACTTCCCATGGCAGACACAGACGAACCTAATGAAGAAAAAAAGATGGCCCAAAGCGAGAGGCAGCAACAGGTCATCGTTGCCAAGCTCAAAACAAAGAGCAGCTCCGACTTCCTATCTTGACCTCCGCCCCGCACCCCGGCATTTGCCACACCTTCAAAGCCTCCCAGTAGACGAAAGAGGGGGTGGTTCGCCTCATGTCATCGTTGCCGAGCCACATCCCTTGACGCAGCAGCTCCGACTTCACGCTGCAAGTCCTCCCTCCACACGCAGACCGGGCTGCCGAGAAGCTAAGAGCATCAACCGAAGGCAACGTCGTGGTTGAGACGAGATCCAATCAGCGATGCCTTCAAGAAGGGCATGACGTCGAGAACGCCACCGTCGCTCGTCCAAGATGGACCGGGTTTTCACCCGTGGAAGGCAAGTGCTGGGGAACACGACGCCCTCAGCAGGGGATGCGGCGCCCACAGACGTCGCCGTCGTCAAGGCTTTCGCCCAAAGGGTTCCCAGCACAAACGTCCGACCAAGACCCGGACCCTATCCTGTTGTCGCCACCGTCGTCACTGCCCCGCCATCCCAACGAAAACCCTTCCAGAGAGGCATCGACGCGCCAGCTGCACGCAGCAGCCGCATAGCTGCGTCGTCCGCCACCCCCTCTGGCCGGGGGGTAACACGGGATCGGGCTTACCCTGCCGTGTGCGTCACACTGCCGCACACCGAAGCCCGTTGCTGAACGAGGTCCGCCGGCCTCTGGCACCCGCAGCCGATGCCTGCCGGGGCACCGCGGTCGCCGAGTGTCCCACCACGGTGGGCGCCGCCCCCAGCACCCAAGGGCGCCGGATCCAGCCGCTAGGGCAGAGAACCCGGTGCCCCCAAGCCTGTCGCCGCCGCCCCCCAGCCATTGGTCGCCGGATCCGCTTTCCAGTGCCCCGGATCTAGGCCCCAGGCCAAGTAGCAGCCCAGAACGTCGCCGCCCGGCGCTGCCATACGAGGAGGAGGGACGGCGGAGTGGAAGAAGGAGATCCCGCCGCCGCCACCACCGAGCGCCTGTCTGGGCTCCAGCCGGCGCTGCCGTAGCCGCGGCCAGGCGGCTCCCTCGAGCCCCACGCGGCTCAGACGAGGCCGCGCCCAGCCGGCCCGCTGCAGCCTGTGCCGCTTCTCTGCCAAGGCGCGAGGATGAGAGGCCCCGCCACCGCCATCCCGGCGAGCCGCACGGCCTTGCCGGTGGCCTGCTCCGGCGGCGGCGCGGCAGGGGAGGGGAGGAGAGGGGAGGGGGCGGCGGCTGTGGTCGGGCCACCCGAGTCGCCCGCGTGGGAGGGGCAACGCAGGGCGAGACGAAGTGGGCTGTTTCCTCGGTATGGCTTTTTATATCTTCGGATTTAGCTGCTGGATGAGGAGATGTTGATGACCCTGGGGATTCATTGGTTGGGTTTCATGACCTTGTACGCCCTGTTCGTTTGGGCTGGTTTGGCTTATAAGCCATGGCTGAAAGTACTGTTGGCTGGTTTGGTGTGAGAGAAAAATATTGTTCGTTGGCTGATAAGCCATGGCTTATAAGCCAGATACGAGCAAGCGAACAGGCTTGTAGAAGGCTATACTCTCTAAAATGAATCAGCATGAATCACTAAAAGGTATCACTGAATTAGCTGCATGTTTCAATTTCTACAGGTGTGTACAATAGTTTAAGAAACTTTCTTCTCATCTTCATTTACAGCACTGATATCTATTAAACTGATCTGATGTGTATAGTAGAGACCGGAAGGTCCCTTAAAACTGACAAGTAGAAGCAGAAAGAAATCACAAGAAACCAGTATGAATCCAGATGTCATCCAGATTCATCACTGAAATATGCTGCAGCCTGGAAAGGGTGCCACCTGGTGGCACTGGAGAAGTGGAGACATCTCCTTGTGGGATGCTTCATAGTAATAGATGCTATATAGCTAGTGCTTTGGGGCATAAAGCATGAACTGATTCCAATTAGCTTTTGCGTAATGGAAGGCAAAGCACCCAATGGAGAGCAAGTGAGTGCTCATTGGACGCTCTTAAAAGAAACATTGTTGTCATCTCCATGCATGTTTGGCCTGTGACACTTGAGACCTTTTAGATGCTAGCTGTTTGATCTTCAATGCACTCTATCCATCAACATAGCATGTTCCTTTTGCAGTGAAACATTTACAATGGCCCTAGCTAGCCAAGGATATGTTATTGTGTTTAGCTTGTTCTTCTTCATAGTCCTTGGCATTATTCAGTGGCTATTGTAAGTTAATTTAACATTTTTTTAAATTCTGTGTTAAAATATTTAGCACCAAACACCCAATCTATAGATTACTTAATTTGGCTCGAAACAAATACTCCCTCCGTCCCATAAAAAGTGTCATTCTTAATTCCCAAGAAGTTAAACACTTTTAACTTTGATCAAATATATATTAAAGAATATTAATATTTATGATAATTAGTATCATTAGATAGATAGTTGAATATATTTTTATAACAAATTTATTTAGAGATATAAATGTTGCTAATATTTTCATAAATCTAGCCAAACTTAAGAAAGATTGACCAGCACGAGTCCTATAGTGACTCTTTTTATGGGGCGGAGTAGTATATAACTAGAGTCACCAAGAAGAAGATTATTTGGAGGAATATATTTTGATGATTCTAAACTTGAAGTAAATCACATTTTATCACAAATATGCAAGGTGGCCAAGATTATAAAGCTGTCAAGGTACCTCCAGAAATAAAAGATTTGGCCTTCATATTTAGTATAAGGGTCTCTTTCTCTAAAATAGTCAGCCAGGGAATGTAACATTGGCTCTCCACAAGCATGGTACTAAAACTGAATGCCAGGTACTTTATTGTTTCAAACAAAATCATTGCTTCAAAGAAAGAACACTGCCAGGTTACTCAAATCAGTCTTATTATACAAGAAACTACCAAAGAGAATCAAGAGTGAACTCCAGCCAATCATATTAGGTAACATCAGCAGACTAATTAAAGCAGGCTTTCAAATCTATTACATATATCCTCAAAGTAGAGTTCATGGTCCCATGACAACAGTATGATGTTATTTATATATTCTACCCTAGGGTGGAAATCTAGCTAGCCAAGGATATGTTATTGTGTTAGCTAGTTCTTCTCCATAGTCCTTGGCATTATTCAGTGGCTATTGTAAGTTAATTTAACATTTTTTTAATTCTGTGTTAAAATATTTGGCACCAAACACCCAATCTATAGATTACCTAATTTGGCTCGAAACACATACTCCCTCCGTCCCATAAAAAGTGTCATTCTCGCTTCCCAAGAAGTTAAACACTTTTAACTGTGATCAAATATATATTAAAAATAGGGGCTCTTGCGTTTGTACCCTTGTTTTGTATCGAAATTGTGATTTTACCCCTATTTTTTTGACTTTGTGAATTTACCCCTACTGTGCCATTCACGAAGCACTGGTTTGCCCCTGCTCCGTTATCCACCCCTAACGGTGTTAAACTTTGTACAAAAGACATGAATGCCCATGCGATTTTGCCCCTTGTTTTTATGCCTAATTGTGATTTTGCCCCTGTCTGGCCGAGGCTCGGTTGCGCGCGGCACGGGGTCGACCGTCCGGCCATGGCGCGGCCACCGAGGACGCGAACGCGCAGCACCCGCACGCCCCCGCACCAAGCCCCGCGCGAGCTTTGTGCCCCGCGGCCAGGCGCTGCCGCTGCCCCGCGCCTTGACCCAAGCATCACGGCCGGGCGCCGCTGCTGTCCTGCGCGGCACACAATAACATCCATCCGACTCAACCATAAAATAGTCAGCCATTGGTCATATGAACCTGTAGTGGTAAAGAGTAAGGCAGCCCGACATTGGGCCAAATATCGTAGTAGCACAATAAGTATAATTTATGCCTGGGACCAGCAAGTGTTCACAGTACTTCCACCACGCAGAAACAGCAAACTGTCTTGTTCCTAGCAGTATGTAGCAAGCAAGAGTATGTTTTGTTAAACTAAATTGAGCGGCAACATGCACAATAAACTATCAAATATTGATGAAGGACTAAATGTCTGAGGACATCGACAGAACTGAAAATGAAATCAGAGCAAACAGGTAAGACTAGCTGCTTTCAAGCCATGATCTTGGCCGACCTCACGACATTCGAAATGGTTTCGAGAGTGGCAGGGAAGATTTCCTCCGTCTTGGGATCCTCAAAGATAATGAGGCAGCAAGCACCTTGATCTAGAGTCCCAGCAAATTTCTTGTCGAGGATCATCTGTGGCAGCTTCTTCTCAACATGGTCAACCGGCAATTCAATCATCTCCGCTATATGAGCAATCTCCACCCTTGAATAGGGCTCAATCAACCTGCAGAGGTTCTGCTCCAAGAGCGTATCATACAGAGAAGAAAGATGCCTGTGGACAATAGGGTCCTCCTCCAGTTGGGACTTGTAATCGCGAAGGGCAGTTTCAAAATACTTGAGAGATCTTTTAGAGTATGCATCAGCAACAGCCTTCATAGCATCAACATCAGGACCCAGATATTTTAGGCCAGCCTTAGATGAGATTATCCCTGCAACATCATCAGCTTGGTTAACCATTATCTTGCACAGGAGAGCCGCCAACCTCGCCTCCACACGCATTACGGTACTGTTAGAAAATGATTCCATTGAAGAAGACATGGTTACTCCCTACATACCAACATAACAAACATTACGGTACTGTTAGAAAATGAGCTAAGAATCAGCCAGAACAAAAGGGGTAAATCCTTTAATTACACATCAGACTAAATAATGCAACATCTGGAAAAACAAGCATACATTCCATTAACAACCTTAAATCATAATAAAATTGGCAGCAACAAAGTTACACACTCAGAAAGGAGAAGAGCATAACCCTGTTTGATGCTTGCAAGAAATTATCAATTTAGCGAAGATCAATTATCTAGTTCCTGTAAGTGGAAGTTTGACACAGAAGCACAGAAATTATCATCGAGAGATCACTAAATCAAAACACGTCACTTAATACTTAGTCATAGGAAATTTCAACGTTGCCTTGACAGATAAACATATAGTACTAGTTAGAATTAAAAGATAGTAAGACCAATGAATCAACGTCCCACAAAACAGGAATGCTTCAATTAACCGGGGTATCATAAGAGATATCTAACCACCAGACACCAGTACAGGGGATAATTAACCCTCAACCAGTAGATACAAGACCTAAGTCTGGATAATCACGCTGATTTTCACAAAAATTCCTAAACCTGAGCCATAATCAAGCACCCTAAACCACATCTAGCCAAATTAAAGTATCAGAAAGACATGAAAAAGACTTGAACTGGCAGCTCCACTACCAACAAAATCCAATAGGCTACTCTAGCACGCAGCAGGGGGGCAAGGTCATGGGTGTACACCCAACAATTTTACCAAAAAAACCAAGTTAGTAGGCATAATACATGCATACACTTGTGATTAGATCAGATCCGATCGAATACAGATAGCCAAATAGCTTAAATTAGGGTTCGGCCGTTCGGGTGCTCAGTTTCGCACGGAAGGGAACAGAAGGGGCAGGCATACCTGCTGTGGTGAGTGCTCGTCGCCGGCAAAGGGCTTGAGCCCGACGAGGCCTGGGCAGCTGGGAATAGGGCGGCGGCGGTCCCAAACAAGGGCGTGTCTCGGTCTCCGGCCAGGTGCGGTGAACGGGAGCTCAAGAGCGGGTGCCGCAGCCCTACAAGCACTGCGCCCCGTGACCAGGCGCTGCCGCCACCCTGCGCGTGCCGGGGCCCTGCGAGCGCCGCGCCCCGCGGCCAGGCGCCGCCGCCGCCCCGTGCCTTGACCCGAGCGTCGCGACCGGGCACCGCTGCTGCCCTGCGCGCGCCGCGGTCGTGGGCGAGCGCCGCGCCCCGCGGCCAGGCGCCGCCGCCGCCCCGTGCCTTGACCCGAGCGTCGCGGACGGGCACCGCTGCAGCCCTGCGCGCGCCGCGGTCGTGGGCGAGCGCCGCGGTCGTGGGCGAGCGCCGCGCCCCGCGGCCAGGCGCCGCCGCCGCCCCGTGCCTTGACCCGAGCGTCGCGGCGGGCACCGCTGCTGCCCTGCGCGCGCCGCGGGCGTGGGCGAGTGCCGCGCCCCGCAGCCAGGTGCCACCGTCCCCCGCACAACGCGCCCCTGCGAGCGCCGCGGTCGTGGACGAACAGGAAGTTGAAGATAAGATGAGGGGCAACATGGTCTTTTTGCCTCTGTTTACAGGGATTTTGATTTTTTTTTAATTCATTTATTCCATGTCCATCTAACAGACATCCAAACCAGGGGCAAACGGATGGTTCATTTTAAAATAACAGGGGCAAAATCACAAAGTTGAAAAAACAAGGGCAAAATCACAATTGGATTGCTGAACAGGGGCAAGAACACCATTTTCCCTTAAAAATATTAATATTTATGATAATTAGTATCATTAGATAGATAGTTGAATATATTTTATAACAAATTTATTTGGAGATATAAATGTTGCTAATATTTTCATAAATCTAGCCAAATTTAAGAAAGATTGACCAGCACAAGTCCCATAGTGACTCTTTTTACGGGGCGGAGTAGTATATAACTAGAGTCACCAAGAAGAAGATTGTTTGGAGGAATATATTTTGATGATTCTAAACTAGAATCACAAATATGCAAGGTGGCCAAGATTATAAAGCTGTCAAGGTACCTCCAGAAATAAAAGATTTGGCCTTCATATTTAGTACAAGGGTCTCTTTCTCTAAAATAGTCAGCCAGGGAATATAACATTGGCTCTCCACAAGCATGGTACTAAAACTGAGTGCCAGGTACTTTATTGTTTCAAATAAAATCATTGCTTCAAAGAAAGAACACGGCCAGGTTACTTAAATCAGTCTTATTATACAAGAAACTACCACAGAGAATCAAGAGTGAACTCCAGCCAATCATATTAGGTAAAATCAGCAGAATAATTAAAGCAGGTTTTCAAATCTATTACATGCATATATCCTCAAAGTAGAGTTCATGGTCTCATGACAACAGTATGATGTTATTTATATATTCTACCCTAGGGTGGAAATCTAGTTGTATCAGATACTATAAATCTGTGTCAATCATAACAACTGCATTAGTGCTCATTCATAACTAAGATGCCTAGCCGTACAAATTAGTCCATTTAACGAATTCCTCCAAGATTCTTATAGTTTGGAGGCTCTAATATAATGGAGCATCTTATGAAGCAATGTCACACCCGAACTTGGACACTTTACTCTCCTTTTCTTTTTCTCAGATTAATTTGTTACTATCACTCTATGAGCTCAACCATTGGAGTTTGCTCTGACACAAAAATCCTCTTTGCTCCCAAAAAGTCATTGTTCGGTAAATAACCCCATATCCACTAATGGACCCAACCTATCATATCTTGCTTTTTCCCTTGAAATTTGATAGATATATGAGTTACAGAAACTACTGAAAATGCACGCTAAAAAAATGTAAGCTTATCCTAGCCTATGCCTATCCATATATATATCACTTAACAAACACAGAGCTTGGCATCAATGTGACTGAGCACTTGTTAGTGTCTGCCATGTTACACTGAACTTTGGTTCTTTGTGTCATGTGTGCTAAGAGGTACAAGAAGTGATAACAAGTACCCCTGCAAGAAAAGAACTGCAGCCGCCAGCCGCTGCAAAGAAACAAAGACGGGCGGCCTTTCCAGGATGCAAAGGCGGCGAGCGGCAAGGCGTCCAGGACCACTCCCTTTGGCTCTGAATCTTGGAACACCGAAAGCAACCAATGCAGAGCCTGTTAAGTTGCAGGATCAGTTAGTACGATACAATGCAAAGGTGTGGCAAATCAAGTAAAATGCCTTCATATATGTGCAGCATGCATGCACAACAGGCGATGATTGGAAGATATGATCCCTAGCTTATAGCTATAGATATATGTCAATGTATTTATATAACTATATATGGATATAGTTTTATGGGTTCAAATTAGGTAACCGTCCTGGTCCAACAAATGTGCACAACCTTATTTGCTTTTCTTCAATATAATCTTGAGAAATAGAAAAGGATAAGATGCGCTTTTTTCGGTTTTTTACTAGTATGTGGAACTGTTGGACTGGACATATTTTATGAGCATGAACAGGTTAAACATTCCATTGGCTTGGAGTTTCATGCGTCTCTTCTAAATTTTTTGTGTGAGAGGAATGAAGCTCTGGGACTTAACAAATGTCCATAGGTAAGCACCGTGAAAGTCCCTTTTCACTTTTACCATCGTGCTCGACATGTTAATGACTGCAGACTGTATTTACATGAATTGGTAGCTGTTATAGCATTGGTAGATCTGATTCAGGTAAGTGAGCCACATTTCACTCAATGTTTGTTCGAGTTCTAAACAGATATAGGAGCAGACTTTGCGAGTACAATATCTGATATATGGGTACAACCAGTTTAACTAGCATAAAATACATAGAGTCTTTTGAAGCACATAACAGATCTTCAGTGTTTCAGACAGAGTTGCGAACTCAAATAAACCTGATTTGATTTTACTATGATCAGCGAATTCTGCGGGAGCCCTCATCACTCCCCAGTCCATGGGACTTGAGTGCATCAGCAATTCATTCTTCGTCAGAAAATGTCGACAAAATATCGTTGGCAGTCATCCGAGGGGTATCCCACGAAGGTAGATTGATCGGCAGGGAAGCGTGACATCAAGAACAAGAAGGCAATAGAGACACACGAGTTAGACAGGTTCAGACCATCAGTATGACGTAATACCCTACTTCTGTGGTCTGTTGATTTGTATTAGCTATCGTATGATATTGCGTGACTGCAGATGTATGTATCTTGATGTAGCCTGTCCGCTAGGGGACCCCTGCCTCTCCTTATATACTCTGGAGGGGTAGGGTTACAAGGAAAATATCATATTTGGTACTATACAATATCTTACGGTGCACGCCGAGCAGCGCCGTGCACGCCTTGATCTTGCAGGCTGGGCCACCTCTGATGGTACGACCCATGTCTTGTCTTGTGGATACCGGGGGCTATACCCCCCACAGCTAGTCCCCGAGCCTGACAGTAGGTGATGTAGTCACGGGGTGCCAGGGTCAGAAAGTATAAGACCAGCCGAGCAGGCAGCCAGTCTCCGGACGTAGCCTCGAGATGAGAAAAACGCGCATTCACCACAAGGTGAAGTGTGCCCACTTAGTCCCCGAGCCTGCTGGAAGATGAAGAATGAATCTTATAGCAGGGTCAAAGAAAAAGAAGTCTGAAAGCTTGCCGACATCGTCTGACATGCGCGTATCAAGACCCTAGACGTGCTGCACAAGATCAGCACCCTGATCCGAACAGCATGGAGCAGCTTGATAGCACACCGATAAGACGTAGCAAGATCTGACAACCAAGAGCGATGTCCGAGCGCCGTGGAGTCCCCGGCGTAGCTGGCGACGTCCGAGCACCGAGGAGTCCTCGGCGTAGCTGACGATGTCGGAGCACCGAGTAGTCCCCGGCGTAGGCGGTGATGTCCGAGCACCGAGGAGTCCTCGACGTAGCTGACGATGTCGGAGCACCGAGGAGTCTCCGGCGTAGGCAACGATGTCCGAGCACCGAGGAGTCTCGGACGTAGCTGGCGACGTCCGAGCACCGAGGAGTCCGCGACGTAGCTAACGACGTCCGAGCACCGAGGAGTCCCCGGTGTAGGCGGCGATGTCCGAGCACCGAGGAGTCCCCGGCGTGGGCGACGATGTCCGAGCACCGAGGAGTCCCCGGCGTAGCTGGCGATGTCCGAGCACCGAGGAGTTCCTGGCATAGCTGGCGATGTCCGCGCACCGAGAAGTCCCCGGCGTAGCTGGCGATGTCCAAACACCAAGGAGTTCCCTGCGTAGCTGGCGATGTCCGAGCACCGAGGAGTCCTCGACGCCGCTGGTGATGTCCGAGCACCGTGGAGTCCCCGGCGTAGGTAGCGATGTCCGCGTACCAAGGAGTCCCTAGCGTAGGTAGCGATGTCCGCGCACCGAGGAGTCCCCGACGTAGGTAGCGATGTCCGCGCACCGAGGAGTTCCCAGCGTAGCTGGCGATGTCCAAGCACCGATGAGTCCTCAGCGCCGCTAGTGACGTCCGAGCATCGAGGAGTCCCCAGCGTAGCTGGCGATGTCCGCAAGGTGAAGTGGGGTTAATTGTGCCCACTTAGTCCTCGAGCACGAAGAATCTGAGGGCCGAGGAGTAACCGACGTAGCTGGCGATGAAGCACGAGCGACGAACAGTCTGGTCAACTGGTCGGCGACGAAGTGAACATTGAGTAGAAGCGACCGACGAATAGTCCGATAAACTAGTTGGCGACAAAGTCTATGGACCTAGCGGTCCAACCAGTTGATCGGTGGAGAAGCCCGAGCACCAGATGGTCCGATGATCCTGCAATACAAATATGTAGAACGGGTAGTACATGATATACAAATATATGAACTCCGGAGAAAAATCAGCAATGGCGATGAAATAGCGTAAGTAGCTCGGCGATTAGTTGGTGTGAAGATGTATTTAATATAAACCGCCCGAATAGTTAGTGTGTAGCTGAGTCTGTAGCCCTAGCTAGCCTATTAACCATAACGCGGAACGTGGAGCTGAAAGGTCCTAATATGGCTAGACGGGGGTGAATAGCCTATTTAAAAATCTATAAATCAACTAGAGCAATTTAATTAGTATGACAAATAGCGAAATGCAAACTTGCTCTAGCTCTACAAGGGTTGCAAGCCACCTATCCAATAATTCTAGTTGCAATGATAACTAAGCACACAACTTGCAATGTTACTACTCATTAAGAGCTCTCAAACTTGCTACTCTAAAGAGCTCCACTAGATGAACTTAAAATAACAAAGCAAGCTCTCAATTCTAATTACACTAAAGAGCTTGCTACAACTAGTTTGCAAGAATGTAAGTGAGTGAGTAGGATGATTATACCGCCGTGTTGAGGAATGAACCAATCACAAGATGAAGATTAAGCCAAACACTGGGAGAATACAAATGACAAGAGACAACTGATTTTCTTCCGAGGTTCACGTGCTTGCCAACACGCTACGTCCCCATTGTGTCGACCAACACTTGGTGGTTCGGCGGCTAAGAAGTGTTGCACAAACCTCATCCACATGATTGGACACCGCAAGAACCTACCCACAAGTGAGGTAACTCAATGACACGAACGATTTACTAGAGTTACCTTTCGGCACTCCACCAGGGAAGGTACAACTCCCCTCACAATCACCGGAGACGGCCGCGAACAATCACCAACTCGTGTCGATCCTCCAACGCTGCACCAAGCCGTCTAGGTGGTGGCAACCACCAAGAGTAACAAGCGAAATCTGCAGCGCAACACGAATAACAAGTGCCTCTAGATGCAATCACTCAAGCAATGCACTTGGATTCTCTCCCAATCTCACAAAGATGATGAATCAATGATGGAGATGAGTGGGAGGGCTTTGGCTAAGCTCACAAGGTTGCTATGTCAATGAAAATGTGCAAGAGAGTGAGCTTGAGCCGGCCATAGGGCTTAAATAGAAGCCCCCACGAAATAGAGCTGTTGTACCCCTTCACTGGTGTCACACCCAATTTTAAGAATAAAATTAAATGCATAAGCTCATGTGTGCCCAGGGATCAGTCACACACATAAGTCAACAAATTATAAGAAGTATCATCACTGGTGTATCTTACATCACGATTAATAACATCACATAGTCTTACACAACACAGCGGAAAATAAAAAGATAACTCTCTTGTGGAAGCTCCAACACAGGGACGGTCAACTGGTTGACCACAAGCCTAAAAGTCCTCTAGGAACTCCTCATACCCGTTGACATCTGTTACCCATCTGGGATTTTTATCCAAATATTGAAAGTAAACAAGCATAAGTACTTTCTGTACATAACGAGTTAACATGGGGTTATGAAAGCTCAAAAAGGATGACACTGGTTTACTGTAGTTAGCACTTTTAGTGGGTCAATATTTTATCATTAACTATTAGCAAGTTATGCTTAAGCTCCCATTTAAACCCATATAATCAGATATCAGTATCAATTGTATCATATTATCATCATAGAACATCATAAATGAACAACAATAAATAACCAGTTATTCTATGAGTTTTTCGGGCCGCTCGTGACTGTGAGCACGGCTATTATAACAGTTTGTAACCCTCTATAGAGGTTGTGCACATTCACCGCGAGTTGTGATTCCCTTATGCCTGGGTTAATTACTCCCATATCACTGCCAAGGTGAGCGGGCGAGGTACACTATGAAGCCTATTTCATAGGTTTCTCTAACAAGTTAGGGCCGCTAGGTTTCCTCGGTGGGCAGATATAGGAACCGCCCTTTCCTATGGCATAAATCCTTCGCGGACTATACACATAAGAGCAGGGGCAGTCCTATACCTAACATGGCAAACCCCTTTTGCGCCATAAAGGTAACCTCTAACAAGCTAGAAAAGGTCCTATTACTGAGCTAAAGTCAGAGCCATATGACCCTCACGGATTGCACTATTAGTCCCAGCTTTTGCCGATAGATAAGTCCTTATGTAGGGCCGAGAGCATCATGATCGAAAGTCATTTGCTCCTTCGCCCTATAATTCAGTTGTTTAAAAGTCAATTTTACTTTTCGTTCCATAGAACCATTATTTCATCATGTAGATCATGCATAGTTACATTGAGCACTAACAAACTACCCATATGTATATAACCCATAGAAGAATAAGGAATAGGATAATCAAACACTAGGATGTCCTTACGGGTATCAAAATTAGACACATGCAAATGAGTAATTAATAAATAGTGAATAGGACATCAAGGTATATCCCATGCTATACTTGCCTTAGTTAGCAAACTCGTGCTGGTCCTACTGGTCATCAAAGAACTCTTGGTCTCCAACATTCTCCTCACCGTCTGAACGCAACCAACACGACAACATACAACATTCCAAAGGCATTCATGCAAAGCAAACAATCCTATAGTTAGAACAGTACACCAGCAGTATAGAAAGCAAGATAAAATGTTTATGAAAAGAATATATGTCTCGCTATGATCACGTCAACGCGAAGTTCACGAAAATCGGAGCTAAAACGCGAAAGTTATGAATTGAACAGGGATTTCCTATAACAATTTATTTAATTAAACATAACCATGAAATTTAAAAGTTGCAAACATGGTTAACATTGGTATTAACATGTAGAGAACTTTATTATGAACGCAATTTGAACGGGTCAATTCGGAGCTAAAACGACGATTTTATGAGCAAAACAGTGTAGTGGCATTTATGTAAATAGAAGGAACTATTTTTGAATTTAATTAAAATTAAATCTAGAATTAATCAAAACGGCCGAGGACTGCGGGTTTGATTAGGCGAAACCAGGGGGTCTCTTTAGCAAAATGTCCCGTTAAGGGGTATCGGCCTCTCAGAGCCGTTGATCATGCGATGGACAGCTCGGATTAGAGAGAGGGAGAGAGAAAGGAGGCCGGCGGCCGGAACAGTGGCATCCGCGGCTGGGCACCATGGCCGGCGGAAAGGAGGTCACCGGCACGTGCGGGTTGGGGTCTATGGGCCACGGTTTGAAGAACCAAGGGCACCGGGGAAGAGAGGGGGTGGAGGGGAACCCGCCTAGGCTGAGATTGCGGCCGGAGGTCATGGCCGAGGCGGTGGTCACCATGGCCGGCGGCGTGGAGCTCACGGGCGCACGCGAAACGGGCCCTAGAGGCCATGAAACACTAAATTGAAGGCATGGGGAGAAAGAGTGGAGCATGACGAATCTCACCATGGGGAAAAATGGATACGGAGGCGGCGCGGGGTCGGCGGACCACGTGGAGGGGCGGACGGTGGATCCCGGCGCTGCTGTTGTGGCGGTTGTGCACTGGCGAGTGCAAAATTGGAGCGGGGAGGCAACAGGGAGGGCGGCTACGTGTTTGGCTCCCTTTTGTAGAGGCCAGGGCATGGGGGGGAGATGATGCTCCCACAACCGAAGTGGGCGCGGCGGCGGTTGCGCTTGACCGAGCGCGGGGCGCACGGGAAGTGGGGGACGACGTTGACGCGTGGGCCTGAGCTGTCAGCGGCAGAGCAGGAGGGAGGGGCGCGGCAGCGGCAGTTGCCAGCGGTGCTGGGCCGGCCCAGGAAGGAAAGCAGGGGGAGGGGGCGAGCGGGCCAGTGATTTGCTAGGCCGCGCGAGGCTAGGCTGGCGCGGAGGAAGTTGGGCCATCAGGCCAGAATTGAGGAAGGGAGGGGAAGAAAGAAGAAAATCTTTTTTCTTTTTATTTTCCAAATGAATTTTCCAATTCCATTTTCAAATAATTTTTGGATCCTTTTGAGTTTAAATCAAAACCACTCAACGTATTAAATACAATGCTCCAGCTTGAGTGCATCAACATGTATATATTCTTATGATGGATTTTATTTTCACAAAAATTATTATTTTCCTATATTTGAATGCACACATAATTACATAATTAAATCAAATTTAACTATTTTAAAAGAGTGCAATTTTTAGGGTGTTACAATTCTACTCCCCTTAAGATGAATCTCGTCCTCGAGATTCGGATGATTGCTTACTCAAACAGTTGGGGATAAGACTTTCGCAACTCTTCTTCCCTTTCCCAAGTAGCTTCAGCCTTTGTATACCGATTCCACTGTACCTTGCACATTTTTATAACTCAGCTCCTTGTAACTCTTTCTGCCGTCTGTAAGATCTTTATCGGATACTCTTCATATGTGAGATCTTCCTTAACAGCAAGTTCTTCTAAAGGAATCTGCTCTTCTAGTACTCACAAACACTTCTTTAGTTGAGAAACATGAAACACATCGTGCACACCTGACAAACTCTCAGGTGGTTCCAACTGATAGGCTACTTCTCCAAATCTCTCTAGGATCTTGAAAGGATCCAATATACCTCTGGTGCCAACTTTCCCTTCATATTGAATCTTTTCACACTTCTCATTGGTGACACCTTCAGGTACACATAATCTCTAACTTCGAAAGTCAGCTCTCTTCTACGAGTATCAGCGTAACTCTTCTGTCGGGACTGAGCCACTCTCAAGTTGTCTCTAATCATTCTCACTTGTTCTTCTGTGTCTCTAAGGACATCGGGTCCAAACACTTGAGTTTCATCAATCTAATTCCAGAACAAAGGCATTCTACATTTACGCCCATACAACGCCTCAAAAGGTGCCATCTTGAGACTCTTTTGGTAACTGTTGTTGTACGAGAACTCAGCATAGGGCAGACTCTTATCCCAACTAGTACCGTACTGCAGTGCACAAGCTCTCAACATATCTTCCAAAATTTGGTTGATCCTTTCAGTCTGTCCATTAGTTTGTGGGTGGTAAGCAGAACTGAATTTCAACTTTGTCCCCAAAGATCTATGTACTTTTTGCCAGAATTGCGATGTAAATTGAGTGCCTCTATCAGACACAATTTTCTTGGGAACACTGTGTAAGCACACTATCCTTTCCATATACAACTCTGCTAGCCTTGCACTTGTATAGGTAGTCTTGACTGGTAGAAAGTGAGCAACCTTGGTGAGTCGATCCACTAATACCCATATTGAATCATAACCACTTTGAGTGCAGGGCAAACCTACGATAAAATCCATAATAACTTCTTCCCATTTCCATTCAGGAATCTTCATTGGTTGTAGCAACCCTACAGGTCTTTGATGCTCAGCTTTCACTCTTTGACAAGTGTCACACAAAGCCACATACTCTGCCACATCTCTCTTCAAACCATACCACCAATACTTCTCTTTGAGATCCAAATACATCTTGGTACTTCCAGGATGTATAGAATAAGCAGACTCATGTGCCTCTTACAGAATTACATCACGGATAGCCTTCACTTTAGGTACACATATCCTTTTCCCGAACCAAAGAGTACCATTCTCATCCATCCTAAATCCTGGTGCCTTTCCAAGCACTATATTCTCTGCTATCTCCTTAAGTTTTTCATCCTCCAATTGACCTTTGCGTATCTCTTGCTCTAGGGTAGGCTCCATCACCAATTCCATTGCATTAGTGACCAAACTCAAGTTGAGATACTCCATTTCAGCACACAACTCGGTGGACATAAATGTCATCCAAAGTCCATTGGCATAACTTTTCCTGCTAAGTGCATCAGCCACGACATTTGCCTTTCCCGGATGATATTGCACTTCCAAATCATAGTCTTTGATCAATTCTAACCAAAGACGTTGTCTCAGATTTAGATCTGACTGGGTAAAGATATACTTCAAACTCTTGTGATCTGTATAGATATCACTCTTATGCCCAATTAGATAATGTCTCCAGATTTTCAAAGCATGAACCACAACTGTCAATTCTAAGTCATGAGTAGGGTAGTTACACTCATGCTTCCTCAATTGTTTAGATGCATATGCCATCACTCTTCCTTCTTGCATAAGAACACATCCAAGGCCCAAACGAGATGCATCACAATATATAGAGAAATTCTTGCTTAAATCTGGCAAAATCAACACTGGAGTTGTAGTCAATCTCTTCTTTAGCTCATCAAAGTTTGCCTGGCATTTATCAGACCATACAAATTTAGCATTCTTTTCCAATAGAGCTGTCATAGGCTTAGCAAGCTTGGAAAATCCTTCAATGAACCTCCTGTAGTATCCAGCCAATCCCAAAAAGCTACGAATCTCACTTACATTGGTTGGTGGTTTCCTAATTCAATACATCTTGCACTTTGCCTAGATCTACTGCTATTCCACCATTGGAGACAACATGACCTAGAAACGAGACCTGCTTCAACCAAAACTCACACTTGCTCCGCTTAGTGTACAACTTATGTTCTCTAAGCTTTTGCAAGACCAACCTTATATGCTCAGCATGCTCTTCTTCAATCTTGGAGAATATCAGTATGTCATCAATGAATACCACCACAAATTTATCAAGAAACTCCATAAACACCTTATTCATCAGATACATAAAGTATGCAGGTGCATTGGTCAATCCAAAAGACATAATGGTATACTCATACAAGCCATACCGTGTAGTGAATGTTGTCTTGGGTATGTCTGAGTTTTGAATCTTTAGCTGATGGTAACCTGAGCAGGAGATTAATCTTGGAGAACACATAGGCTCCTCTCAACTGATCAAACAAATCATCAATCCTTGGCAAAGGGTATTTATTCTTGATAGTAAGCTTATTAAGTGAACGGTAATCCACACACATCCATTGGCTACCATCCTTCTTATCCACAAAGATCACAGGTGCTCCCCATGGGGAAGAACTGGGGCGTATGAAACCTTTTTCTTACAACTCTTTTAGTTGTTTCTTAAGTTCTTCTAATTCATTAACCCCCATTCTATATGGATGTTTAGCTATTGGTGCAGTTTCAGGTAATAATTCAATAATGAATTCAATGTCACGGTCAGGTGGCATATCTGGCAAGTCATCGGGGAAAACATCTAGGAACTTCTCCACAACGTGATCTTGTTTATTGGCATCACCATCTAGCTAGTTCACAGTGGCTGTTGGCTGAGCTTGCACTACCACTTCTACACAGATTCTATCTCCATTGGGTGATGTCACAACAATAGATTTCTCCTGACACTAAATCACTGCTCGGTGTTGTTTCATCCAATCCATTCCTAGAATAAGATCAATTCCTGCTGTTCTCAACACAATAGGTTTCACTTTGAAGTCTACCCCCCTTAAGGAAATGCTAGCTGATGGACTCCAATAAGAAGCTGGCATACTACCTCCCGGTGAATTTACTAGTATGGGGTTTTTCATGGCATACAAAGGTATGCTATGTATTCTAACAAAAGCTTGGGAAATAAATGAATGCGAAGCACTAGAATCAAAAAGTGTTGTAGCAGGGATAGAGTTGACACTGAACGTACCCAACATGACCTCATGCGTCTCCTGAGCTACATCAGATGACACATAGTTCACTTTTGTAGTGTGAGGTGGTCGGGCGTTGAACTTTGGATTGCCATTCTGGTTTTGTGGAGCTTCTGGTTCTGCTTCTTTGGACACTGATGAGCATAATGACCTACTTCTCCACAATGGTAGCATGCGTTGGGGTTATTGGGTGCACCACTCTTCGCAGGAGCATTGTTGGGCATTCCCTAGTGTGTTGTTGGATTGCCGGTCTGTTGCGGGGGACGTTGATTACCAAACTGTTGCTGGTACTGAGGGCGTTGCTAGAACTGGTTATGCTGAGGATACTGACCATGGTTTCCCTAGTTAGATGGTCCTTGATTCCTCTGCTAATAACAATGCTGGGGATAGTGTCAATGTTTGACCACCGATAGCCTGCCACGGGGTTACCCAGGACAGTATGTTCGGGCTTCAGCGTATGCAGAAGTCGACGGTAAATGCAAGAGACAGTCGATTTATCCTGGTTCGGGCCCTCGATCTTTGATCGAGTAATAGCCCTACATCCAGTCGGTGTTAGCCTTTGCGTTGGATTGATTGTAAAGTATTGTATCGTACAATTGTTGTCTGAATCTCCCGATCTAAGGAGCCCTACCCTCCTTTATATAGTTAGGAGGCCAGAGTCCTAGTCGGTTTACAATGAGAGTTCCTAGTAGGATTACAGAATAATACTACTACTAAGATTACAGGGGAAGAATCCTAGTTAGGCTAGTTCTTCTCCCTTCCTTGCGGTATCCCGTGGGTCCCACACCGACAAGCCCCCGAGCACTTCATGGTTGAGTTTTGGAAGCCTCGTCTTGTTCCTTCAAGTCTTGTCGAGCAAGAACAAGCGTCGTCCGAGTGCTTTCTTGAGCGAAACCGTGCAGCGCTTCGTGAGATCTTCAGCGTGGTGTGTACCTTTTTGAAGAAAAAAGTACCCCCATTTGGATGTAGCCCCCGAGCCTCTTGCTGTTTTGGCACAAGGAGCTTGAGGGTCTTTTCTTGAAATCTCCCTGATTCTTCGTTGAAAGGCTCCTCGAGCATATACCCGGTTTCCTTGTTGAAAAGAGCTCTGATTTAGCTATGTTCGGGTTCTTTTTGTCGAAAAGAGCTCGGATATAGCTATGTCCGGGTTCTTTTTATCTTGTGGCCTTGAAGTCGTCTGTCTTGAAGAAGTGTTCTGAGTGACGTGCGCTTTTTTGAAGGAAAAAGTGCACTCACTAAGTGTAGCCCCCGAGCCTCTTGCTATTTGGAACAAAAAGTTGGAGGGTCTTGAATCTGAGTTGTTCGAAAGAACTAGTATACCTTTCCTTTTGCAGCCCCCGAGCATATATCCGGGTTGTTTTGTTCAGGAAGAACTCGGATGTAGGGTCTTGGCGTATTCTCTGGTAGTCTGCTATTGTCAGATGTAGTTGTATGGTGGTGGTTGAGTGTAAATGCCTTTTGTTTACGGGTTGTACTGTGTTGGTATATTCTTCCGAATATGCTCGTCTTCGAGTATTGTTCCCTCTCGCCTGAGTCTTCCATTATTGAGCCCTGTCTTTTCACTGTGTCCTTTGTTAGGCTTGTTTCGTTGGTACTCCTAGTCCATGTGCACTGCTCCTTCGATCTATAAATACCCTCCTGGAGTGCTTGTTTTCATCCATTGAACATTCTGTCGAAACCTTCGTAGTCATGAATATGGTGGTTTGTGAAGTAGAGCAGCCCCTAGGCGTGTTTCGTAGTTCCTGTGTGTCTTGTCGTAGCTAGAGGAAGTCTTGTGATAGGGATTAGAGGTAGGCTAATCCTGCATAGCAGCAATGTACCTAGGATGTACGTGGTGGTAGTTGGAGGAAGTCTTGTGATGTGGGCTTCGTTCCTTCATCTGGCAGTTCTGGGTTGATCCTCGTCGCCTGTCCTGAGACTGTCTGGTGCAGATCAACACCATATCTAGCATCACATCAGTCTTGGGTAGACAGATGCCTGCCGGCCTTCTCTGCTCCATGTTGTCCCGCCGTGCTGCTGATTTCCGCCTTGGATGCACTGCGTCCGTCCTTTGAAGAAAATAGTGTAGCCGAGGGCGGTTTGTCCTTCCGAGTAGCAATTTGGGACACGTAGTCGTTCCAGAGCCTAGCCGTGTCCGGGTTCCTCTTTGCTACTTTGCTTTTTGTGGTACCGAGTTCGTTGGGTCTTGTAAGATTTGTAATCTTCTATTTTTGAAGTCGCTTGTAATGGAAAGAATCTTGTCTTCTGAGTAGTCATTTATTTTTCTGCTGTAGTTTCTGGTTGTTCATGAGATTCCTGAGTTCTTTCCATAAGAACCGAGTTCTTATGTTCCTTGTGAGGTAGCCCTTCTTTTCTTCATGGTTGATGGGTTGTTTTTTGCAGTAATCTGATAACTCCGCCGTAGTGCTAGATGGATAAGTCTGAAATTGCCCGTTGAATTGTACCATTGTGTGGATTTGTGCCCTCTGTCATTTTAGCTTGTCAGTAAATGGACCGTTGCTGTTCTCACACGGTGCCTTAACAGGGCCTGGTGGGCCGTTTTTATCGCTGTAAAATCTATTTAAAGACCCTTCATCTTCTTTTTCTTTACTGCCCTTCTCTTGCCTTGAAACCCTAGCTTTCAGAAATCCACCGTCGCCATTGCCGCCTGCCGTCTTAGCGCCACCGTCCAAGCCTTCTCTTCCCCTAGTTCCTTCTTGCCTCCGTTAGTACATGGGTAGGAAGAAGGCTGTGACCAAGCCTTAGGCAACCTTCATGGACGAGGAGTCGTCTCTTTCTATGATCGAGAACCAGGAGTTCGTGGCCATGAGGGCTGCCCAGAAAGCTTGGCCTGGCTCCGACAACAACTGAAGACCAGCTTCGCGAGCTTGCCGGCGATGGTCTGAATCTAGAGCAAGGGCATTGCTGAATGGAGAGTTCCAGGCGTGCATCGGGTCCCTTGCTCTAGGTCCTGGTGAGATTATCCTTTTCGTCTCCTTTATTCGTGCCAGTCTTTGCCTTCCTGCTTCAGCCTTCCTTCATCAATTTCTTGGTTATTTTGGGGTTAGTCTGAACCATCTAACTCCCAATGTCGTCCTCCTATCTTTCTATTTTCATACATCTCTGTAAAGCTTTCCTTGGAATTTCTCCTTCTCTTTCTCTTTTCGTCACTTCTTTCGTTTGAAGCCTCAACCCCGCCGTGAAGACACCAACGTTCTTGGCGGCTGTGGGATTCAGTTTTGCTAGGGTCTTAAAAGCAAGTTCTTTGACTATGACCTAGTTGATTCTATGAGGGATTGGACAGTGCTGATTGGTTCTATGCCGCCAATTTGATTCCTTCTCTAGTCGTACATTCTAGATCTAGTCCCTCGGTTAACTGACCGGTGGGAAAAGAACTCCCTGACGTCAGCTGAGGTTCAGGCGATCCAGTCATTTCTCAATAGGATAAGTACTCTAAAATAGCAGGGTTTGACCAGCTTTGGTATTGTCTCGAGCTTTCTTCGTCGCTGTGTTCAGCCTCTGAAGGAGCGAGAGAACCTCGGCTTCGAGTACTCTAGGGCTGAGGATCCTTCACGCATGGTCCCCGCCCTTGAGTTGACCGACGAGGAGGTTCTCGAGCGTCTCCAGAAGATGCTGAAAGGAGCAAGTGTTGTCCCACTTACTGTCTCTGAGTTCTCTGCCAACAACCCGCCTCCAGCTGTAAGTCGTTTTCTCTTCGTGCGGGTACTTTCTATATTTCTCTTGCTGTATCCATTTTTGCTTAATTTTCCTTGTCTTGTTGTTTTATTCTTTTCAGTAGCAATTGGGGCGCAACTTTGTTGACCCTATTCCCCTTGATGTCCTCCCTGTCGTGGTGAATACTAGGGAGAACCTTGCTGGGGCTTCTGTAACCAGTAAGTTTCCAATCACCACAGTGTTTCCTGGAGTTTCTTCCGGAGTTGTTGATGTATATGAAGAATATGTTCCTCGTCCAGTCCCCCGAGGTCCTCATAGTGTCTCGAAGAGGGGGCAAGCGGATGGTTCTTCATCTGGCTTACCTACTTCCAAGAAGTCGCGCCATCCAAGTACTCACCCAGGTACTCTAGTTGTAGCTAGCATGCTCTTAGGTGAGCATATTAATACACTCTGTCCCTTTGTCTTTTTGTTTTTGTCTTGAACCGAGTTCTTTTGTTCTTTTTTTAGCTGGCGCTATGGCGGCCTTGGTTGAGACTGAGGAAGAAGAGGACGATGATGTGCCCCTTATCATGCGGCGGTGAGTTGTTTTCTTATTTCCCTGCACTTGAAACCTTCTTTTTGTTTTGACTTTGGTTTTGATCTTTTTGTAGTAAGCGGTCGTCGGGTATGAGCTCTTCTAAGGCTCCTGCACTAGCTTCTTCTATAGCTTCGGAGCCAAGTTCTTTCGTAGCTCTGGTACCTAGTTCTTCTAGGGCTCCGATACCGGCTATACCGCTCCTACCGCCGAGTGGCGGGGACGTTTTTGCCACCGTGGTTCCTCCTGCGAGGTCTTCTTTTTGTTTTACGAAGAAGAAGAAGATAGACGGGTGAGTGGATTTTGGTTTTGTCTCTTTGTTTTTGTTCTCCTTTTCTCTTGTTCTCATTGGTGAGTTTCTTTATCAACTTTCAGGCCTTGTCTTCTCTCGTCCCTCCGTCGACTTCTTGCCAGCCCTCCATTGTGCCACCGAGTTCTGAGCCTCAGGACTCGCAGCGCACTATCGGTGAAGTGGTTGTGGGGGCGACAAGGCTTTCTGGTGACGATGTTGCAGCTGACTTGGTTGCCCCGGAGGTGATCATGGCCATTGCGGTGGACTCATCTAGGGAGGTAGTCGGTACCTCCCATGATGTGTCCTTGACCTTGTCTTCTCTGCATCGGTCGTCTTCTCCCTCCGCTCCTCTTTCAACTGAAGATGTGGTTCATCAATTTGATGCCACTCATCGATTGTCAGAGTTAACCACTTCTTGGGGAGACTTCGTGACCTTTGCGACTTCTTTTGGAGAAAAACTCCAAGTAAGTTTTCTAAGTTCTTTCTTTGGATGTCTGTCTTTCTCCTGTTCTTATGCCTTCTTTCTCTCTTTCTTTTTTTGTTTAGTCCTTCTCTTGGGACCATACCGGCTTCTTCTTCTTGTCGGAAACCGAGAAGAAGTTGTCTTCTGAGTTGAGCGCCTTGAAGGCAGAGCTGGGTCTCTGCTAGGCCGAGATGGAGGCTGAGCGTAAAACACATCATAAGGAGGAACAAGGTCTTTGTGCCTAGTTTGTTGAGGCCGAGAAGCAGAGGGATGCTGCTATCCAGGAGGCTCTAAAGAATTCGGAGGCCATGAAGAACTTGGTGGCCGTGAAGGAGTGCAATGGTATTGTGGGTTCTTTTTGTTTCCTTCTACATTCAAACTCTCCTTTCTACTGACTTGTTGTTTGTTGCCTTGTCTAGCTCTTCGGGTTGAAAAGCAGAAGCTCTCGGAGGGCGTTGATGAAATGAAGACTCTTGTTCATATGAGTCACAACAAGGTCGAGGAGGTAATTACTCATGCTAAGGAGGAACTTGTGCTTGCTAAGTTGATTAGGCGTGGAGCTGATAGAGATCTTGTGTAGGCCCAAAAAACTATTGAAGACTTGTCTGGCAAGTTGGTGACGGCTACTGAAAACTAGAAAGCTTTGTGGAAATCCTTTCGTTCAGTAGCTGACGTTCTCCGAACTCCAGCGGATGATGGGCAATCTTGGGATCAGTTAATTCCTCGAATTCTGACTCGTTTCCAAGAGTTCGTGAAGAGGTGCGCCCAACTGTGTACCAAGAAATGTCCTGGCCTAGGTCTGGGTTCTTGCTCCAGTGGCTCCTTTGTCCAAGATAGCAGAGGAAGCTGATAGTCAAGAATACATTGATGCCGTTGAGAGGATGGAGCCTGAGGTTCAAGACTTAGCTAGTAGAATTGTAGATAATCTTAATATTGTTATCTCTTCTCCTGATGATGATGCTTGATGTATTTGACCTTTATGCCCGTGCCTTGTAATATGACATTATACTTCTTTTTGAATGAAGATTTTTTGCTGATGTTTTCTTTGCCTGGATGCCTTGTTTATTCCTTGGGTGATTTGTCCAATTGGTCAGAGTTACTTGACTTGCCGAGTACTTTGTCTTGCTTTCAGTCTTTGCCTTGTAAACAATTCTACATGCTATCTTGACAAACTTTCTTGATTTGTCGAGTACTTTTCTGTCCCATGTAAACAACTCATTATATATAGATCTTTGTGTTGACAACCTTTCTTGATCTATCGAGTGCTTGTCTGGCCTTCTTTTGTGCCATGAAAACAACTCGTTATATGTAGATCTTTGTGTTGACAACCTTTCTTGATCTGTCGAGTGCTTGTCTGGCCTTCTTTTATGCCATGTAAACAACTCAGTTATATGTAGATCTTTGTGTTCTTGGGTATCTCCAGTGTAGCCCCCGAGCCTCTTGCTATTTGGAACAAGTAGCTGGAGGGTCTTGTCTTGAAATTGCTGTGGTCTATGCTCAAGCTTAGTTTCAGTCGTTTTGCTTTTTGTTTCGGGTGTTAGCTTGTTAGCTACCCTCATCGGCGGGCTCAAGCATCTTTTCAGCTATTTTGCTCTCGGCCGGGATGCTCAGGCGTATTTTCAGCCATTTTGCTTTTTATTTTGGGTGTTAGCTTGTTAGCTACCCTCATCGGTGGGCTCAAGCGTCTTTTCAGCTATTTTGCTCTCGGCCGGGATGCTCAGGCGTATTTTTAGCCACTTTACTTTTTATTTCGGGTGTTAGCTTGTTAGCTACCCTCATTGGCGGGCTCAAGCGTCTTTTCAGCTATTTTGCTCTCGGCCGGGATGCTTAGGCGTCTTTTCAGCCATTTTGCTTTTTATTTTGGGTGTTAACTTGTTAGCTACCCTCATCGGCGGGCTCAAGCGTCTTTTCAGCTATTTTGCTCTTGGTCGAGATGCTTAGGCGTCTTTTCAGCCATTTTACTTTTTATTTCGGGTGTTAGCTTGTTAGCTACCCTCATCGGCGGGCTCAAGCGTCTTTTCAGCTATTTTGCTCTCGGCCGGGATGCTCAGGCGTCTTTTTAGCCATTTTGCTTTTTTATTTCGGGTTTTAGCTTGTTAGCTACCCTCATCGGCGGGCTCAAGCATCTTTTCAGCTACTTTGCTCTCGGCCGGGATGCTCAGGCGTCTTTTCAACCATTTTGCTTTTTAGAAACAACTCAGGGAAAGCCATGATGAGACATATGCTTGTCGAGAAAGAATCATCTTTATTGATCATGAATATTGATATGTCACAATGATACATATGTTTTTGGTGAGCGCTATCTTTGTTGATCATGAACGTTGATCTCTCGTGTCTTGTATACATATTTTCCCTTGAGTTGTTTTCATGCGTAGAATCTTCATAGTTGACTGATGTGCCATGTATTGTTGACTTCTTTTTCGTCTTCAGTTATGAGCTTGTATGTGCCCGGTCCGATGACTTTTTTTATGATAAAAGGACCTTCCCATGGACTGAGTAGTTTGTGGTGTCCATCAGTTTTTTGTATTCTTCTTAGTACTAGGTCTTCGACTTGTAATGATCGAGTCTGGGTATTCTTGTTGTAGTGGCGCTTTAGTCCTTGGAGGTATCTTGCTGATTGCAGGGTAGCGTTTACTCTAACTTCTTCTGTACTATCGAGTTCTAATCTTCGGGTGTGTTCTGCTTCTCCTTCATCGTATTGCTCTATCCTTGGTGACGTCCAGATCTAAGTCTGCAGGTAGTACGGCTTCTGATCCGTACACCAGGAAGAAAGGTGAGTATCCGGTGGCTCTGCTTATTTGAGTCCGTAGCCCCCATACAACCTAGGGTAATTCTTCAATCCATTTTGATCCATAGTTTACTAGTTCTTCATACAGTCTTGGTTTTAATCCAGCTAGTATGAGTCTGTTTGCCCTTTCGACCTGTCTGTTGGCCTCTGGGTGTGCGACTGATGCATAATCTATTTTGAAACTATAGTCCTATGCCCAACTTTGGAATTCTGTGGCCGTGAAGGGAGAACCCAAGTCCGTGATGATTCGATTGGGCATGCCGAAGTGGTGCATAATGTCTTGGATGAACTCGACTGCTTTGGCTACGCTGTATTTTGCTAGTGGTTTGAATTCAATCCATTTGGTGAACTTGTCAATTGCTACAAAGATGTACTCGAAACTACCCTTTGCTTTCTTGAGAGGTCCTACTTGATCCAGCCCCCAGCAGGAGAAAGGCCAGGCGGGTGGGATGCAGACGAGATTGTGAGCTGGCACATGGGCTTGTCTTGCGAACATTTAACAACCTTTGCATTTTTTGATGAGTTCTTCTGCGTCTTTCAAAGCGGTTGGCCAGTAGAAACTAGTGCGAAATGCTTTGCTGACTAGTGTTCTTGAAGCGGCGTGATTTCCACAGCAACCTGAGTGTATTTCGTCTAGGATTTGTTTGCCTTCTTCAAATGAGACGCATTTTAGGAGTACTCCTGATGATGCAGCTCTTCTGTAGAGCTTGTCTCCTACTAGGACGTAATTCTTGCTTCTGCGAACAACTTGTGTGGCTTCCTAGTTTTTCCACTGGCAACTTATTCTCTTTCATGTAATCAATAAAAACCAGGGTCCATGAAGTGGTGATTACCAAGATCTGGGTGCCTTTGGCTGAGATTTGAGGGGTTATTTCACCGGGTTGTTTGATAGAGGGGGCTGATAACTCCTCTATGAACACACCGGGTGGGACCTCTGCCCTGTCTGATCCAAGCTTGGCAAGGACATCTGCTGCAATGTTGGAATCCCACAGGACATGTAGAATTTCTAATCCTTGGAAATATTTTTCGAGTTTTTGGATTTCAGCACAGTAAGCACCCATGTTTTCTTTGGTGCAATCCCAAACTTTATTGACTTGGCTGATGACTATTGGCCGAATCGCCGTATATGAGTAATCGCTTGATTCTGATGGATAATTGCCACTCGTAGCCCATGGATGAGAGCTTCGTATTCTGCTTCATTGTTGGTAGCTTGCCATAATATCTGAAGGACATACTTGAGTTATTTTCCGTCTGGAGAAATTAGGAGGACGCCTGCACCGGCTCCGCCTAGCTTGAGTGATCCATCAAAGTACATCTTCCAATGATCAAGGATGGTGCTTGACACGGGTTGTTGAATTTCTGTCCATTCAGGCAACAAAATCAGCAAGGGCTTGAGATTTAATTGCTTTCCGCGGGGTGAAATCGATGTTGAGAGCACCAAGTTCAACCGGCCACTTAGATATGCGCCCTGTTGCATCTCTGTTGTGTAAGATATCTCCGAGTGGGAAATCTATCACCACGGTAATCTTGTGGCTTTCAAAATAGTGACGTAGCTTGCATGAAGTGATTAGTAGTGCGTAGAGTAGTTTTTGCACATGTGGGTACCGGACTTTTGATTCTGACTGTACTTCGCTGATGTAGTATACTGGGCATTGTACTTTATACATGCGCCCTTCTTCTTCTCTTTCTACTACTATCGCCAGTGCTGACTACAGTAGAAGTTGCTGCACTGTATAGCATCATGTCTTCATCTTTCTTTGGAGGTGTGAGGACTGGTGAGGAGGTGAGGTATGCCTTAAGTTTCTTGAAAGCTTCATTGGCTTCTTCCGTCCACTCGAACTTGTCTGTCTTCTTTAGTAGTTTAAAGAAAGGTAACCCTTTTTTGCCGAGTCTTGATATGAAATGGTTGAGTGCCGCCATATAGCCTATTAGTTTTTGTACATCTTTGACGCTTCGAGGAGGGCCCATCTCTATTATGGCTCGAATTTGCTTGGTGCTTGCTTTGATTCCACGATGACTGACCAAGAATCCGAGTAGTTGTCCTGAAGGAACTCCGAATAGACACTTGTTTGGGTTCAATTTCCACCTCCACCTTTTAGATTCTCGAAGGTTTGTTTTAAGTCTTCAATCAGTGCATCCGGGTTCTTTGTTTTTACAACCACGTCATCCATGTATGCTTCTATGTTTTTGCCGATATGATCACCAAGGCATGTTTGGATAGCTCTTTGGTAAGTGGCTCCAGCATTCTTGAGTCCAAATGACATGGTCTTATAGCAGTAGGCGCCGAATGGAGTGATGAAAGATGTCTTGCTTTGGTCCTATTCTTTTAATGTGATCTGGTGATATCCGGAATAGTAGTCAAGAAAGGATAATAGGGCAGGTCCTGCTGTTGAATCAACTATCTGATCAATGCGTGGTAGCCCGAACGGATCTTTCGGGCAGTGTTTGTTGAGATCTGTGTAGTCGACACACATGCGCCACTCGTCCGTATTCTTTTTCTATACTAGAACTAGGGTTTGCTAGCTAATCTGGATGAAGGATTTCTCTGATGAATCCAGCTGCCATTAGTTTTGTAATTTCCTTTTTAATTGCTGCCTTCTTGTCGGGAGAGAATCGTCGTAGTCATTGTTTCACAGGCTTGGAGCCTTCATTGATATCAATTCTGTGCTCAACCAACTCTCTTGGGACCCCTGGCATGTCGGTCGGCTTCCAAGCGAAGATATCCTTGTTGTCCCGAAGAAAGTTGGTGAGCGCGAGTTCCTATTTTGCTGATAGGTGTGCACTGATGGTTGCCGTTTTTGAGGGATCACCGGTGCCCAGGTCGATTCGCTTGACGTCGGCTTCTTTTGGTGGTGCTAGGATGCTTGGCTTTTTAGCCGATATCTCTAGTTCTTCTTGGCTTATTTCTGCGGTAATAGTGGCTATTTCTTTTCTTCCATCGTTTGCCTGTGCTCTTGCTGCAATTTGAATAGCCTAAACATCATAGTCAAATGCGCGCTTTAAATCACTCCAAAGAGAAAGAACACCGTTAGGCCCTGGCATCTTAAGCAACAGGTACAGATAATGTGGTATTTCCATGAATTTCGCTAGTGCTGGGCGCCCGAGGATTGCGTGATATGATGAATCAAAGTCCGCGACTTCAAACTTGATGACCTCTGTGCGGTAGTTCGAGGGAGTCCTAAAAGTAACCGGTAGAGTGATTTGTCCAAGTGGCATTGCTGCCTTGCCGGGTACTATGCCATAAAAAGGTGTGCTTGTTGGTGTGATCATCCCGGCAAGTTGTAGTCCCATCTTCCTTAGAGTTTCTAAAAAATGATGTTGAGTTCGGCTCCTCCGTCGATTAGTACTTTCGTAACAGTCATACTGGCAATGGTTGGATCTAGAACCAGTGGGTAATGGCCTATGTTTTCTATGCTGGTCCATTGGTCTTCTCTTGAAAATTGGATTGGATACTCTGACCAATTGAGATATCTTGGTGTGGCAGGTTCTGCTGCCATGATGGTTCGTAACGCTAGTTTCTCTTGATGTTTGCTCTGTCACTGTCCCTCTGGATTTTTGGAATCCCTTGTCTTCATGGTTGTCTCCTTCTTTTTCTGATTGTCTTCTTTATTGTTTCCCTTGCTATCTTTTCTTGTGTATCTTTCATTGAAGGTGTAGCAATTTCCGATGGTGTGTTTTCCATTGGGGTGCTAAGGGGCAACGTATGTTCTCAATGTCGTCATACCTTCTGGGCTTGGTAAATTTCTTTGATTTGTCAGCCATTGCTACTGTATTGTCTGGACCACGCTTTCTCTCCTGATGTCTGTTGTTTCGAGGATTTTGCATGTCTGGGTTGTCTCTGTTGTTTCTATCTGGGAATCTTTCTCTTGTTTTTTCCTCTATAGTAATCATCTTTTCCACTATCCATCTGAATTCTTCATTATTTCTTAGGGTTTTCTTTGTAGAAGTCTTGAAATTGCCACCTAGCCATGATTCCATGAGAGAAAGCTTCGATTACTTCTCAGTTGTGTGATGTCATGTACTTGAGCTCGTAGTTCGCCAAATCATCGATAGTAATTTCTGAGACTTTCACCTCCTTTATGCTTGAGTCCTTTTAACTCTGCGTGGGTAATTGGGTGTGTAATAATACCCATGAAATTTTCACAGAAAGCTCTTTGCACGTCCTCCCAATTTCTGATTGATCCTGGATTCAATTTGTCAAACCATTGAAGTGGCATGGTTTCTAGGGCCATGGGAAAGAACAAGGTTTTGATGTCATCGTCTCCTCCTGGCCAATTCAATTGATTGTGAGTAAATCCTAAGCCATTGTTTTGGTTCTGTCTTGCCATCATACTTAGAGTGGTTGGACGGCTTGAACTTGTGAGGCAGTCGTATTGAAGCAAGTCTGTTTGCGAAACAGGGGAATCTATCGTGCGTTTCGGCTTCTGTGTATTCTGATTTGGCAGCCCCCTTCTTGCCAACTGTTGTCTTGGTGAGAGTAGTTTTGCGTAGCTGTCCTGAGTAGGTGCTTTGCTTCTGGCCTTTCTTGGTTGTTCGACTCAGGTTGTTTTGACTATGATTTCTTCGGCTCTCTCCAGTTGTGACCTTCCGCTTGGTCCAAGTCTTTCGAAAGCGGACTTCCTTTGATTTTGATCTTCCTGTTCATGAGATGTTGCCCTTCCGTCGTGCATCCTAAGGATTGTTGATCGGAGAAAGTCCTAGAGCTATTCTTGTTTTTCATTGGGATATGAGGTCGCCCTGAGTTCTTCTAGTGCTTCTCGGATCTTATCGTAGGGTGTATTCGCTGCTTGTCCTTCTTCGACCTCTCGCTCTGATTTTCTTTTGTTGTACTCGGCTAGATCTGACTCATATTTGATCCAAGTGTCCTTTCGCTGCTTAGCACGGCATTGACGTCCTTATTTCAATTTGTTCTTTCTTTCTCTCGCTTGCCTCTCACTCTCAGTCTCACCATCGTGCCCCTGGATAAATGGTGATATGTTGGATTCGGATTCATCTGAAGACCTCATGGCGGGTACTTCTAGGGGAATCAATGGTGATCGAGGACGGTGAATCATGAATACTTCTCTAGCGTGAGTTGTTCTGTCATCGTCGTTGATTTCCGTACTACTAGAGCTGTTGATAACTTCAGTAGAGGTTTCAAGGTCATAGATCGAATCTCCTTCTTGGTAGGGTAGAGTTGCTGTTGTTCGTATCGTCGACTAGCTGGGTGCCGTCATCCTTAGGAACGGTACCTGGCCAGTGAACGATGCAGTCTTGAGATGTTATAGTTAAAACGAGACCTTCCTAGGCTCCCCTTAGTGTCATTCTAAGCACGGGATAGGTGGATCCTTTGGGCCATGTCTGATAAGATGTCGCCATGTTGTGGGGCCCAAATGAAAGAGGACCCGACTTCTTTGAAGTACTCTGAGTGTACTTCAAGTAGTATTCTTGATAGGTTGACGTCAGGTTTCGGAGCTTTGCCAGAAAAGAACTCGGTTTTCCGAAAGAACTCGGATAAGTCTTCGTCTCGAAAGCGGAACTTGAGTTTGAATCGGATGCGTGAAGTCGTGGAATCCGAGTTGGATTGGACATTACAAGCTGCGCGAATCTTCCGACAAGCTGATCTGTCGTTGTCGTCGAAATGGAAAAGTCTTGATGATGATCCGAATCTTCGAGGAGACGGCCTTGGAGCTTGCCGTCGTCGCCTGCATCATAGATCCATGAACCGAAGATGAAGGTTGATCCTGTCGAGAAGATCATGTTGGCGAGGCCCGTCGAGCTCTCAGATGCAAAGTCACCGGAAGCCCCTACCTGGCGCACCAGCTGTTGATGTTTGACCACCGATAGCCTACCATGGGGTTACCCAAGATAGTATGTTCGGGCTTCAGCGTATGTAGAATTCAATGGTAAACGCAAGAGACAATTGATTTATCCTGGTTTGGGCCCTCGATCTTTGATCGAGTAATAGCCCTACGTCCAGTCGATGTTAGCCTTTACGTTGGATTGATTGTAAAGTGTTGTATCGTACAATTTTTGTCTGAATCTCCCGATCCAAGGAGCCCTGCCCTCCTTTATATAGTCAGGAGGCTAGAGTCCTAATTGGTTTACAATAGGAGTTCCTAGTAGGATTATAGAATAATACTACTACTAAGATTACAGGGGAAGAATCCTAGTTAGGCTAGTTCTTCTCCCTTCCTTATGGGGTATCCCGTGGGTCCTGCACCGACAGATAGGCACGTGGGCGGGTGTTGCTTCCAGAAGCTTGCCCTTGAAGCCTCCTCTTCTTGGCTTCCATCTCTTTGCGCTTATCAGTCAATCACAATAGCGCTGGTTCACCAATGACTGAAAGTTAGGGTATGTGTTGGACATCAGCTAGAGCTGCAGTCCATCATAAAGTCCCTTGAGGAAATAGGCGTTGCTTCTCCTTGTCATCAGCTACATCATTTGGAGCATAGCGTGATAGTTGAGCAAACTTGTCATGATACTCTGCCACAGACATGGATCCTTGCTTAAGTGACCTGAATTCCTCTTGCTTCAACTCCACTAGTCCATCAGGGATATGATATGACCGGAAATTATCCTTGAATTCCCGCCAGGTGACAGCAAGGAGCGTCGTTGGGGCGTCCATACTAGAAAGAATCCCACCAATCCTGAGCTGCTCCCTAGAGTTGTCCAGAAGCATACAACACATTCTCAAGGTCATTGCATTGTGCTATGTTAAGTTACTTTTCCACAGCACGCAACCAATCGTCTGCCTCCAAGGGGTCTAAGGCATGGGTGAACACCAGAGGGCGACCCTTTATGAATTCTCCACGCTTGTCTCTGACCTAAATAGGTGGTAGTCCTCTTGCAGGTTCATTATCTAAGCGTTGCATCATGTCTTGCATCAACTGCGCTTGCATTCCCATCAATTGCTCCATAGTCACTGGTGGTGGTGGTGGTAGGATTTATGAGAGCATCACGTCCACGTCCATGACCGTGCAGCCTCTACCTCTTCCTCCTCTTGCGGCCATCTGTTTTTTCGACAAATGCGCAAAATTTTAGAGATTTCCTAAATTATAGAGAACTTATAAAAGATAAGGAACAACTGCTGAGGAATTTTGGGACAAGATTCAAATACAGTAGTTCGGTAAATCTATCATAACTTGAGTTTCAGATACCCAACAGAGGTGTACCAAGAATGGTTAGAAAGCTTAGGAGATCAGCTACAACTTCTATTTAGAACACTTTTACATATTCTGACATACACATGGTCAAAAATAGAGCTAAACAGAATCTATTCTGGGTTCTAGTCTGTGCAGAAACATCAACTTGTGACAGCTATATCTCACAAACCTGAACAAATATTGACGTGATTCCAGATACATTTGAAAGATACAGAAGTCTAAATATCTCCACAAAAATTTCAGAATTTTTGGCAGTCCAGATTTCGAGATACAAGATAAAGAACATAGGCTGCTCTAGAAAACAACACAGCAGAGATAAGATAAAGCAACCCATTTGCAATAATATCTCATCTAAACTTAAGGTTCAAATCTATGGAATTTGTGGACATGCCCACAAACTTCCTAGCAATCAAACAAACTCCAAATCATCCAAGTTCACAATTAAAAATATCTAATCACTAAAGTTCACAAGACAAAATAAGACTAGACATGACACACGAACTAACAACGTCGTAGCTTTAAAGAAGGTACCTAACACCTATGGGGCAGGTGTCAATCATGGTGAACGACCGGGGCTTCTTCTTGTAGATCGGTGGCAGCCCAAGTTGAGCATCACAGCTCGTCAACTTGCTTCTGGGGGCGCCTCTCGGCCCTCTACGATGCTCGTAGCTCTCCCTTGACCTCTTCATCTACCCCCTGCATGACATGGACATGTTGCACAGTTGCTTCCAGAGTTGGATCACTTTCTAGGTGGTGCTAGGACCTGCCAATTACCCTCATGATCATTACGAGGAAAGAACCTAAAACGATCCTCCTTCATGGCCTCAAAACGACGACCATGGTAGTAGATGTAGGCATCCTGCGCTGCATCTTCCATGCCATCCAATGTATGGGCCCGTCTGGCAGTGGCAAGATGGACAGTCTCCACCTCGTGTGCATTCTTTATGTCATTCCTAGGCGGTAACAACCAGCTCTACCTTCCAAAAAGTTGCCTCCAAAGGGTGCTGGTACTCTGCACAGTAGTAGTTGATGGAGGCATGCAGATCAAGTGAAGTAGTCATCCTAGCACATGAGTAAGGAGGGTGTGGTAGTAGGACGTCTCTAGGGCTTGCTTGAAGTAGTACTTGCACGTCCAGTCCATCTCCTCATCCACCACAGGGATAGCTGGGGATGACACCGGCGTAGGTGAAGTAGCTGATGACTCCGCTGGTGTAGCTACAGCAGCATAGACAGGTGCAACAGCTGGAGTGGGAGCAGGTGCTGGTGCAGGAGTCGGGGTAGCCATCTGCTCCTCATCATCGGAGATGACCACAATCTCCTTCTCCACTGTGGAGCACTGGGGGGTGAATATGGCACTGATAGCCTGCAGTGCTGAGGCGGACGATCTTTGGGTTACGAGACATCTATAGATTTAGAGTAAGATAATATTAGAATCAACAATTTTTATATAATAGATTAAGGTATGAAAAGCATAAATATTTTAATAAAATAACAAGAATGAGACAGTAAGCATGAAATCAGTGGAGCAAAGATGCTAAAACGACCATCTCTAACTAGGCTTGCGTCCTACAGTCAATACGGCTCTGATACCAATTTGTCACACCCTAATTTTAAGGATAAAATTGAATGCATAAAGCTCATGTGTGCCCAGAGATCAGTCACATACATAAGTCGATAAATTATAAGAAGTATCATCACGGTGTATCTTACATCACTGATTAATAACATCACATAGTCATACACAACACAACAGAAAATAAAAAGATAACTCTCTCATGGAAGCTCCAACACAGGGATGGTCAACTGGTTGACCACAAGCCTAAAAGTCCTTTGGGACTCCTCATACCCGTTGACATCTGTTACCCATCCAGGATTTTTATCCAAATATTGAAAGTAAACAAGCAGTAAGTACTTCTCGTACTTAACAAGTTAACATGGGGTTATGAAAGCTCAAAAAGGATGATACTGGTTTACTGCAGTTAGCACTTTTAGTGGGTCAAGATTTTATCATTAACTATTAGCAAGTTATACTTAAGCTCCCATTTAAACCCACATAATCAGATATCAGTATCAATTGTATCATATTATCATCATAGAACATCATAAATGAACAACAATAAATAACAAGTTATTCTATGAGTTTTTTCGGCCGCTCATGACCGTGAGCACGGCTGTTATAACAGTTTGTAACCCTCTGCAGAGGTTGTGCATATTCACCATGAGTCATGATTCCCTTATGCCTAGGTTAATTACTCCCATATCACTACCAAGGTGAGCGGGCGGGGTACACTATGAAGCCATTTTATAGGTTTGTCTAACAAGTTAGGGCCACTAGGTTTCCTCGGTAGGCAGATGTAGGAACCCCCCTTTCCTATGGCGCAAATCCTTCGCGGCTATACACATAAGAACTAGGGGTAGTCCTATACCCAACGTGGCAAGCCCCTTTTGCAGCCATAAAGGTAACCTCTAACAAGCTAGAAAGGTCCTATTACTGAGCTAAAGTCAGAGCCATATGACTCTCATGGTTGCACTGTCAGTCCCAGCTTTTGCTGATAGATAAGTCCTTATGGAGGGCCGAGAGCATCATGATCGAAAGTCATTTGCTCCTTTGCCCCTATAATTCAGTTGTTTAAAAGTCAATTTTACCTTTTCAGTTCCATAGAACCATTATTTCATCATGTAGATCATGTATAGTTACATTAAGCGTTAGCAAACTACCCATATGTATATAACCCTATAGGAGAATAAGGAATAGGATAATCAAACACTAGGATGTCCTTACGGGTATCAAAATTAGACACATGCAAATGAGTAATTAATAAATGGTGAATAGGACATCAAGGTATATCCCATGCTATACTTGCCTTGGTTAGCAAACTCCTGCTGGTAGTCAAAGAACTCTTGGTCTCCAACGTTCTCCTCACCGTCTGAACGCAATCAACACGGCAACATACAACATTCCAAGGCATTCATGCAAAGCAAACAATCCTATAGTTAGAATAGTACACCAGCAGTATAGAAAGCAAGATAAAATGTTTATGAAAAGAATCTATGTCTCGCTATGATCACGTCAACACGAAGTTCACGAAAATCGGAAGCTAAAACGCGAAAGTTATTAATTGAACGGGGTTTCCTATAGCAATTTATTTAATTAAACCTAACCATGAAATTTAAAAGTTGCAAACATGGTTAACAGTGGTACTAACATGTAGAGAACGTTATTACGAATCTAACGCAATTTGAACGGGTCAATTCGGAGCTAAAACGACGATTTTATGAGCAAAACAGTGTAGTGGCATTTCTGTAAATAGAAGGAACTATTTTTGAATTTAAATAAAATTAAATCTGGAATTAATCAAAATGGCCGAGGACTGCAGGTTTGATTAGGTGAAACCAGGGGGTCTCTTTAGCAAAATGTCCCACAAAGGGGTATCGGCCTCTCAGAGCCGTTGATCATGCGATGGACGACTCGGATTAGAGAGGGGGAGAGAGAGAAAGGAGGCCGGCAGTTGGAATAGTGGCATCCACGGTGGGGCACCATGGCTGGCGACAAGGAGGTCACCGGGGCACGTGGGTTGGGGTCTACGGGCCATGGTTCGAAGAACCGAGGGCACCGGGGGAGAGAGGGGGTGGAGGGGAACCCGCCTAGGCCGAGATTGCGGCCGGAGGTCATGGCCGAGGCGGTGGTCGCCATGGCCGGCGGCATGGAGCTCACGGGCGCACATGAAATGGGCCCTAGAGGCCATGAAACACTGAATTGAAGGCTTGGGGAGAAAGAGGGGAGCATGGCGAATCTCACCATGGGGAAAACAGAGATGGAGGCGACTCGGGGTTGGCGGACCACGCGGAGGGGCGGACGGCGGATCCCGGCGCTGTGGTTGTGGCGGTTGTGCACAGGCAAGCGCGAAATTGGAGCGGGGAGGCAATAGGGAGGGCGGCTACGTGTTCGGCTCCCTTTTGTAGAGGCCGGGGCGTGGGGGGGAGAGGACGCCCCCACGACCGAAGTGGGCACAGCGGCGGTTGCGCTTGACCGAGCGCAGGGCGCGCGGGAGGTGGGGGACGATGCTAACACGTGGGCCCGAGCCATCAGCGGTAGAGCAGGAGGGAGGGCACGGCAGTGGCAGTTGCCAGCGGTGCTGGGCTGGCCCAGGAAGGAAAGCAGGGGGAGGGGGCGAGCGGGCCGACGGTTTGCTGGGCCACGCGAGGCTGGCTGGCGTGGAGGAAGTTGGGCCAGTAGGCCAGAATTGAGGAAGGGAGGGGAAGAAAGACGAAAATCTTTGTTTTCTTTTTATTTTCCAAATGAATTTTCCAATTCCATTTTCAAATAATTTTTGGATCCTTTTGAGTTTAAATCAAAACCACTCAACATATTAAATACAATGCTCCAGCATGAGTGCATCAACATGTATATATTCTTATGATGGATTTTATTTTCACAAAAAATATTATTTTCCTATATTTGAATGCACACATAATTACATAATTAAATCAAATTTAACTATTTTAAAAGAGTGCAATTTTTAGGGTGTTACAACTAGGGCACTTGAATCGGGGTGACCGGACTGCTCCGGTCCTACTGACCGGACGTTGGATCCAGCGTCCGATCGCCCGATGGCGGCCACAGTGTCAATCTACGTTTAACAGGAGCCAACGGATCTTAACGGTCAAGACTTGACCAGACGCTGTCAGTTAGAAAGTGACCGGACACTGGACCACAGCGTCGGTCGTTTCTAGTAAGCTCCTAGAGACGCATTTCTTCGACCGGAACACGTCCGGTCACACTTGACCGGACACAACCAGCGTTCGGTCAGTTACCCTAACTTCTATGTAGCTACGTCAGCTCTGACCGGACACTGCCTTCCAGCGTCTGGTCAGTCAGAGGCCCAGCTGTCCGGTCACATGACTGACTGCCAAGATTTCACTGCCACTGCCTGACCGGATGCGCCGGTCCCCCTGAGACCAGCGTCCTGGTCAGTTGTAAACCAGCGAGACTGACCCTCTATCATCTCTATCTCCTTCACCCTTGCTCAAATATGCCAACCACCAAGTGTATCACCTTGTGCACATGTGTTAGCATATTTTCACAAATATTATCAAGGGTGTTAGCACTCCACTAGATCCTAAATACATGTGCAATGAATTAGAGCATCTAGTGGCACTTTGATAACCGCATTTCGATACGAGTTTCACTCCTCTTAATAGTATGGCTATCTATCCTAAATATGATAACACTCACTAAGTGTCTTGATCACTAAAACAAAATGGCTCCAACATTTTATACCTTTGCCTTGAGCCTTTTGTTTTTATCTTTCTTCTTTTCCAAGTTCAAGCCTTTGATCATAACCATGCCATCACCATTGTCCTGATCTTCAGTCATTTCTTCATCACTTAGAATAGTGCTACCTATCTCATGATTACTTTGATAAACTAGGTTAGCACTTAGGGTTTCATCAATTAACCAAAATCAAACTAGAGCTTTCAATCTCCCCCTTTTTGATAATTGATGACAACCCTTATATAAAGATATGAATTGAAGTTATTCGAATCCATGTTGCTTACCCAAGCATATTTACCATTTATAAAGTATATGGACAAGTTTCATGAACTCCATATGGTAGCAATTGCTCTCCCTACATATGTGCTAAGAGTTTGGATTGTAGCTTTACACATATGTTTAGATAGGAAATATAGGAGACAATTTCTACCAAATGATGCTTAGGTATAAGAGATGGACCTTTGAAGCGTGATACCAATCGGGGTGCACTATTATACCATCCTTAGCACCATTAATAACTAGACATACATAAAAACTAGAATACCCCATGAGATCAACATTACAAGTAAGGGTCTAATTTCCATATGATGAACATATGTCTAGTTATTTTAGCTAGATACCACTTGATAGCTAGATACCACTTGTAAATACATGGGAAAGAAACCATTTGATGACCTACGCATGCTAGATTTTTATTTCATCATTCAAATCTACAATTAGCATATACCACACAAGCATGGACATTGAAATTTAACACTTGTGCCATGCAAGCAAACATATGAAATGCACATTCAAATGCACCATACAAGTTCATGAGCTTGCTCCCCCTACTTATGTGCTCAAGATTTTAATTTATCCCTTTCCTTTGTCATATCTCTCCCCCTTTGTTGTCTTTTTACCTCATATCTCTCCCCCTTTGTTGTCTTTTCACCATCTTAGTTATTTCTCCCCCTATCACTTATCTTTGTTTCTCTCCCCCTTTGTCATCAATGACCACAAAGGCTTAAAGTATAGATAGGTTCAAATCATAGATAGGTTGGGGTGAAACCATGTGAAATGAGGATCATTTTTCCAATTTGGTTCAATCTAGATTACTTGCAAAAGATATTTAGCTCAGTTTGATCCAAGGACAAGCTTCTTCACACCTCCAAATAAGGGTTATCTTGTACCATGTTGAGTTAAACACTTATAGCTTATTTTCTAGATCAAACACTAGGTTTACAAGCCCACAAATATGTCATATGCTACCACTAGATCATTTCAAGCATACAAGCAATAGTGGTACCATACAAACATCAAATTCATTTATTTTCATGAATGAGCCTATTTAAATGTGAAATATGTCTAGATGCACTAAACATGTCCTTAGCAAGGATGTATGCCATGTCAATCAACTCTTACCTTGAATTGCTCGAAGGAGAGGCATGTCATATAATGGGGGTGCATCAACACAAATTGGTAGAAGTCCAAGTATGTCCAATTCATTCCTTAGCTTGCAAAACCTCTTCTCATCAAGTGGCTTGGTGAATATGTCGGCAAGTTGATCTTTGGTGCCCACACTCTCTATGCAAATGTCCCATTTTTGTTGGTGGATCTCTTATGAAATGATGGCGGACATCAATATGCTTTGTTCTTGAGTGTTGAACTGGGTTGTTGGTAAGTTTGACGACACTCTCATTGCCACATAGCAATGGCACTTGCTTGATCCTAATTCCTAAAATCACTCAAAGTAGCCTTCATCCAAAGTAATTGAGCACAACAACTATCGGCCGAAATGTACTCCGCTTCGGCGGTTGAAAGTGCCACACTATTTTGCTTCTTTGATGACCAAGACACAAGTGATCTTCCCAATAGTTGACATGTGCCCGATGTGCTCTTTCTCTCAACTTTGCATCCCGCATAATCGGAGTTCCGAATATCCAATCAACTCAAATCTTGCTCCTTTGGGATACCACAATCCAACATTTTGTGTATGCTTCAAGTACCTCAATACTCTCTTAGTTGTATTCAAATGACTTTCTCTTGGTGAGGCTTGAAATCTAGCACACATGCATACACTAAACATCACATCCGGTCTTGATGCGGTCACATAAAGTAGGCTTCCAATCATAGACCGATACATCTTTTGATCCACCATGTTGCCTACTAGTATCACTATCCAAGCTTCCACTTGTCCCCATTGGTGTACTAATAGCTTTAGCATCATCCATTCCAAACTTCTTGAGCATGTCCTTGATATACTTGCCTTGACTCACAAATGTGCCATTCTTCATTTGCTTGATTTGAATACCAAGGAAGTAACTAAGCTCTCCAATCATAGACATCTCAAACTCACTTGCCATCATCTTGCCAAACTCCTCACAAAAATCTTGATTTGTTGACCCAAATATGATATCATCAACATAGATTTGCATTACAAACTAAGTCATTTCTAGGCTTCTTGGTGAAGAGAGTGGTGTCAACCTTTCCCATTTTGAATCCCTTAGAGAGTAGGAAATCCCTCAATCTCTCATACCATGCTCTTGGTGCTTGTTTTAATCCATACAAAGTCCTTTCTCAACTTGTAAACATGGTTGGGTTTTTTCTCATCTTCAAAACCGAGGAGGTTGCTCAACATACACAAGCTCATTGATGTACCCATTGAGAAATGCACTCTTCACATCCATATGGTATAACTTGATAGTTGTGGGCACAAGCATAGGTTAACAAGATCCTAATTGCTTTCAATCTTGCAACCAGGGGCATATGTTTCTCCAAAGTCAAGACCTTCAACTTAAGTGTAACCTTGAGCCACTAATCTTGCTTTGTTCCTTATTACTATCCCATCTTGATCTTGCTTGTTCCAAAAGACCCACTTGGTTCCAATCACATTATGATTCTTAGGCCTCTCAACTAACTCCCATACTTGGTTTCTTGTAAAGTTGTTTAGCTCTTCATGCATAGTATTGATCCAATCAACATCCTTCAAAGCTTCATCTATCTTCTTAGGTTCAATGGATGACACAAATGAGAAATGCTCACAAAATGAAGCCAATCTTGATCTAGTTTGCACACCTCTTAAAATATCACCAATGATAGTGTCCAAGGGATGATCTCTTGCAACATTGGTTGGTTGAAGCACTTGCACTTGATTGCTTGCATTTGATAGATCACTTGGTTGAGATGATGAGCTAGCCACTTGTTGATCTTGCACTTTGTCATCACTAGTTCTTGCTTGAATTTGATCATAAGAACCACTAGCTTGCACATTTGAGTTAGAGAGCACTTGATTCTTGTCATCTTCAACATCAATCACCTCTCTAGGCCTTAACTCACCAATGTCCATAGTTTCTCATTGCCTTGACCAATTGAGTGCCTTTCACATCATCTAGATTCTCATCTTTCTCTTGGGAACCATTTGTTTCATCAAACTCCACATCATGAACCTCTTCAAGAGTACCACTAGCCAAATTCCAAACTCTATAAGCCTTGCTAGTAGTGGAGTAACCAAGCAAGAAGCCTTCATCACATTTCTTTTCAAACTTGCTCAATCTAGTGCCTTTCTTCAATATATAGCATTTACAACCAAATACCCGAAAGTATGCTATGTTTGGCTTTCTTCCATTCAATAGCTCATAAGGTGTCTTCTCCATCATGGGGTGACAATAGAGTCAGGTTGCTATAGTAGCAAGTCGTGTTGATTGCTTCAGCCCAAAATAAATGACTCACATTGTACTCACTCAATATTGATCTTGCCTATATCAATTAAGGTTCTATTCTTTCTTTCAACTAACCCTATTTGATTGAGGAGTATACTTGGCCGAGAATTGATGTCTAATTCCAAATTCATCACACAACTCATCAATTCTAGTATTCTTGAATTCACTACCATTGTTACTTCTAACTTTCTTGATGGTTGTTTCAAACTCATTGTGAATGCCCTTGACAAATAATTTAAATGTAGAAAACACATCACTCTTGTCAATAAGAAAGAAGACCCATGTATATCTAGTGAAATCATCCACAATCACAAATCCATATTTGTTTCCACCAATGCTAGTGTATGTGGTTGGTCCAAACAAGTCCATATGCATCAACTCAAATGCCTTAGATGTGCTCATCATGCTCTTCTTAGGATGTGTGTTACCAACTTATTTTCCTGGCTTGACATGCACTACATAGCTTATCTTTCTCAAATGTGACATCTTTCAAGCCTCTAACTAAGTCATGCTTAATCAACTTGTTTAATTGTTTCATTTCAATATGACCTAAGCCTTCTATGCCATAATCAACCCATGCTAGACTTAGTGATCAAACATGTTGTCAATTGAGCTTCTCTAGCATTGAAATCAACCAAGTATAGATTCTCATATCTAAATCCTTTGAATATCATGTTAGAGCCATCTACACTTATGATCTCTACATCATCCACACCAAATATGCACTTGAAACCAAGATCACATAATTGAGCTACCGACAATAGGTTGAAGTTCAAGCTCTCTACTAGTAGCACATTGGAAATGCTCAAGTCATTGGATATTGTAATCTTACCATGCCATTTGACCTTGCCTTTTCCATTGTCACCAAATGTGATACTATCAAACCCATTGCTCTTGTTTTCATTGATTGAATTGAACATTCTTGGATCATCGGTCATGTGTTGTGTGCACCCACTATCAAGCACCCAATGCCTTTCCTCCGGCTTTATAGTTTATCTACAAAAGAGGATCAATTCTTTTTAGGTACTCAAACTTGCTTGAGTCCTTGTAGGTTAGTTACCAAGGTCTTTGGTACCCAAATGGCCTTCTTCTTTTAGGCCCACAATTGGTGTACCAATGAACTTAGCCTTCACACCATTGGCATCCCTTAAAAAGCATGTAACAAGAATCAAATTTAATTGAGGATACATTAGGTAGCTTATTCTTGTTAATCTTGCAATATTGCTCCATATGCCCAACTTGCTTGCATCTATTGCAAAACCGACCATTGCCCTTCACAAAGCTAACTTTGGGAGTGACAAAGGCCGCCTTGCCTTTCTTAGGGGTATAGCCTAATCCTTCTTTGTTAAGAGAGAATCTTTGGCTACCCAAGCACTTTAGCAAGCGGGCATTTCCACCATAGGCATTGCCTAAGGCACGAGTGAGCTCATTCACCTCCTTCTTTAGGGTCTCATTTTCCTCTTTTAGTGAGTCATCACAAGTGATTCCATCACTCAAGAGTGAAGTATAAGTGGTTGTGCTACAAGAAGTGTTAGTGGGAGTAACAAAGATAGATTCATCAATAAGATCACATGTTAGTCCCACATCACATGATATGATCACTTGATTCTTCTTGGCTTCCTCCACTTTGACTTGCTCAATGAGAGATGAGTGAGCCTTTTCAAGCTTAGAGTGAGCTTTGCCAAGCTTCTCATAGGCTTCCATTAGCCTCTCATGAGTAGCATTGACCTCATCAAAGGATTGCTCAAGAAATTTTACTTTCTTGTGCAATTCTTTGCACTCCTTTCTCTTCATCTCATTGCAAGCAGTGCACTTGCTCACACATATCCAAGAGCTCCTTCTTGGTGTACTCCTCATCCTCATCATTATCATTCCTACAAGAATCACTTTCACATTCATCATCATCATCACTCTCATCATATTTTACCTTGGTAGGCTTTGCCATGAGGCATGTCGATGGAGTATCGAAGTTGGAGAGCTTCTTTTGATGGCGATGCTTGCTAGTGCTCTCTTGATAGATTTCTTGTCATCATCACTAGATCTATTACCATCCGAGGAACCATCACTATCCCAAGTGACTACATAGCCTCCACCTTTCTTCTTCTTTTGGAATGTCATTCTCTTCTCCTTCTTTTCTTTCTTGTCCTTTTTGAGCTTCTTCTTCTCATCCTCATCATTTTCACTATTGTAAGGACAATTTGCTACAACATGATCGGGGCTCTAGCAATTATAGCATCTTCTCATATACTCTTTGCTCTTGGTGTGATCTCTTCTCTTTCTTGCACCATAGCCCTTCTTCTTCATGAATTTTCCCATCTTGCGGACAAAGAGGGCCATAGCTTCATCATCAATATCACTAAGATTATCATCATCACTTGATTCTTTCTTGGACTTGCCCTTATTCTTCAATGATGATGAGCTAGCCTTAAAAGTTATACTCTTCTTCTTCTTGTCTTCTTCTTCCTTCTTGCCATCCTTGTCATCCCCCTCCCTTTCCACATGGATATGTCTCTTGGGTCATGATATCACCTAGTACTTGGTTGGGGGTAATCTCCTTCAATCCTCCTCTTATGATGAGCAATCTCAACATCTCAAATCTTGGAGGTAGGCACATCAAGAACCGATGAGAGACATCATCATCCTTGATCTTTTCTCCCAATGCCTTCAAATCATTGACAATCATTTACAAATGATGGAACATCTCTAGAATGCTCTCATCTTCCTTCATCTTGAAGCTTGTCAATTTATCCTTGAGGATATACAATTTGGCACTCTTCACCGCCGATGTGCCCTCATATGTTTCCTACAATCTCTTCCACACCTCATTTGCTCTTTCACAATCCTTGATTTGCTCAAACACCTTGGAATCAATGGCATTGTATATGGTGTTGAGAGCCATTGTATTGCATTACTTATTGATCTTATCTTAGGTTGGTGGGATCATCGGGATCGATGATAGCATAGTCATTCTTAGTCACTTCCCATACTTAATCATTGATTGAACCAAGATACATCCTCATCTTTCTCTTCCAATAATCATAGCATGTGCCATCAAAGAACGGTGGTTTGCCCCCCCCCCCACATGGTTGAACACGACTTGAGCCATAATTTGACACCGAGGTTGTTAAGCCTTTAATCAAATGGTGACCACGGCTCCTGATACCACTTGAAAGGTCCCTAATATGGCTAGAGGGGTGGTGAATAGCCTATTTAAAAATCTATAAATCAACTAGAGCAATTTGATTAGTATGATAAATAGCAAAATGCAAACTTGCTCTAGCTCTACTAAGGGTTGCAAGCCACCTATCTAACAATTCTAGTTGCAATGATAACTAAGCACACAACTTGCAATGTTACTACTCACTAAGAGCTCTCAAACTTGCTACTCTAAAGAGCTCCACTAGATGAACTTAAAATAACAAAGCAATGCTCTCAATTCTAATTACACTAAAGAGCTTGCTACAACTAGTTTGCAAGAATGTAAATGAGTGAGTAGGATGATTATACCGCCAGTGTCGAGGAATAAACCAATCATAAGATGAAGATTAAGCCAAACACTGGGAGAATACAAATGACTAAGAGACAACCGATTTTCTCCCTGAGGTTCACGTGCTTGCTAACACTGCTACATGTCCCCGTTGTGTCGACCAACACTTGGTGGTTCGGCGGCTAAGAGGTGTTGCACAAACCTCGTCCACACGATTGGACACCATAAGAACATACCTACAAGTGAGGTAACTCAATGACACGAGCAATTTACTAGAGTTACCTTTCGGCACTTCACCGGGGAAGGTACAACTTCCCTCACAATCACCGGAGACGGCCAGCGAACAATCACTAACTCGTGCCGATCCTCCACCGCTGCACCAAGCCGTCTACGGTGGTGGCAATCACCAAGAGTAACAAGCGAAATCCGCAGCACAACACGAATAACAAGTGCCTCTAGATGCAATCACTCAAGCAATGCACTTGGATTCTCTCCCAATCTCACAAAGATGATGAATCAATGATGGAGATGAGTGGAAGGGATTTGGCTAAGCTCACAAGGTTGCTATGTCAATGAAAATGTGCAAGAGAGTGAGCTTGAGCCGGCCATGGGGCTTAAATAGAAGCCCCCACGAAATAGAGCCGTTGTACTCCTTCACTGGGCACTGATCGGGGTGATCAGGACGCTCCGGTCCTACTTGATCCGAACACTGGACCCAGCGTCCTGATCGCCCGATGGCGGCCACATGTGTCATTCTGCGTTTAATAGGAGCCAACGGATCTTAACGGTCAAGACTTGACTGGACGTGTCAGTTAGAAAGTGACCGGACGCTGGACCACAGCGTCCGGTCGTTTCCAGTAAGCTCCTAGAGACGTATTTCTTCGACCGGACACGTCCGGTCACACTTGACCGGACACAACCAGCATCCGGTCAGTTACCCTAACTTCTGTGCAACTACGTCAGCTCTGACCGGACATTGCCTTCTAGCGTCCGGTCAGTCAGAGGCCCAACGTCCGATCGCATGACCGACGCCAGGATTTCACTGCCACGCCTGACCGGACGCGCCGGTCCCCCTGAGACCAGCGTCCGGTCAGTTGTAAACCAGTGAGACTGACCCTCTTTCATCTCTATCTCCTTCACCCTTGCTCAAATATGCCAACCACCAAGTGTATCACCTTGTGCACATGTGTTAGCATATTTTCACAAATATTATCAAGGGTGTTAGCACTCCACTAGATCCTAAATGCATGTGCAATGAATTAGAGCATCTAGTGGCACTTTGATAACCGCATTTCGATACGAGTTTCACTCCTCTTAATAGTACGGCTATCTATCCTAAATATGATCACACTCACTAAGTGTCTTGATCAATAAAATAAAATGGCTCCTACATTTTATACCTTTGCGTTGAGCCTTTTATTTTTCTCTTTCTTCTTTTACAAGTTCAAGCCTTTGATCATAACCATGCCTTCATCATTGTCCTGATCTTCGTCATTTTTTCATCACTTGGAATAGTGCTACCTATCTCATGATTACTTTGATAAACTAGGTTAGCACTTAGGGTTTCATCAATTAACCAAAACCAAACTAGAGCTTTCAGGAGCCCGTGCACGTGTAGGAGGAACAGGCGTCGCTAAGGAGCCACTGCCGACCACCCATAACACAGAGGGCAGACGCTCGTGCACGTGTAGGGAGGAGCCGGAGACAGGGTCGTCTCTGGAGGCGTCTGAGCATCAACAGGACTGTTCGGGGGTTCGAAAAATCGTTTGGAGAGCAAACATGAAGAAAATAGCTCGGAGAAATATCATGGCGATTAACGAAGATTGGAGAATATTTAGAAAAATATTAAAGTGTGACTTAGCTTTAGACAGAACGTCTAGTCGGCGGCGTATGACGCTATCGGGTCGATGAGAGGATAGACGTCTTCAACCTGGTCGGCGAATCTGCCCCTCAAGGCATGTTGGTAAGCAGCGGCGGCGTTGGTGAACCCGAAGGGTAGGGCTGTAACCCCTGGAGTTTCCCGAGCAGCCTCCGATAGATCTGGATCAGGAGGGTGGTCGGCGCTGAACTAGAGTGTCCAGAGCCGATTCGGCGATAGGAGAGGCAATCAGCGAGCTTCAGATCGACCCGATCGATGAATGTGATCAGATCGTCATTGTTGATCTGCCTCCTCTGGTAGCGAGGAAGTGGGCGGCGAGTTGTTGATGAAGGCGACCTCGGAGGCGGTTCCAAGATCGGATCTGCAGTCGCAGGTGTTGGGGTGATCGGCGCAGAATCGATTTGCACCGGCTCGATGAGCTCTCCGACTCCTTCAGCGTTGATGACCCACGAGAGGGATCCGACCATGAAGATCTGGCCAGGGCTGCGGGAGGGACGAAGAGCCTGCGGAAAAGCCATCTTGTTCGACAAGGAAACAGCACGCAAGCCCCTACCTGTCGCGTCAACTGTCGACAGAATATCATCGGCAGTCCTTCGATGGGTATCCCACAAAGGTAGATTGATCGGCAGGAAAAGTGTGAGATCAAGAACAAGAAGGCAACAGAGACACACGAGTTAGACAGGTTCAGGCCGTCAGTATGACGTAATACCATACTCCTGTGGTCTGTTGGTTTGTATTAGCTATCGTATGATATTGCGTGATTGCAGATGTATGTATCTTGATGTAACCTGTCCGCTAGAGGATCCCTGCCTCTCCTTATATACTCTGAAGGGGTAGGATTACAAGGAAAGTATCATATTTGATACTATACAATATCTTGTGGTGCACGCCGAGCAGCGCCATGCACGCCTTGATCTTGTAGGCTAGGCCACCTCTGATGGTACGGCTCATGTCTTGTCTTGTGGATACCGGGAGCTATACCCCCACAGAAAGATGCGACATAGGGTTCAGCGAGAGAGAAATAAATCGATGGTGTCTAATTTGAACTAGGACACCAAGTTGAAGGAGCATCACATAAGTTAGCTAGATTCGCTGATCTAAGAACAACGATCCAATCATTTTAGCAATGTGACCGAGAGCCAACTCATGTCTATCATGTTGCACTAAACTTCGATTCTCTGTGTTAAGAGGTACAAGAAGTGACAAGAAATAATCCTGCAAGAAGAGATTTGCTGCCTCTGGAAAGAAACAAAGATGGCCGGCCTTTCAGTAGGATCGCTCCCTTTGGCTACGAATCATGGAAGCAGCCAATGCAGAGCCTGTCATGTTGCAGGGTCAGTTAGTACAATGCAAAGGTGTGGCAAATCAAGTAAAATGCCTTCCTGTATGCAGTATGCACAACTTAACATGATTTCTCTATATGATCCCTAGCCAATAGCCATGGATGTATATATGTATAGATGCATATAATTTATGGTGAAATTTTACAGCACTTGGAAAAAATTAGAGCCATCCATTTGAAAAAATAAGAAGAACCAGTGCAGAGGAACTTAAGTTGTAGGACGAAACCTAAGATATATAGGCCCAGAACCAAGAATATATGAGCAAAGAATTATTTCCAAAATAAATTTAAAGGGCAGAATAGTAATTTCACATAGCTGTCCCTTTAATCTCCCAGGCGAGCTCTTGTCCATGAGAGCCCGGCCGGTCTGCTCCATGAGCCCATGGCGTCGCCCACGGTGATCCTCGTCACATCGGCCGATCGGTGCGAGCCCTTAGGTTCTCCTCGCGGCGGCCGGCAGGTCCATGGCGGACTCCAAGTCGAACAGCAGCAAGCCGAAGCTGCACCATTGATTGCTTGCTTGCCTTGCTCCTATCGCCGGTGAGAGCAGCGCCAGTCCATTGACTGCTTGCTTTTGCCCTTCCCGGCTTTGCTCTTGTTGCCGGTGAGACAGCAGCACCCAGGCCATTGACCGCTTGTTTTTGCCCCTCCCGGCCTTGCTCCCTTTTCACGTTAGTTAGAGTTAGTGACTTTGACTAAAAGTACTAAAGTAACCTTAATTACAATTATTAAGTATTTTTTTTAATAATCAACGCTTGGCAATATTTTCTTAAAGAGGAACCGATGGTTCCTCCCAAGCACAGTAACAAAGCTCTAATTTATGGGTCCCAAACAGGGAGTCTTCCTCGTCCAACAAATGTGCACACCAAGATTTGCTTTTCCTCAGTATATTTTGAGGAATAGAAAAAGGATAAAGGAAAAGGAAAAGGAAAAGGAGAAGGAAACAGGAAAAGATATGCTGAAGTTCGTTTTTGACCAGTATGCAATGGAACTGTTGAATTGGATGTAGTTTATGAGCCTGAACAGGTATTTCGTTCCATTGGCTTGGAGTTTCATGTGTCTCTATTTTTCGGTTGAGAGGAACGAAACTCCCTTTTCAAATGTACCATTCTCGTGCTCGACAGGTTGATGACTGCAGACATCAGACCTGTAGCATAATGGATATGTTGACAAGAATTGGAAGCTGTGATGGCATTGGTAGATGATCCGATTCAAGATATGGCCACAAACCACATTTCACTCAATGTTGTTCAAGTTCTAAACTGAAACAGGTGCGCACTTTGCACATACAAGATCTGTAATTTAAATATATGGTACGACCAGTATTACTAGGAGAAAATGCATGAAACAAACACTAGAATAAACAAAATTACAACCCAAACTCAACAAACGCCACGCACCCGTCTTTTGAAGCATATAATAGATCTCCAGTGTCTAAGGACAAAGAGCTCTGAACTCAGTACAGAAACTTGGTTTGACCACAATCAGCGCATTCGACGGGAGCCATCATCATTCCCCAGTCCAAGGGACTTCTGTGCATTGGCGATTCCTTCTTCATCTGCAAGATATGCAGCACAAGATTTAGCGAGTGAGAAATAAACTGATGGTGCCAAGTTCAAACTATGACACAAGTTGGAGGAGCATCACATAAATGAACTAGATTCGTTGATCTAAGAACAATGATCCAGCCAAATTAGCAAGGATTGATGCTATTGCTATTTTAGTAGACTTTGTCCCTTGAGGTTCGGAGAAGGACATTTATACCATTATCACCCATGAGAGAAGGGATACATGGACTACTAGTTTGAGACTAGCCCTACTCTATTGCCATTGTTTACTAGGAAAAATAGACATCATGCAGGTACTACTACGGGTGGATGATTCTACAAAGAGCAGATATTATAAGGTGCTCTCAGCTTAAGAGGTGCTCTCAGCTTGAGAGGATATGAGGGCTATTATCTGTCCGCAGAGCACGACATCAGCACCCTACTCTTCATTTGCAAAGATTAAAACATTTTCAGGCAACTAAATAACTGAAATGACAAATATATAAAAACAAGGGTGAATAAGATGAGAAGACTGAAACCGATGAAGCCTAGTTGCCAACACACGATATGAATTATGATCTTCTATCATCATAACTTACCCCAGAACTGTGTGAAGATCCGGAAGAAAAAGTTTATATTACGGGATACACTGTATGCCATTACAGGAGGGAGAGGTTTGACAAGTGTGTCCACACTAAAAACTCTCTTCAGAAACTGCAAAATATCCAGTTTAATGTCAAATAATTGAGAAAAAAGTGTGCTAATCAAGAACTAAATTTGCTATAGAATAGATCCATTAAAAGAAGTCCAGGTTCGGTGTCCTGAGCCAAATAAAAGAATCATAGGGGATCTAGTGGTAGGATAGGGGACAGAGGACCATGTCATAGAAAGCAGTGGCATGATGTACCGGACAAGTGGCGACCTTGTGCTATCAATCTAGTTTGGTTTCTAGTGCATAAACTGTGTTGAATGACTTTCAGGTCCTTATTCTGTTCAGGGCTTTTGCTCAATCCACGTGTGTAAGAGCACACATGGACTGAGAAGAAATTGAAATTGTTGGGCTTGCGAAAACAGCATTCATGATTTGAGGCTCTGATGGTGGGATGGTGCAAGTAGCAAAGGTGATTGGAAGCTGCTGTAATGAACAGATCAGTATAAACGTGTGGAGTTTAACTGCAATCCATACCCTGCAGTAGTGGTGTGCCCTGGTGCATTACGGGACACTGCTTTTTCATTAACATGTATGGTTGCTTCAGCAGCTGTAAATGCTATTATCAAGAATCTAGTGCACATTCTCCATTCATTTGTTACGGTTAGCACCATGGCGGTAAAATCAGCATAATCCTATCCTTCAGCAACTGCAATTTACAAACTGCCAATGCTGTTCTCGGTTACCCGGTACATTTTCTAATTCGTTTTTTGAGCCAATGTAATCCAATATCCAAGAACACACAGAACACCGGTGCATTTCCTACACCCGGGCATTCTGAACTTGGCAGCTGTTCCAGGGACAGGGTAACAATCCCCGAGGGGGCCTAAGGAAGCTAACAATCCGTCAGGCACCACCCCGCGCGCGCGCGCGCATGAGCAAGACACCGAGCAGGAGCAGCGGAAATCATTGAGAACCAAAAAAAAAAAAGCGATGGTCGGGTGGGCGTATACGGTACCCTGCTGTTCCGCTGGAAGGAGTAGCGCAGCTCGGGGTCGATTTCGTCCTCCTCGAAGTCGTCGACGGTGAGGTCGAGGTCCGGGCGCCTGTTCCGGGGCACGCTCATGGTGGGCGTCTCCCCGGGGTTGCTGGTGACGCTGACCTTCCCCTCGCGGCTCATCCTTGCCGCGTCCTCGTCCTCCGCGGCCTCCCCCGTCCGCCACGGCGCCGACGACAGCAGCTCCTTCCGCTTCCGCCCCATCCTCGCCGCCTCTCTCAGTCCTCTCCCCTCGTGGCCTGGCTTCGCTTCGCTTCGCGATTGGTCTGCCTCGGCTTTCGCCTGCCTTCGGGAGGACGGGAGGTGGTAGAAGATGAGATGAGACGATGAGGTTGGTGGCTGGTGGGCCGGGCGTACGTGGGCTTCAATGGGCTGGGTCGTCCGAGATGTGACCTGGTCCAAACGGCCCAGTTCGGCCCACTTCTCCTGATATGGCCTTCGTCTTATCCACATGCGCCCGTCTCGTTCCTCCCCTTTTGGCCAGCCATCACCACCCCCAGTCCCCCACTCCTCCACCCGCCCGCGCCACCGTCCACCAGCTCGCATGGCGCTCCACGCCGTCTCTCCCGCGGCGGTCTCCTCCCCGCTGCGCGCCCTCTCGCGCAGCCTCCCCCATCGCCCAGGTCCGCCCCTCCTCCTCCTCCTCCTCCCCCGCTCCGCCTCCCGGATTGCGCGGAGTAGTTTCGGCAATGAGCCGAACACTGGAACGTTATTAGACACTAAATCCTCCAGTTAGGTTATTTGTTTGCCTGCCATTCGCGCTGCACGAACAGAATTCCTACTCGCGTTTGATAATATATGCAGTTCCGTCTGCTTTGGGGATAATGCCGTCGAGCAGTTGGCAGTTTGGCACTTGTTAAGGTGTTTCTTGTGAAACATGGCGCTCATCAAATTTGTTGTAGACAGTAGTTCTCCCGAAATGTGCTCAGCTGTGGTCTACAGAGGATAGTATTGCACTACTCGATTCTCATGTACTATGGGTGTTCAGTAATTCAGTTAACAGTGTTTGCCGTGAAAATCAATAATGTGGCAAACTCTTTACAGCAGATGTCCTACTTTACAGGCTGTGGTTGTTTACCAAAGCAACCCGTCGTGATTTACTCCTCCACAAACTTTGCGAGACTTCAGACTGGACCAGTGGACTTCGCTGGCAGGCCTCTGGTTCTTGGACGCTCGGACAAGAGGCGAGTGGTTACAGATATAGACATTTATCCCGTATTATTATGGACCATTAGATTAGTCTTCATTAGCTTGTGATTCTCATGTTATCAGAGCAGTTTTGACGCGTGCCACTATTGAAGAAATTGAAGCGGAGAAATCCCTCATCGAAGACCAAGCTGTATGTAACAGTGTACTCTGTATTGGGAAGGCACATTTGCCTGGTCAGTTTTTTTACCTCTCGTTTTGACTAGCTGCTGGTATGTGTCTTCAGAAAGAAAAGATGGAGAAGGCAATCGAAACAGTCCAAACTAACTTCAACACTGTGAGGACAGGGCGTGCAAACCCGGCCATGCTTGACCGGATTGAGGTTTGAGGACTCGTCTTTGTTCTTTTTGCTCTTTATGATGAAGTTCTAACTGTTGCATGATCAAATATATTCCCCTGTGTTGAACACACATCTTCACTTTTCCATTCTGCATGCATGTAATGTAACTAACTATTTTGTTTGATTTCCTGCTTAGCTGAAACCGTGTACAATATAGTGTTTGTCATAGCTCAGTAACTGTCGATATAAAATCTTGATCTTATTTTAGCAAAGCAAAATTTTGTGGCTGATACTATAGTGCACAGAGACTAATGGAAACTATTGTACTGTTCTATTCAACTAAGATTATATAAATGTTTCTTACAGGTTGAGTACTACGGAACTCCAGTGAACTTGAAGAGCATTGCACAGATAAGCACTCCAGATGCAACTTCACTTCTTATTCAGCCATATGATAAGTCAAGGTAAGCTTATAGCAATTAACCTTCCCAGTGCAGAGCCACTGTTGAGTTTTTCATCCTATGTAATTAATCACACCCATGTACTGTGCAGCCTCAAGCTTATTGAGAAAACAATAGTTGCTGCAAATCTTGGTGTGACACCAAGCAATGACGGAGAGGTGATACGAGTGACTGTCCCACCATTGACATCTGATCGCAGAAAGGTTTGTGTTTGTAATAAATTCATATGTGCATTACATTTTGTCACTTGTTATGTTGTCAGGAAATCTTTTCATCAACCTTTAGAATGGTAACGCTGTGGAAACCAAAATATATGCAGGTGACCATGCAAATTGCGGATTCATTAAAACCCCAGAATTTACAAGTGCTACCATATATTCCATATTTCTCAAGACTACAGTGTGTTGAAATAAATGCAGAATCCATCACTTATCACTTATATATGTAAAACTGGTTAACAAAGAAATATATTTTGCTTTCGATAATAGAATTAAAGTCATTATGATCATTCTAGTAGGAGTCATTTAGTAACTTGTATCTGAAACCACTAGACGCTTAAATACAAAATCTACAGCTAAAACCTATTTTGTTCGTATTGAATGGTTTCTAAATCTTGTGGGGTCACACCAGCACCTTTACTGATAAATTTGACCGGTCCAATATAGAATTAGTCTGGTGTCCTGGCCCTGGCCTTCAGGCCTGGCTAGGTTTGGAAAAGAAAGGAAAAGAAAGACTCGGTGACCAACTAGGCCTGGCATACAACACAGTAGCCCACATAAATGGCCTACTGTCCATGGTCCGGCATGGATTTTGGTGTTTTGTTCATGCTAGATTAGTATTCAAATGGTTAACGTCTTTTTCTTCGTCAAATAAGTTGTAAACATTTTATGTCTTCGCTGATTCTTAAATCATTAGCACTTTGGTACCCTTCTGAAATTATTGATGTTTCTGCAGGAATTAGCAAAGACAGTAGCTAAATTAGCTGAAGATGGCAAGGTATTACCCCCAAATTTTTTGTTCACCTTTCTCACTATGTTTTCGCTTCCAATATTACCTTTTTATCTTCTTAATTGGACATTCTTTTTTCTAACTGTTCCTAGTTTCTACCCATAAAATATCACTTTGTTATCGTATTCTGTTTGGACTATGATGAATATGTATCAATGAATTATCTTTTGCAGGTTGCTATAAGGAACATAAGAAGAGATGCAATCAAAGCTTATGATAAACTACAGAAGGTTGCTCTTCTCATTTGTCACTTGTCTATGTGGGCTGTTGTAGCTTTGTAATAAAACTCATAATCTCATATACTGCACTTGCTTATGTAGGAAAAGAAGCTTTCTGAAGATAATGTGAAAGATTTATCAGCTGATCTACAAGTGAGGATGCTTTTTCTGACTTTTCTTCCTGTAGTTGCACATAGATTCCCAAGGATATGTTCATGTCCCTTTGGAAAGATTTACTGTTAGGTCCAGCGGGAGTTTACTTTCTTGTACAAATTCTGCAGAAAGTCACAGATGAGTACATGAAAAAGATCGATTCCATCCAGAAGCAGAAGGAACAGGTACTTTTCGATCTATCTGTTGACCTTTTGTCTAACAAGACGTACTGTTTGCTGGTTCTATGCTCTAATCTGAAGGAAGATAATCGGCATATATCGAATTAAACTTCTGAATAAAATAAGTACACATGATGCTGGAACAAGAACTTGCAGCGTTCTTGAGTTAACTGTTAAAGAGTCTCAGAAAGTTAATCAGAACTATCTGAATCTTTTCAGGAGCTGATGAAAATTTAGATCTCAAGCTGAGTATGACCGGTGAGTAACCGCCTCTGTGAAGCATGAACGAACCCCTGCATATGTTCGTGAATTCAGAACGCAGTAATGGTTTTGCGGCCAATTTTTTCTGAAGCAATTTGTTCTGTTCATAGTTGGCAGCTTGGCGCTGTGCCCTTGTTGCACGTTTTGGGTCAGGTGCTTTGCTGGAACTTTTGGATGCACACAAGTTAAGACAATGCTGCTGTGTGTGCTTCTCGTTTTTGTAATGTTCCTAAATAGGTTCTCTCGTCACCGTGTTGTCGGACTGCTACATTGTCGATATTTCTCACCGTCTGAATCGAATGTCTGAATTGTTTCTGCCGACTCTCTTGAGTCTGTTGTCAAAACTCTGCTGAGGTTCAAAGCAATTTTGCAGGTCAAAACTCTGCTGAGGCTCAAAGCAAATTTTCAGGGGCATTGCGGTGACGTTGAGTCACTGACAAGTAGGGCCTATGATGTAACGTTATGATGAGTCACTGACATGTCAGGAACTGAGGATACGATAGGATCCTCTCGCAATTTTGCACCAGCACGTGTACACATGGCACATTGGAGGTTGGGAACGATCAAGCAGAGAGTACGTGGGCTTTTATGGGCTTGATGGTCCGTGATGAGGTTGGTCCCGATTGAATTGCGACCCAGAATGTCCTTATCGGCTGCTTTGGTTTTGACGGACCACTCTTGTCTTTCTCTGCCCTTTGATCTTGTGCGTAAATTATACTGTCTTAAATATCAAATTGCATCGTATTCGTCGACGTCGTGTTCGAAAAATAAAATCATTTCTTTGTCTTCTGTCCCCCCCCCCCCCCCCCCCCCCCCCCCCCCCGGACTTTTGTAGTGCAAAATATCCCTCCTCTGTTTCCCCGGGCTTTTGTAGCCATAGTACTGCCTTCATTTTTCTTTACAAGGCATATTTCATTTCGTTGGAATGACGTTTTGACCAAAACATTACTCTATTGATATTTTATTGGTGCGGTACAAAATTGTAGTTATAGGCAAGTAATTTGCAACAAAAATATAACAATATCAATTTCGTGCAACAAAAGTTATGCATTGGTGGACTAATTGATGGTGAAAGGTTTCTTTTCTCTTAGGACATGTTTGGATCCATTTGCGCTACTCCTAATTGTTAAATGGCTAAAATTAGCACTAGTAGATCAAACACCCGCTAATAGTCCAACCAATAGTTCAAAATGAACTACCTAGCTAATAAAAAGTTATCAGTTAGCTTTTTTTTCTGCTAGCATCTACTAATAGCTATTAGTCCTAATAGAGCCGAACAGACTCTTAATGAAAATGTCTAGTATCTTGTTTGTGATTAGCAGCCTAGACTACTCTAGAGGTGCTGGTTTGTTCCTTCCCTTTACGAAGGTGAGACTCTGGGTCAACGAACGCATGTGCACGGGACGTGGTTAGGTAGAGGAAATGATGTATGGTTAGTTGTTGGTGACGATGATGATAGCAATTTTGTTAGGTCACCACGCGGCATTTATTTGCTACGACCAATGAGACAACAAGGAAAATACGACGGCCGCTTGGAGAAAGGAATTGAACAAACCGTAGTTCCAGTCCAGAGGGGTATTACCTGAAATACTTTGGTTTTAAAGTGCCTCAACACCTAATAAAATTTGGTTTTTGAGCATCGGCGAAACACCATTGAAAAGGAAATTACAAGTTAACGTGCCAAGCCTAGGAGTTACTTCAATTGGACAGATCTCACAGTGAGCCAGTTAGGAATCTATCTGAGTAGTATCCATCTAACCAACCGAGGTACCCTCGAGCCTCGTAGTATATCCACCATCTTTTAGTTTTATGGAACAGTCTATACAGATGGATGCAAACACATGAGTGCTAGCTAGCTATCCATTGTTGTGCAAGCAATACTCCACAAAATTTTGTCATGACCAAATTTTATTTTTATTTATTTGAAGCATGCACATCGGCGGAAAGGGTAAGTTGCAGGCCTGCAGGAGCGGCTGTCTTGGCGTTGCTTCCTTGTCACCATGGTGTCTGTCTATCTACTTGGAATCAGTCTCTCTCTCCCTGCAGTCTCCCTAATAACAAAGCTAACATATATAGCTGCAGTGTAACTGGCCTGACGTCTCACCCTCCGAAAGCAACGACTTAACTGACCTGACCATGCGTCTGCTTCGCATGTTGGTGAGAAAATTAGGCATCATTTCCTAGCATGCAATCGTTGCTACCTAGCTTTTCTTAATCCACCATCCATTCTCAATTTCTCATGGCGCTGTGTCTAACGTACGTGTGGCGGTTCCTTTCCGGCAATCACAAGGAGTTGTTTCCAAGCACAAGCAAAGACACAAATAAAGATCATTGCAACTGGTCTTTCAAAAGAAAAAGAAAAAAGATCATTGCAACAGCAAAAAAAAAAGGCAAAAATGTCACTTTTGTTCGTCCATGCATGCATGCATTATTTGATATATATGCTTGCTTGCAAGGTATAACCGGTTCCTAAGATTTAACCATGAAACTTGAAAGACCGTACAGCGGTACGCAAAACGCGTTAGGGCGATATGGATATGGAAAATAGAAGCTAATTAATTTTTTTATTAGGCCATATAAAGTATGCACTCAATCATCCATTATTATGGTACAAATTAAGATATAAATCAATTTAACTCTACTACAAAATTTCAATCCAACGAATAGTACATATATAGTAGTATATATCTATCTTCACTGTGCCGTGCGTATCTAGATCTTCCTTTTGACTGATTCCTCTGCCTTTCTTTTTTCCAGTGGAAAATCTACAAGAGGCCGACACCTCGACGTTGCTATCGGTATCAACCTAATGACAGCACCTCAGGAGCAAACGAGGAACGAGTGCAGTGCGTGTCTGGCCAGTGGCCACATGCATGGACCATTATTATTCTTTTTTTTTCAAAAAAAGTGAGAGGAATGTACTGTTATTATTATTATTTTAATTGAGAGGAATGCACTATTATTCGTGCGCTGCATATATGCTCATGGGAAAACGTGTGCTGCTTGAGATTTATTGACCACCTCAGCTTCTGGCCCCACCTCATCATCTAGAGATATGAGTTGTCACTAATGAAAAAAAAAAGATTATGAAGTTACTAAAAAAGATCAATTCAGACTTATAATCAATGATATATTAAATTGCAACAGTAATCACTGATTTTATTCCTTGCGCAAAAAAATAAAATCACCGATTTTATTTTATTTTATTGCATGACGTCAACTTCCTATTTTTCTTGCTCATGTCATGAATGCCTTGCAAGTTGCAAATATGTCCCCTCCATCCAACTCTCCATCACCATTCCTTGTCAAACGCTATCCATCATCCATAGTTCAAGACGCGTGCTCTTTTTGCATTTGCATATAGGAGTAGTAGACCTTTGACCATTTTTCTCTCCTAGTAGAAATATCTTAGGTGCTAAGGGTTTGACAAACAAACCCATAAGCCCTCAAAGTTGACACAGATAAGCAACTGAATTGAATGCCACATTTTTTAATTTTTCGAGTCCTAAAAATGAATATTTATCACAAATCAACTCAAAGTTCCAAACCTTGCATTTGAATTCAAAAATTTTTATGCTGCTGACTAGAGTTTATCTACTCTATTCCTCTTACTCTCTCTAGAAAATATCTGTTTCTCTCTCCTCTTTTTTTCACCAACCAACGTAATTTTCTGCATAAATAAATATAGAAATAGAAAAGAGGGGATAGTGAGAAGGGAAAAAATAAAGGGATTTTTGGATCCAGACCATTACAATTCTCTGAGTTTGGAGAAACGCTATTATAATTCACCTATTTAGACATTTGCCATTATAATTTCAATTTTCCTCCATCTATGCCATTTTCTACGGCTACAGCGTACAAGGGCTAATGTCAGGCACATATTCTACCGGATGCATATGGATATCGAGTCTCCGTCTCCTCCGTCAGACTGACCCACCCACGGACGCCTCTCCTCGCCGCACTCGCGTCTCCGTGCCCCGGACCTGCTTCGCCTTCCTGCGGACTTCCGCTCTTGGAGCTGCTCCGACTACCGTGGCCGCGGACGCCGTGCCCCTTCGCCGTGCAGATGGCGGCCGCCGTGGGGTTGGCCAGCTTGTACGGCTCACCGCCGCCAGCTCATACGGAACGCCGCCCTCCCAGAGGCAGAGCACGCAACTGCCCCAGCCCAGCATCGAGAAAGGGGCCCCGGTGCGTGAACAGCCACGATGCGCCGCCCGCGTCGTGCTCCTCCCGCTTCGCCGTCGTCTCCACGTACTGCGCGGAGTACTGTGCCGCGCCATCAGCGCCGAAGCGGAACGAGCCAAGGTAGCCATGGCCGTCGAGCAGGTGCACGGTGGACCCGTGGTCGTCGGCGAATATCCCGGGACCAACGAGGCGGGTGCACGGTGGCGGCCGCCGCGCGGTGCCAGCCGGCGTCACCATCGCCACCACCTGTCCGTGGGCGTCCGGCCGGTGCCGTGGCTGTCTGCCAAGTCCAAAATCACTGTCGTGCCGCGGCCGTGGTCCGGCGCCGGCGAACCGCTAAGGCTGGGCGTCGGTCGTCGTGCAGAACACGTTCGTTTCCATGTATATGCGCTACAGAGACGTGGTCGCGGACTCGCGGTGGAGGCTGTGTTCGGCGCGCTGCAGAGCCGGACAACCGTGTCGTTCTGAGATGCTGCCATGCTGGTGACCAATGAAGCACAACCTAATGCTGTGACCATGGCGCATCTGCTGTCAGCTGTTTAAGCAAATGATTGCAGAATCAGTGTGTCTAGATTCTGCAACAATGGCAAGCGTCATCTCAGCTTATGCAGAGTCTGGGGACTTGGTACAGACGAAGAACATCCACTGCTGCTTACTGATTCGTGGGTGTCTTGGGAGTACAGATATTGCCACAGGTTTAATCGATTTGCATGCCCAAACTGCCATCCTGCTATATTCCAGGACGCCTTGCTCGTCGCCGCAGAACGTCACTAAGGTGCTCGACACAGGCAGCGAGCTCTCCTGGCTGCTCTGCGCAACGGGGCGCCAGGGAAGCGCCACGGCCGGCGCTGCCATGGGCGAGTCGTTCCGCCCGAGGGCCTCGGCCACGTTCGCCGCCATGCCCTGCGGTTCCGCGTTCGGCAGCATGTCCACCGCGTATGACTCTTCCCCCGACAGCATCGCGATGGCCGGCTTGCTGGGCATGAACAGGGGCACGCTCTCCTTCATGCCGCATGCTAGCATACGCTGGTTCTCGTACTGCATCTCCGACCAGGACGACGACGCCGTGCTGCTCCTCGGCCACAGCGACCTCGCCGTGGAGGAGATGGTGGCGCTGCTGCAGGTGGCCATGGTGTGCGTGTCCACCGCGCCCGACGCGCTCCTCCGTTGCAGTAGGCCGCCGCGGGCGAGCGCGGCCGCTCCGCGCTCACTCGCCATGGTGGTGGTGCACGGCCTCGCCGTGCTCACGCGCAGGCCGCCGTGGCCGCGCGCCGCCGCTCCACTTCCAGCCCCCACGGGCAGGCACCAGCACGGGAGAGGTGAGGGTCATTCGTGTGCGCCGTTCTTCTTCTAGCCCGCCGACAACGCGAAGTGCGCCGCGCACGTACGCGGCCGGCGCCGGGGTGGTGGAGGTAGTGTCCGTGGTGGATCGGCGCCATCGGCCACGGCGTTGCGCTGGCCAACCCCACGGCGGTCGCCATCTACACGGCGAAGGGGCTCCGAGGCACGGCGGCGCGAGTGCGGCGGGTCGTCCGTGGGCGGATTGGTCTGACGGAGGAGACGGGAACTCGACGTGCGTATGCAATCCGGTAGAATACGTGCTGACAGTAGGCCCTTATACACTGCAGACGTAGGAAATGGCATAAATGGGGAAGGATTGAAATTATAATGGTCTGAATTATAACGGTATTTCTTCCGGCTCGAAGAATTATAAGACTGTCTCCAACGGCGTGACCCAAACACAAAATGCGCCATGCACAGTGGTTTTGGGTATCAAAACCACCCTCCAACGGAAGCCCGAAACCGAATACCCATTCTGGGTACTCGATGAGTTGCGATGCAATTCTACGTCTTCGAAGAGAGACGACGCAAATATGTAGTGGTGGGCCCATAGGAGCCGTCGGGCAGGGCATGGCCGGCTCGACTTGATGAGGCGGGTCCGCGGCGGAGCGCGGCGGAGCGCGGCTGGCGGGGCGAGGAGCGCCCGGAGCGACGCGGCGTGGCGAGGCGGATTCGGGGAGGAGTGGAGTGGAGGAGGCGGGCCGCCGCGGGAGGAGTTGACGAAGGAGAGAGCGTCGGGGGTCCGCCGTCGGGCGCGAGCTTGGGGAGCCGCCGTCGCTTGGATCCGGGGGGGCACCGCCGCGCGCGCCTGGATCTCGCCCTCCACCAGACGACGCGCCATGGCCGCCGAGCGTGCTGGAGGGGAAGGGCCTCGCCGTCCAGCCCATGCCCCTGCGCCGCAGATGCTGGAGAGGAAGCCGTCGGCGCTGCACAGGGCCATCCCGCAGCTGGGAGGTGAAGTGGAGGGAGGGGGTGCTGCCACCAGTGTCGAGCGAGATCCAGATTAGGGGGAAATGCGGAGAGCGGGAGGAGGTACACGAGGAGGAGCAGGGTGGCAGCGAGGATGGTGCGGATGGGCGGTGGGGGAGGGGAAGAAGCCATGGGAGATTTGGGGATGAGGATGATGGAATCCGCTGGGCGTCCAGCTTGTAGGATCTACAGGAAGATAAAGAAGGCCTAGAGGGGGAGTGAATAGGCCTGTAAAAATTTGACTCAAAACTCTGTTAGAACAGAGGGCGGCACTTCCGGCCTTACAGGGTGGCACTGCCGCTCTACGAAAAATAATCCAACACAGTTGAGATTTAACAGAGATGAACCTAACCCCACTAGCTGCTTAATCCTGCAATATAACTTCAAAATCCAGTTCGAAGACTGAATACCACAGAAACCACACAAATGTGAATCGAGCAACTAAACCCTAACAACAGCTAGCAATAAGATAAATAACATGTATAGTAAAGATGAAGCACGCAAGGCATAAGATTTATCCCGTGGTTCAGCTCACCACTAAGGTTTGTCTAAGTCCACGTTGTAGAGGAAGCCACAAAAGGCTTGAGCTTACCACAAAGGCTTGCCTTACCCTCGTTCTCAAATCAAGAGAGTGAACTCTTGAAGTGAGGGGTGATTTCTTAGCTTTCGAATGAGGTTACAAACCTCCCAAGGCTGCCACACAAGTTGGCAAGCACAAGGGCGACGCCTAACCGGCTAGGAGCAAGCTCCAAGAGTAACAAACCCTAAAACTGCTGGCCAAACATGAACCAAATGCTCTTAGACTTTGGGAATCAGTGGATCTTCTCTCCAATTGAGTTTTGCTGTCTTTTCTCTCAAGTTTTGATGGTTGGAATCAAAGATTAGCTTGAGGGATGGAGGAGCAACAATGGAGGAGAGAGGTGAGCTTTTGGTTCTGTCTTGTTTCGAGCAGAATGACTGAGTGAAGAAGATGACTATTGTGGGCCGGGGCTGAAGGGTATAAATACCCCTCGAGCCCAACGGTCAGTTAAGGGCGGCACTGCCGCTCTTAACAGGGCGGCACTGCCGCCCTAGCCAAAACAGGTAATATGATATCAAATTTGGCTAGCTATTTTGACTAGGTGGGAGGATGTAAATCTGTGAATTTGAGCATCTGATTCAACAGTTGACCAACTGTCTTAAAATCCCTCTTAATAGTACAGCTTTTCCTAAACTCAAATTCAAAATATAAAAGAATTTAAACCTCATTTGAGCTAGGTCTGGCCACCTTTTGTAATTAGGACACCTGCAATCTGTTCATCATCCTCATTCTTCGATTCCCTGCTTATTATCTCGATAAATCTCATTAGTCCTCTAATTTGGTGGTCATCAATACCAAAACCCATAATAGGGCTTAATTGCACTTACAATCTCCCCCTTTTTGGTAACTGATGACAACCCAATTAGAGCTTACACATGATATGAAATCTAAACTGAGATTTTCGAACCATGGGTGTAGGAGCCTCCCCCTAAATCCATGCCTGCTGTGGGGTGCTGAACAAGGTATCACCTGAATAAACGTGATGCACATGACAGGTTTTATTAGTTCAAGCACATAAGATCCTGGCTGATACAACATAGGGCGGCACTGCTGGCCCTAGAGGGCAGCACTGTCGGCCCTAGAGGGCGGCACTATCGTCCTGACTATATTAGTCAGCTAGCAATCAAATTTCTATAGCATATCATGTGAATATAAAACAATCTAAAATCAGAATATAACAAGCTAAAACAGTAACCATGAATACATGTCCATATCCGAAGCAAATTAAGTCACAAAGTAACATAATTTCATAAAATAGAGTTTTAAGCGACTCTCAAACTCACAACCTAACTACTCTCATCGGATCTGAACATCAAGCGCAGTGGCAGATAACTCATGGCGTCGAAAAGCTATTGACCCCTCTAATTTTCTCCCCCTTTGGCATCAAGTACCAAAAAGAGAAGAAAAAGAAGAGAAATCACTCATCACTGTCGGAGTCGACGTGGGTGTGAGAAGTGAAGCATGCTGAACGTCGCGGCGGTGCTGCCCTAGCTAAAGTAGAAGTCCCTGGCTGATCCGTCGAAGGTCGCGGTCTCCTGGAATATGTGCGAAACAAAGCTGCCTAAACCTGTGGATCGGCCTCTGTAGGGTGGATCTCTGCACCAAGGTCCTGCTGACTTGGGGCTCCTCAAAATGCTATCCCTGTGGGTACCCATAGTACTGACTGAATGACTCATATGAGTGTCCATGCTGCCGATCATCTGGTTGTTCATCATGGTGCTCATCTGCCTGATCCTGCTCCTCATCAAAAGAAGAAAGGCGAGGCAAGTTAGGAAACTAAGGTGGTGGCTGCACTGGTGGAAGTGGTGGCAGCCCTGCCATCTCCCTAGCATGCCTCATTGCTTCTCTGTTCTCCATTCGATCCTCATAAGCAGTCTGTGAAGCATATGCACAATGAGTAAATATTGCCTTCATCCATGCACTCATCTTTCCCCACTTTGACTTCTTCTTTTGTTCCCTAGCCCTGGACAGCTCAGGAATATCTCTCTGTGCAGCTTTAGAAGGGTGAAAGTCTGCTGCCCCACTATCTTCAGGTCCTCTAGAACTAGTGTGCTGAGTAGCTGATCCAAGTCCCCCTAAACCACCATGGGTCTTCTTGATCCTGTAAATAGTGTATTCACAATCCTTAAGGAATCACATGCCAGTCACTCTCTCAATCATAAACATGAGGTAAGGAGCATAGGGCAAAGATCTCCTCCCATCATCCATGGCATATGCTAGCTCAACCCAAATGAATCTTGGAACATTAAACTTTTTACTGCTGGGAAACCTAGACAACACATTAGTGATATAGCCATTCAAATCTGTTGCATTGTCTTTAGGGTTGAGAGTGATCCTGAAAAGATTGTTCATGATGTAATAGAAACTCTTGAGCTTGGTCCTTGACCAATCAGGAACTGCAAGATTTTGATCCTCCCACATGAAGCTTACTTCCATTGGATCAAGACGACGCTCATTATGAATCCTCTCATATCCCCTGTGGATATGTCCAAAACCAAGAATACGACAGAATGTGACAAAATCAATGCGATAATGTCACCCATCAGTCATCCAATGAAGCTCATCCACTTCCCTATTCTAATAGTAAGTAGCATGGAACTGAGCAAGAATCTCCCTGTTCTAATCATACCTAAAACTCATGATGTCTGTCATCTTAAAGCGGTCACAGGTCTTGATTGCTGTAGCAAACTGATGATCATTCTTGCTCTCTAAGTCACCAAAGTCAATGTACTACATCTTGCTAATCTTGCCCTTTGACTTAGACAGAATGGCTATAGCATAAAAATTAGATTGAAAAGCATTCCAAAATCTATAATCAATGCCATTTGATCTGTCAGAGGAGTAGGGATCAATCTCTCTGGCTTCACCTGTCTTCTTCCAACTCATGGAATAATCAACAACTCTATGATCATCACTGTTTTGGGGAGGAATGAGATTGAACCTATCAGTGTTATCTCTCATGTAGTTGCTGTCAAACTCTAAAATGTGCAAAGGAGAATCAAGCCACACACGAATAGTTCTTCCCATCCTCTGAATATTTTCCTCTTTAGCAAGGTCTTCATCAAGATTTCTGTCTCTGGGAGTATAGCTCGCCTGTCCCCTGCCTCTCTTGACCTTTTGCTTGGTTGTCAACACATTCCTTTTACCTCGGTCCATCTATGCAATTTAAATAAGACTTGATAAGAAACTGCATAAGATAATGAGTTAGACACAGCTGCAAGCAGGTATTAACAAAAAAAAGAATTTTGAAAATGACACAGAAAGCTTTGCTGGATTTGGATTCAGCATGGTAGGGCAGCACTGCCACCCCCTGAGGCCGGCACTGCCGCCCTCAATTGCTTCACTATTTCATTTTCAACTTTCTCGTTCTGGTTAAATCCTATTTCCAACAGTGTTTATTCATCATCATAATTTCAGAATCATAGTCTAAGCAAGGAATACATTAAACCCTAGCCATGAATTTGAAAGATTGAGTATGAAAAACTTTAGAAACAGTTTTTGATAAATGAATCCAATCCATTCTGAAATTCATCAGATTTATGAGCTTGAGTATAGCAGTTAGAATCTGCTAGGGGTGCCATTAATGGTCCCAAGGGCGGCATTGCCGCTCTCCCCAAAATCATCCAACCAGTGAAATCCAAAATCAACTCGATTTAACCATCAAAAACCTTTCTAAACCCTTCATACTCCCCCTAGAAACTAAAATCTATGACTAAAAGCTTCACATTGCATAGATCGGAAGGGGTTAGGGTTTCACCTTGCTTCTAAACCGTTGGAGTGAAGGGAGAAGAGAAGAAACAGCTCGGCTAGGAGCCTCCTGCAGTGACCAGCAATGAAGAGACTTGGCCGGCAGCAGGGGCGGCACTGCCGGGGTGGTAGGTCGTAAGAAATGGCATCAGCGCGTGCTTGAGAGAGAGGAAGGGAGGAGCACGGGCATCGGCATCGGCTGGGAGAGAAGGAGAGAGTTGGGTCGGGGCCAGAGAAGGAATAAGTAGAAGAAAACGGGCCCCACAACCTAGCCAAAATTGGCTGAAAATGGCTTAGTTTTCAAAGAGCGGCACTACCGGCCATAATGGGCAGCACTGCCGCCCTGCCAATCTTGCAGGGATTACACTGAAACTTTATGACCTCCTTCACCTCAGATATGGATATATATACTCTAAATATCATGACCAGTAAGCAATCAACAATACAGACAATGGTTATGACACTTAGTTGGCCTTTTGAAATGATTTTGAAACACAGTATAATATCTTTTTAAATCATTTTCCTATTTCACTAGGTAGTCAAACAGAGGTGTGCCATATTTCAAACCACGTTACGAGAATCAAGTATATTTAGCTCACTACGCAAAGCACAAAACCTTGACTCATCGAGAGGCTTAGTGAAGATATCGGCTAGTTGTTTTTTGGTGCTCACATGATGAATTTCGATATCTCCTTTGATTTCGTGGTCTCTCAAGAAGTGATGTCGGATGTCTATATGTTTGGTTCTTGAGTGGCTTACGGGATTGTTTGCAAGCTTTATGGCACTTTCATTGTCACACAAGAGCGGAATTTTAGTGAATTGACATCCAAAATCACGAAGGGTTTGCCTCATCCAAAGTAGTTGAGCACAACATGCACCGGCTGCAATATACTCGGCCTCGGCGAGGGAAAGGGCTACACAATTTTGCTTCTTAGAACTCCAAGACACTAGGGACCGTCCAAGGAATTGACATGTCCCCGAAGTGCTTTTTCTATCTACCTTGCAACCGGCATAATCGGAATCCGAATAGCCAAGTAGATTGAACTTGGAGCCCTTGGGATACCACAAGCCAAGGTTAGGAGTGTGTACTAAATATCTCAAGATTCTTTTAACAACCACTAAATGGCACTCTTTAGGGTTAGCTTGAAATTTAGCACACATGCACACACTAAGCATTATGTCTGGCCTAGATGCACATAAGTAAAGTAGAGAGCCGATCATGGAGCGATATACCTTGATGTCCATGGCTTTCCCTTCGTCATTTAGATCAAGATGTCTATTGGTTGGCATGAGAGTTTTAATACGCTTGGCATTCACCATGTCGAACTTTTTAAGCATATCATGGGTGTACTTGGTTTGGCTAATGAATGTCCCTTCCTTCATTTGCTTGATTTGAAATCCAAGGAAGAACTTTAGCTCACCCATCATGGACATCTCAAATCTCTTAGTCATGATCCTACTAAACTCATCACAATACACATGGTTAGTACTACCAAATATTATGTCATCGACATATATTTGGCACATAAATATATCATTTCCAACTTTGTGAGTAAAGAGTGTAGGGTTGGCTTTGCCTATTTTAAAGCCTTGTTTGAGAAAGAATTCCTTAAGGCATTCATACCATGCTCTTGGTGCTTGCTTAAGCCCATAGATCGCCTTTTGGAGTTTATAGACATGGTCGGGGAACTTGGGATCTTCAAATCCCGGTGGCTGCTCCACATACACCAACTCTTGTATTGGGTCATTGAGGAATGCACTCTTGACATCCATTTGGTACAACTTGAAGTCATGATGGGCAGCAAAGGCTAGAAGCATTCGGATTACTTCAAGTCTTGCCACCGGTGCATATGTTTCTTCAAAGTCCAAGCCCTCTACTTGAGTGAAGCCTTGGGCCACCAATCTTGCCTTGTTCCTAGTTACCACGCCATTTTCATCTTGCTTGTTGCGGAAAACCCACTTGGTACCAATGACATTGGTGTTGGGCCTTTCCACTAATTTCCACACTTGATTTCTCTCAAAGTTGTTGAGCTCTTCTTGCATGGCCATGACCCAATCCAGATCTTCAAGTGCTTGCTCTACCTTGAGAGGTTCCAAAGAGGAAACAAACGAGTAATATTGACAAAAATTTGTTAAATGTGAATGAGTTGTTACCCCCTTTCGAATGCTCCCAAGAATGTTGTCAGCAGGGTGATCCCGTTGTATAGTTTGATGTAGCCTTGGATGCTCAACACCTCCTTGTTCTTCTTCTGGACTTTTAGCTTCTTCTTGTTCAAAAATAGGCTCTAGGTTGAGTCCTTGAGGTGGTGGAGTAGGAGTTGAAGGAATTGCTGCTGAGGTAGATGGGGCGGCACTGCCACCCTCATGAGCGGCACTGCCACCCTGCTGATGTTCAGCAGGTGAGTGTTGTCCTTGTCGAGGGAGTACGTCAGCGGAAATTTGTGCAGCAACAGCCTAGGGATCCTCATCATCAGTGGCTTGATCTTCTTGTGGCCTAATGTCACCTATAGCCATTTGCTTGATTGCCTCACATGGTGGATCCTCCTTCCCTACAATACTTGAATCAACTTGCTCCACTTGAGAGCCATTAGATTCATCAAATGTCATATCTACAGTGACTTCAACTCTACCCATGGTTTTTTTGAAGACACGATAGGCATGCTCATTTGATCCATAACCAAGAAGAATGCCTTCATCAACTTTAGGTGCGAATTTAGAGGTTTTGGGTCTTTTGTTAAGTATAAAATACTTGCACCCAAATACTCTAAAGTATGACACCTTTGGTTTGTTATCAGTTAAAAGCTCATATGAAGTCTTCTTGAGTTTCTTGTGTAAGTAGAGACAGTTGATGGCATGATAAGTGGTGTTGATGGCGTCACTCCAAAAGAGGTATGACGTCTTGTATTCATCTAGCATTGTCCTTGTTAACAGAATAGATACGTATGTATAACAGAAACGTGTGTACTGAGATAACTACAAGATAGGGATTAGTTTTGATAGATCAATCTGTAAAGCTACGGCTGTTAGCATCTCCCTATTCTTAGCTAGTTTGGTACGGTGTAATCTATATATGTACACGCCACGGTCGAGGCTGTTTCGGCTAATTTAATTAACACGCAATCACCGGCGAACCCAAGCTAGGGTCACGGTGTTCCTCCTATCCTGCGCCTCTGATCTTTCATGGTAATCAGAGCATACTAAAATTAGCGCCATGTCTTCCTCCAATTCCTCCAATTCCTCATCCAATCCCTTCTTCGGCCATGCTGTTACGGAGAAATTAGGAAAGCTAAATCATGCGCTGTGGAAAGCACAAGTTCGCTCAGCCATACGTGGCGCCCGTCTTCAGGGGTACATCAATGGCGACCGAAAAGCTCCGGCGAAAGAGCTGGTCGTCACCACCGACGGCAAGCAAGAGAAGACGCCGAATCCGGCTTTTGAAGAATGGGAGGCCATGGACCAGACTGTCCTGAGCTTCCTCCTGTCGTCTCTCTCCAAGGAGGTGGCGACTCAAGTCTCCACCAGCGAGACTGCAGAAGCGGTCTGGAACGCCATCGAGCAGATGTACGCTTCTCAGACGCGTGCACGCACCGTCAACCTTCGCATCGCCCTCGCCAACACCAAGAAAGGGAACTCCACTGTCGCCGAATACTACGCCAAGATGAAGGCGCTCGGTGACGAGATGGTAGCCGCTGGGCGTCGTCTAGATGATGAAGAGCTGGTCGAGTACATTCTCACCGGACTTGGAGAAGAGTACTCTTCCCTGGTCACAGCCCTTACAACAAGGGTTGAGCGCATCACAATGGGGGAGCTGTACTCACAGCTTCTCAACTTCGAAACCCGCATGGATCTGACCTACGGAAACAGCTCCGGGTCGGCCAACACCGCAAGCCGAGGACGCGGCGGCTTCTCTAGAGGCGGTGGTCGCGGCCAAGGAGGGCACGGCGGCCAGAACAACCAGCGCGGTGGCGGACGTGGACGTGGTGGCTCGCCGTCACGTGCCCGTGGCAACTCCAATCGGGGTGGCGGTCGTGGCGGGTTCGGCAACAACAATCACCGCGTCACTGCCATCTGAAGATGATGATCGCCCGCTTTGCCAAGTGTGCTTCAAGCGCGGGCACACGGCGGACAGGTGCTGGCACCGATTTGATGAAGATTATGTGCCAGATCCGAAGCTTGTCGCTGCTGCCATGAACACCTACACCGTCGACACCAACTGGTACACGGATACCGGCGCCACCGACCATATCACCAGCGACCTGGAGAAGCTGTCTTTCAGGAACAAATACCATGGGGGTGATCAAATTCACACCGCCAATGGTGCAGGTATGCATATTAGCCATATTGGTCACACTACTTTTCATACTCCAAATCGTGATATTCATCTTAAAAATGTCCTACATGTTCCTCAAGCCACAAAAAATCTTGTATCTGTTCATAAGCTAGCTTCTGATAATTCTGCATTCCTAGAATTTCACCCTGATTTTTTTGCCATTAAGGATCAAGCTACGAAGAAAACCATCCTTAAGGGGCGATGTCACCAGGGGCTTTATCCTATTCCTGCCACTTCAATAAAGCAAGTCCATGGTGTCTCCAGGGTCTCTGTGTCCAGATGGCATAGCCGCCTAGGGCATCCCTCGTCTAGTATTGTGAAGCAAAGTTATCAGTAGCCATAATCTTCCTGTTTTAGATGAATCTTCTAGTGAGTCGGTATGTGATGCCTGTCAACAGGCTAAGAGTCATCAGTTACCTTATGCAAAATCATCTAGTGTGTCTTATGCTCCTTTGGAACTTGTTTTCTCTGATGTCTGGGGTCCTGCTCTAGAATCAGTTGGCAGAAAAAAATACTATGTGAGTTTTATTGATGATTATAGCAAATTTACATGGATTTATCTTCTGAAATATAAATCTGAGGTGTTTCAGAAATTTAAAGAATTTCAAGCTCTAGTTGAACGGATGTTTGATCGAAAAATCCTTGCTATGCAGACTGATTGGGGAGGCGAGTATCAAAAACTCAATTCCTTTTTTGATCAAATAGGCATTACCCATCTTGTTTCGTGCCCACATACACATCAGCAAAACGGGGCTGCCGAGCGCAAGCACCGTCACATAGTAGAGGTTGGGCTCTCTCTATTATCTCACGCCTCAATGCCATTAAAATTCTGGGACGAAGCGTTTACTTCTGCTGCCTATCTCATTAATCGCACACCTAGCCGTGTCATTAATAATTCCACTCCTTTGAAACTTCTATTTCATCGTGATCCGGATTACTCCTTCCTTAGAATCTTTGGGTGTGCCTGTTGGCCTAATTTACGGCCGTATAATTCACACAAGCTTGAGTTTCGTTCGAAACGCTGTGCTTTTCTTGGATACAGTCACTTACATAAAGGATATAAATGTCTTGATATTGCCACTGGCCGCATATATATTTCCAGGGACGTTACCTTTGATGAGAACATATTTCCTTTCTCTGAACTCCATCCCAATGCAGGTTCACGCCTCTGTTCAGAGATAAATCTCCTTCATCCAACGTTGTCAAATTCTGGGGAAGAAAATGTAGTTGATCAATATGCTAATACCACTAACAGTTTCTCTGGTAGCGTTACTGAAAATGCAGGAGCAAACACATCTGGCGACATGCAATATCCAGATGTCAGCCTCGGCGCAACACCTGATCCGCTTCTGCAGTCTGACGTGCCTGCGGTCGAAGCAGCGCTGCCCCCGGCCAGTCCTGCGCTGTCGCCTGTCGGTGGCCAGGGGGGGACAAATACAAATTCGCAGCACCAGCAGGAGGCTCCAGTCCTCGACGCCAGCGCTGAGGGATCTTCTATGACGCAAGAAGAAGTCGTGGGGTCCTCTGACTCGGCTATTCCTGGTGTGTCGCGTCCTCACACACGTCTACAGAGCGGCATCAGGAAAGAGAAGGTATACAAAGACGGTACTGTCAGATATTCTTTTCTAACCACATCTGGTGAACCATGGAGTACAAGTGAAGCACTGGCAGACAAAAATTGGAAAGCAGCTATGGACGCAGAATATGGAGCCCTTATGCACAATAAAACTTGGCATTTGGTTCCACCTCAAAAAGGAAGAAATGTCATCGGATGTAAATGGGTTTATAAAATAAAGAGAAAGAAAGATGGAAGTCTGGACAGATACAAGGCAAGACTGGTAGCCAAAGGTTTCAAGCAGAGGTATGGAATTGATTACGAAGATACGTTTAGCCCTGTTGTAAAACATTCCACTATTCGTATCATTTTGTCATTAGCTGTGTCTAGAGGGTGGAATCTTCGACAGCTTGATGTTCAGAATGCCTTTTTGCATGGATATTTAGAAGAAGAAGTTTATATGCAGCAGCCACCTGGCTATGAAGATTCTACAAGATTAGGATATGTCTGCAAGCTTGATAAAGCTCTTTATGGTTTGAAACAGGCTCCTAGAGCTTGGCATGCAAGACTTAGTAACAAGTTAACAAGTCTTGGTTTTCAGGTGTCCAAGGCCGACACATCATTGTTCTTTCTTAATAAAAATGATCTAACTATGTTTGTCCTTGTATATGTAGACGATATCATAGTAGTCAGCTCTACAGGAAAGGCCACAGATGCATTGCTCAGACAACTGAAGAGTGAGTTTGCACTGAAGGACCTTGGAGAGCTCCATTATTTTCTTGGCATCGAAGTGTCAAAGGTACATGATGGTCTAGTGTTAACACAGGATAAATATGCATCAGATCTATTAAAAAGAGTAGGGATGTCAAACTGCAAACCAGTTTCGGCTCCTCTTTGTACCAGTGAAAAATTATCTCTCCATGAAGGGTCACCTCTTGGGCCCAAAGATTCTACACATTATAGAAGTGTTGTTGGTGCTTTGCAGTACTTGACTCTTACCAGACCAGATATATCATACTCAGTAAACAAAGTTTGTCAGTTTCTACATGCACCAACTACAGTTCATTGGGCTGCAGTTAAAAGAATATTAAGGTACTTAAAACAGTGTACATCACTGGGGTTAAAATTGCATAAGACATCCTCTACTTTGGTGAGTGCTTTTTCAGATGCAGATTGGGCTGGCAGTGGAGATGATAGAAGATCCACAGGTGGTTTTGCTGTATTTCTTGGGTCCAATCTTGTGTCATGGAGTGCTCGCAAGCAGAGTACAGTTTCTAGATCGAGTACAGAATCAGAATACAAAGCAGTAGCTGATGCAACTGCTGAGGTGATGTGGATACAAACTTTACTTAGAGAATTAAATATTAATAGTCCAGAGGCTGCCAAACTATGGTGTGATAATATTGGTGCCAAGTATTTGTCGGCTAACCCGGTGTTTCATGCAAGAACAAAACACATAGAGGTTGATTATCACTTTGTCAGGGAACGAGTTGCACGAAGATTATTAGATATTGAGTTTGTCTCATCAGGAGATCAGATTGCAGATGGATTTACAAAGGCATTGTCAGTGCGACTTTTGGAAAACTTCAAGCACAATCTCAACATGACAAAGTTGTGATTGAGGGGGAGTGTTAACAGAATAGATATGTACGCATAACAGAAACGTGTGTACTGAGATAACTACAAGATAGGGATTAGTTTTGATAGATCAATCTGTAAAGCTACGGCTGTTAGCATCTCCCTATTTTAGCTAGTTTGGTACGGTGTAATCTATATATGTACACGCCACGGTCGAGGCTGTTTCGGCTAATTTAATTAACACGCAATCACCGGCGAACCCAAGCTAGGGTCACGGTGTTCCTCCTATCCTGCGCCTCTGATCTTTCAGTCCTTGCCATATCAAGAAGTGTACGGTTCTTCCTCTCTACTACACCATTTTGTTGAGAGGTGTAAGGAGTTGAAAACTCATGCTTGATACCCTCATCATCAAGAAACTCTTCAACTAGAGTGTTCTTGAATTCGATCCCATTGCCACTTCTTATCTTTTTGATAGGAAGACCAAACTCTCTTTGTGCCCTTTTTACAAATGTCTTAACTTTCTCTTGTACTTGGGACTTATCATAAACAAAGAACACTCAAGTGAAATGGGAATAATCATCAACAATAACTAGACCATATTTATTACCTCCAATGCTTATATAGGCGACCGGTCCAAAGAGATCTATGTGAATCAACTCCAACGGTTGTGTGGTGGTCATGATGCTCTTTGGTGGGTGAGGTACACTTACTCGCTTTTCCAGCTTGGCAAGCACTACAAATCCTGTCTTTCTCAAATTGAATATTGGTTAGTCCAAGGATGTGGTTGTCTTTTAGGAGTTTGGTCAAGTTCATCATCCCAACATGAGCTAGTCGGCGATGCCATAGCCAACCCATGCTAGATTTTGCCACTAAACAAGTCTTAAGCTTAGCTTTCCCTTTGCTGAAATCAACTAGGTAAAGCTTGTTCTTAAGGTGACCCGTAAAGACAATAGTAGAATCATCCCTCTTAGAGACTTCCACACCCTTATCCGTGAAGAGACAATTATAGCCCATCTCACATAATTGAGAAACAAACAACAGATTGTACTTCAAGGAATCAACATGTAAGACATTTATAATTAAATGATCAAGTGTAATAGATACTTTACCAAGTCCAATCACACCCCCTTTTGAATTGTCACCAAATATGATATTCTCATCTGATTTTGTAGTTGGGGAGTATGATGAGAACATACTCCTTTCTCCGGTCATATGATTTGTACAGTCGCTGTCAAGCACCCAACTTGACCCGCCGGAGGAGTATGCCTGCAACACAAGTTTAGTTCCTAGTTTTAGGTCCCCAAATATTCTTGGGGCCTTGCATGTTAGTCACAAGAACTTTAGAAACTCAAATGAAAGCATTATGATAAACATTTCGACCATTGCCAATAAACTTGGCAAACACCTCCCCCTTGTTGTTGTGCTGCAAAACAAAGTTAGAATCCAAACATTATGGAGGTGTTTTTGCTTTTGGTTAGTAAGCATATCTATTTGGAATGACCCAGATAGATTTCTTTGGTTTCTAGACAACCTGCTCTGGATGAGACACCTTCTTCTTGGGCTTGACATGAGCAGATGAGTAGGAGGTGGTCTTCCCTTTTCTGTGGGGGGCGGCATTGCCGCCCTTCACAGCGGCACTACCGCCCATAGGCCGCGGTGCTGCTCTAGGCTGACTTTGTGCCACCATCTGTGTAGACCTATCTGTACCTTCCTGCCCTTTGTTCATGAACTGAACACACTCATATCCATTTATTACCTTTCTCCCATTGGTTTTACCTTCATGAGTGTGCCCAAACCCATCTTTGATGCGTGGATTTCTTCCATCTTTGTATTGTGGCCTCTTTGGTTTTTCACCTTTGCCACCAGTAGGTTTCTTGCCTTTCATGCATCTTTTTCCTAACATAGCATTGAGCCTAGCAATCTCCTTTTTCATAACCTCCAAGTTTGCAAGGTTAGTGGAATGAACATTTAAGTCAAGATTATGGTAATTTCCACATCCTTGGCTAGTGGAGGGAATAGAAGTGTCATTTGTGTTGGAGGGAAGTGGAGTGCTCTCACATAGAAGGTTATATTGCTTCTCAAGTTTGTTGTGCTTTTCAACTAAGACACAATACTTGTCATTGAGTGCAATATTTGCCTTTTTTGTGAGAGCATGTTCTCTTTATTCTTCGGCCAAGGCCTTGTTCAAAGAGTCCACCTCATTTCTCTCTAACTCAAGAGCTTCTTTGCAGCCAATATACATCTTTTCGGTTTCCTCAAGATAATCATCTCTATCGGCTAGCTCGGCTTTGACACTTTCTAATTCCTCCATTAGATTCATGATAAAGAGCTTGGTCTTAGAATCTAATTTTTTAGTCAATTTAGCATATTTCTCAACATCACTAGTATTATCATCACTAGAATCACTAAGTTCACTACTAGAGATGTCACTAGGAGGTGAGGGAGATTTGGCTCTTCATTTTACCTTCTCACCCTTTGCCATAAGACAAACATGAGTGGAGCGGTGGTCATCATCATCGGACATGTTGTTGAAGAGCCTTGATGTAGAGGATGGCTTTTGAATAGCCACGGTTGTAACTTTCACATCCTCTTCACTTGACTCCTTAGTTGAGTCCCACTCATGCCCAATGTGTGCCTCTCCCATTTGTTTGTATCTCTTTTTGTGTTCATGCTTGCCTTCATTGTTGTCCCTCTTGTATTTATTTTATTTCTTGTCATAGGGACACTTAGCAATGAAGTGCTTTGTGCTACCATAATTATAGCAAGTCCTCTTCTTTTTGTTGGGGAACCTTCTTTGTACTATTTTATACCCATTCTTTTTAACCCCTTGTGATAGCTCTTCATGAACAAAGCCATGTCATCAATCTTCATATAATCAGCCCCATCATCTTCATCTTCACTTGAGGATAAACTTGGATCATCATTTTGTCGAGTTGACTTGATTTCCTTGGGTTGACTTGTTGATGCTTGCTTGCTGCCCTTTGCCTTGTTGGAGATACCTTGATTGCTTGATTTATTGGCCTTGAGAGCTACTTCCTTGATTTTCATGCCTTCTAGCTTGGCTTGCAACTCACCAAGTCTTCTCCTCTCATTAGCTTCTTCTCTTTGCATGTCAAATGTCAACAATCTTCCAAGCACATCATTGGGTGTGAAGTGCTCAAACTTCTTATCCCTAATCAAGGTGACTACGGTCTCATTTCTTGGTGAGTAGGCTTTCAACATAACCTTCACCACTTTGTGATCATCAAGCTCATCACATCCACAGCCTCTAATCTTGCCCACCAAGGTCATCAATCTATCAAACATCTCTTGTGGCCCCTCTCCATCTACAATCACGAACCTATTGAGCTTGGCCATCAACAAATCAATCTTTGCCTTTCTTACTTTATCAACACCTTCATGTGCTAGATGCAAAGTGTCCCAAATCTATTTTGCAACATTGACATTCATCACTTGGTTGTACTCATTTTCATCCAAGGCACTAAGAAGAATACTTGTGGCTTGGCCATTGAGATGGACAACAGCTAGTTCTTCATTTGTTGGTGCTTCGAGATCTTCTGGTGGCTGCAATCTATTCACCACAATCTCCCAAAGACCGGGGTGAAGACCTATAAGATAGGCACTCATCAAGTGCTTCCACTTGGCAAAATTTGTCCCATCAAAATGAGGCAACTTGCCCACAGGCACATTGACAAAAGATCTTTTGTTATGGTTAGACAAATAAGAATAATTAAAGGATATGGCGGCATATTTGTTCTTGTTGTTGTTGCTGCCCTTGTCCTTGCTATCCTTCTTTTTGTCCTTGCTCTTCACCTCCTTGCTATCTTTTGAAGTATGGTATGACACATCATCATCTCCATCGTCTGAGCTACTAGAGAGCTCACTAGATGATGCATCATACTCATTCTTCTCTTGCTCTTGAGCTCTTGCTGCCCTTCTCTTAGCTCTTGCCTCTCTTGTGATTCTTCTAGCTTTTTTTCTCTTCTTGTCTTTGAGCCGCTGTTCTTCCTTCTTCTTTTCTCTAACCTCTCTTGTTGCGATCTTTACAACTTTTCTTTCTTTTCTTGCCTTTCTTCTTTCGGCATCGGTGGTCTTGGGTTCTTTGATTGTGGCATCACTTGCTGTGGACATGGACAGCTCACTGCTGCTGCCAACATTCTCGACGTGCACACCACTTGCGTCCGCAACGCGAACGGTCTTTGAACCTTCTCCTTCTTCCATACTTCACGCGATAAAGCGTATACGAAGCAACCTCGCTCCAATACCACTTGTAGGATCTACAGGAAGATAAAGAAGGCCTAGAGGGGGGGTGAATAGGCCTGTAAAAATTCAACTCAAAACTCTGTTAGAATAGAGGGTGGCACTACCGCTCTACGAAAAATAATCCAACACAGTTGAGATTTAACAGAGATGAACCTGACCCCACTAGCTGCTTAATCCTGCAATATAACTTCAAAATCCAGTTCGAAGACTAGATACCACAGAAACTTCACACAAATGTGAATCGAGCAACTAAACCCTAACAACATGTATAGTAAAGATGAAGCACGCAAGACACAAGATTTATCTCGTGGTTCAGCTCACCACTAAGGTTTGCCTAAGTCCACGTTGTTAAGGAAGCCACAAAAGGCTTGAGCTTGCCACAAAGGCTTACCTTACCATCGTTCTCAAATCAAGAAAGTGAACTCTTAAAATGAGGGGTGATTTCTTAGCTTTTGAATGGGGTTACAAACCTCCCAAGGCTGCCATACAAGTTGGCAAGCACAAGGGCGACGCCTAGCCGGCTAGGAGCAAGCTCCAAGAGTAACAAACCCTAGAACCGTCGGCCAAACATGAACCAAATGCTCTTAGACTTTGGGAATCAGTGGATCTTCTCTCCAATCGAGTTTTGCTGTCTTTTCTCTCAAGTTTTGATGGTTGGAATCAAGGATTAGCTTGAGGGATGGAGGAGCAACAATGAAGGAGAGAGGTGAGCTTTTGATTTGTCTTATTTCGAGCAGAATGACTGAGTGAAGAAGATGACCGTTGTGGGCTGGGCCTGAAGGGTATAAATACCCCCCCGAGCCCAACGATCAGTTAAGGGCGGCACTGCCGCTCTTAACAGGGTGGCACTGCCGTCCTAGCCAAAACAGGTAATATGATATCAAATTTGGCTGGCTGTTTTGACTAGGTGGAAGGATGTAAATCTGTGAATTTGAGCATCTGATTCAACAGTTGACCAACTGTCCTAAAATCCCTCTTAATGGTACAGCTTTCCCTAAACTCAAATTCAAAATATAAAAGAATTTAAACCTCCTTTGAGCTAGGTCTGGCAACCTTTTATAATTAGGACACCTACAACCTGTTCATCATCCTCATTCTTCAATTCCCTGCTTATCATCTCGATAAATCTCATTAGTCCTCTAATTTGGTGGTCATCAGTACCAAAACTCACAATAGAGTTTGATTGCACTTACATAGCTCCGTGCTCATGGCTCTTCTTTTGCCTTCGCCATTGGAAATGGAAAGTTTTGGGTAGCGGACCCTTTTACTGTGTATGACCCAATGTATGAAATGAGTATCATGTTTAGGTAAGTCCTGTTGGAAATAGTCTAATGGCCTTGCATAAAAAAAAAATCTCAAAAATAAAAATACCCGAACAAAAAGGAAATCGACCAACTGACCAAGTGCTTGCCAAAAACCAAACCAAACAGAACCAGGACCAAAGCAAAAGGCCATCACTGACGGCAAGAGAGAGAGGAGGGGAGATCTCCCGAGGGCCGACGTCTCGCGATTTCCGGCGGCAAGGTTCGGTTTTGATCCCAACCCCAGGCTCCCCACCCCGATTCTCCCCCATCCCATTCCCAGTCGCCCGCCGCTTCCGGCGGAGCAACCGGAGGAAAAGATCCCGATTATCTTTTTCTCCAGTTGCAGTTCGTGGTGGGCGCCGCCCGCCGCCGCCTCCGTGTTGCGCGGTTCCTATTCGGCAGCTGCTGGGGTGAGGGGGGAGCGCGTGCGGTGGGATTCCCGGTCGGATCTGTGGAGGGGGGCAGCTTTCCTGCTCCAATTCGGTCGGCCAGCAATGAGGGTCCTTGAATCTTGTTGATGCGCGCGGCCAGATGCGGGAGGCGTACTGGGAGAAGGTTTCTTGAAATCTTCGTCTGGGCTTCGTGGAGTGAGGTCCCGCGCCGGGATCGCCCCGTCGTCCTATGGGCTGTGTCAGTTCCAAGCAATTCCACGGCGGGGACGACCATGGGGACGGCAAGCCGCGCCGGCGGCCCTCGAGCAACTCGCTGAAGCGTCTGGTTAGTTACAGTTCCAGCAAGAGGCATGAGGACTTGGAAGAGGAGGATGAGGAAAGGGTGCCTGTGCCAGTCACGTCCTCAAGCGCCGCACGCCACGTCGGGAACGACGCCAGCATGGCGAGGCTGATCCGGAAGCCTCCAGCACCGGTGGTTGAGGTTGTGCCGGCATTGCCGGAGGAGGCTGCCACTTTGGCGGTTGGTGCAGTTGATGCAGAAAGGGCGGTTGCTGCAACGACTGGGAATCGGAAGCGGCCTCCAGTGGATGTACAAGTCAATGGTGCGGCGGAGCAAGAGCCGAGGAGCGGTGGTGGTAGGACGGAGGGGGAGGCCAAACCAAGGATCAGGGATGTGCCCAATGGCGTCCAGGGGGAGCACGTGGCGGCAGGGTGGCCAAGATGGCTCACAGAGGTCGCGGCAGAGGCGGTTCGTGGGTGGCAACCTCGGAGGGCCGAGTCTTTTGAGAAGTTGGATAAGGTTTGTAATTGTGGTGACCATTATTTTTGCGACAAATTTATCATCATTGCTACCTTTTCCATTGGCTATCTTCTGGATCATCATTATGAGTTATTTCCTATTGGGCATAACTGTTTTTAGGTTGTTTATGGCTTATGATATTTTGATAGGTGTTGGACAAAACATGTTTATAGGGTTCATAGAATTTTTGAAATGTCATTCTTGAGGGTTTGAACTAGTTAGAAAGAAAACAAATTGCAACACTAGAAATATAGGCTTATGATATTTTTGTATGTTTATTTATTATTTTGTACCACCTGGTCATGCTATTCCATTTCTGGCATAAAATGCATTACTAGCTCCAAAGTCTAGACAGACTAACACAGTGCGCAAAGTAGACAAACAAAACATCCGCCATCTTTGATCAATGCTGCTCCTACTACACGACAACTAAATTATCACATTTAATACAGCCGTTTTATACTTTTTGTAACAGAATGCAACATTATGGAATAAGTTCCTGTTTACAATTTGAACTAGTATTGAGCCACTGATCCTATGTGACCTTACTTTTCTCGTTTCATCTTTAAATATTTCAGATAGGACAAGGTACATATAGCAGCGTTTATAAAGCACGTGATCTTGAGAACGGAAAAATTGTGGCTCTGAAGAAAGTTCGGTTTGCCAATATGGACCCTGAGAGTGTCCGATTTATGGCAAGGGAAATTCACATCTTAAGAAGGCTTGATCATCCAAATGTTATCAAACTTGAAGGTTTGGTGACGTCACGCATGTCAAGCAGCTTGTATCTTGTATTTGAATACATGGAGCACGACCTTGCAGGACTTGCAGCTACACCTGGCTTAAAATTCTCAGAACCTCAGGTTTACCCTCTAGATTTCTCATTTGGCTTTCCATTTGTATTGAGGTTTAAGTTCTCACTTCGAAAATTGGTCATTTCAGGTCAAGTGTTACATGCAACAGCTACTTTCTGGACTTGACCATTGTCATAACCGTGGTGTTTTGCATCGTGATATAAAGGGTGCAAATCTCCTACTTGACAATAATGGAATTCTAAAAATAGCAGATTTTGGTCTAGCTACATTCTTTAATCCCAACCAAAAACAACATTTGACAAGTCGTGTAGTAACATTGTGGTACCGGCCTCCTGAGCTTTTGTTGGGTGCTACTAACTACGGGGCTTCAGTTGATCTATGGAGTGCCGGTTGCATTCTTGCTGAGTTGCTATCAGGGAAGCCTATCATGACAGGACGAACTGAGGTAACTGTTTGGCTATTCTTGCTGTGATCAAACTTGCAGATGGTTGCATTATAGGAATAATGCAGTATTCTTTGCCTGCCATAACCTAAACAATGCTATAATATTTCTGCAAATCTGTCATTTCTTTTATTACACTATGTCATTTCTTTTATTACACTATCTGTTAGAACAAATTTGGTGCATTAAAGGTTTAGAGATGAATGCGAGTGAGTTCTTTTGAGTACTAGGGTATTTTCAGTTAAGAATCTAAAAATGTCAAGGAAAATGATATGATCTTTAGCTAAAGATGCCTGTAGTTTATTCACTAAGACATCATTAGTGTTTTAATATGTGTATCTGACAACATATTCTTATTATTAACATGCATAAAGGTTGAGTGACAATAGGCCTATTTTTACTTCCACATGGACCAATACCAGTTTGAAGTAAATAATATTATCTGTACCTTTTTATCTTCATGATAAATGGTTAATTTATTTGTCATACATCCTTGTAGCTTTAGATTTTTGAACATCAATATGAATGTACAATGATCTGTTCTTTTGTGTTCACTCATACAGGTGGAACAGTTGCACAAGATTTTTAAGCTTTGTGGTTCACCATCAGAGGAGTTTTGGGCTAATTTGAAGTTATCCCGAGCTACCATATTCAAGCCTCAGCATCCGTACCGCCGATGTGTGAATGATGTATATAAGGACTTCCCTACTACTGCTTTAACACTTCTGGACCATCTACTTGCCGTAGAACCTGGGAATAGGGGTACCGCTGCATCTGCCCTTGACAGTGAAGTAAGTACTGGCCCTTACATTTGTTGATCTGCATGTCTTGGCCATGTGTGCTAAATTGGCCCTTCCATTTCTTGATCTGCATGTTTGGTGTATTGCCTGCACTAAGTTATCAAACTGTGATGCATAGCGTACTTCTGCAGTCTTTGCCCTGTTGGTCTAACTGCCCGCACCCTCCCCCCCCCCCCCACCCCCCTTTATTCTTTATTTATAGCTAAACGTGGACTTTGGCATTGTCATAATTTCTTTCAACTTTTTTCTGTGATTTTTCTTTCTTGTTCCTTGGGCCCTAGGGGTTCTTTCTCTTGTTTCCGTGAAATGACTTTTACTCTTTTACATTTGGACATGCATATGAGATGCTAAAACTGCTCCTAGCCTCCTAGGTTTATGTGTTTCATACATCCAAGCAATGGTATGGATCTGGTTGTTCAATCCAGAAATACAAGTTTAGTGATATTGCTGTTAATTCGTTGTTTTCTTTTTATAGTTCTTTACAACAAAGCCTTATGCCTGCGATCCATCAAGTCTACCCAAATATCCCCCAAGCAAGGAATACGATGCTAAGCTTCGAGATGAAGAAGCTAGGAGGTGATTCCCTCTCAGAAACCATGACATGCTAAGAATCTACATTACCAATCTTCTGTTCTCGACATTTCGTATTCAATCCAAGCGCATGGCTTCTTTATAGGCAAAGAGCAGCTGCTAAAGGACAGGAAGCTGAAGCTGGACGGAGGAAGCAACTTCCTGCACCCGATGGCAATAATGGATTGCAGGTACTGGGATTCACTTGAAATATCAAGGTCTTTTACGTTCTTGTTCTTTTTTTGCTGGTGCCAAAATGGTAACAGTATTTGGCTTTCGAAATATTGCTGGGAGATTATTGAATTATCGAAGTACCACATGTTAGGAGTTCCGTGAATCTTACTGAACACATGATTCAATACTGTCGTTAGCAGTCTACATAACCATCCAAGTATTCGCTTGGGAGTTTGTATGAATCTGCAATGCATAGATTCTACATATTCAATTCCAGAACGAAATATACCATGTATATCAACTAATGCTGTCGTATTCTGCTGTTTCTTGTTACTGAATATTTTGTGTTCCATGACTTCGCAGCACCGCCGAGTTCAGGCGAATCCCAAAAGCAGCAGTTACAAGTTCACTCCAAAGGAGGATGCTGTTTCTGGATTTCCAATCGATCTGCCAGCAAGAGCTGCAGACAATGGTTACCCTCAGCGTGTTCCTTTGATGCAAGCTGGCCGTTCTTCCTCCACTCTGGGCAGATCAAGTGGAATGGATCCAAAGGCCCAAAGATTTCACACCTCCCAAATTATTACTGCTGAGATGTCCAACCAATCTACTGCATCTGGGCAGCGAGGCAATGCTCCTAAGATGTCTAACCTTGGGGAAAGTGCCAGGAGACAATATTTGAGGGAGCATCGGTCCAGTTCAAGATACAGTCAGCTCACTGGTGCTGACCCTTCTGACAGACCTGAATGGAATCATCAATTCCAAGAAAGACCATCATCTTCCCATCGGAAAGATGATGCTGCGGCAAACAAAGAGCCTACAGTGGTGAGTTTTGAACATCCACGGTTGTTTAAATAGATGTTTTGTCTAAATGTCTTCGTAAAATAGTCTTCGGTCATTGCATATAGTAAACGGTTTTATTCCTCCATTCCTATATGCTGTTGACTCTTAGAGATTTATATAGACACTTTTGTGTCATTCTATAGAATGCTTGGAATGTGTTTGACACATGCCTGCCAAAGTGTAGGAATCAGTTTATTGGTGCGATATGATGAGAATTTTTCTCCTTGTTCAGGTGAATGGCACAAAGAAGAACAGAATCCACTATTCGGGACCATTGATGCCTCCTGGAGTGAACATGGATGAGATTCTTAGAGAGCATGAGCGACAGATCCAACAAGCGGTGCGAAGAGCCCGCCTTGACAAGGGAAAGGGAAAGCTCAGCGGTGAGAGAGACCAGTCAGAGGCACTGCTGTATACTACCGGGAATGTCAGGGCTGACAGCTAAAAAAGTTCAGTTTGGTGTTGGCCCCCCGAGTTGAGCAATCATCAAAAACATAGCAAATAGCATTGAATCCTTTTTATATCACCCCCCCCCCCCCCCCCCCCCCCCCCCCCCTCAAGTGGAGAGGTTTTTGTTTTGCCAGAAACTCCACCCCTGATGCGGTTTGGTTCTGTAGAGATTTACTGCCCCAGAGTTTAGCATAGGCTGTCTGAAATATTTTCTGAAGATTTGTTGGTTATCCATAGTCAATTGTATATCTCCAGAGTATCCTCCCCAAAAATGAAAATTGATCCATACACCTGTTTTGGCATATGACAAGATGAATACAAATCGAAATACAGGCCACTGCTATCCTCAGAACTCTGACGTTGTGATTCTGAATGTACTGATGCCTGAGTGATGTGTTTTATCCAGTTTGGATTGCTCTGGGCATCCAAAAATCAAAGTTGGATGGTTTTCTCGAAAATCATCCTGGTTTCATTGACAGGGCATCTACATGAACTTTTTTTTTTTGAAAGTAATGGCAGGAGCTCTGCCCTTCAATTAAGATAGAGAAGAGAGTTTTATGTAAAAGGTCTACATGAACTTGTGACATTTGATCTCTCGCTGTCCTTTACTCTAAGAAAAGAAATGCATAGTGATCTTGGAATCTGTTTACGGCAACAGAGTATTATTGCATGATTCCTGGTTCATGTTTGCCCCTGAAAATAACGTCTTCCAGACTTCCACCAAAGGGAAATCCTAGCCAATTCTCTACCTGTTCAGAGCTTCTGTTTTTCTTTTCCAGGGTTTAACACGGGGAGGACAGCTCCCCAGCTGATTCATTGCGTTGACCAATGGCTAGACATCAGCATTCAGCAGGGCATGTTGCTGGAGGTATTCTCTTGAGGTGGAGACTGTAGAGGACCGTATGCCTGTGCATGTTGGTTGGTGACTTCACAGGCGTCAGACTCAACAATGTTCTTTCGCTGAAGATTGCTCTGAAACGATAAACCCAACGCTGTATGTGCAATAGACAGCCAGCCGAAGAACTGAAATTACCCGTTCAAGGTGCTGCGAAAATTGCACTATACAAAAGTATATGTCTATGAAAAAGCAGTTTCAGATTCCACTCGTTTGGTTAGTGTTCTGCTTTTTGGTATGGTAGCAGAAGCATTTTTTTATAAACCAAACACAACATATATTTATTTGAGTATTTCTTTGATCCTCATTCCACGCAATCATGCATCTTTTCCACCAACACACATAATCTGCGGCAGCAAAGTATCACCCTCAAAAACAAATGCTATCGCTTCTTAATTTACCTACCACGATAGCCAGTCATCCACCAATGGCCTGTGGATTCAAAAATCAATAATGATACGGACCGACCCACCCGCGTCGCCCTCCACCGCCGTGCGCCCCCGCCCCAACTCCCCCTCGCTGCTGCCGCCCCACTCCGCCTCGCTCGCTCCCTCCCGTCACGCGTAGCCTGCTCGGCCAAGCCAAGGCCGGTGCTAGTGGTGCTGATGATGGGGTGTTCGTGCGCCACGCGCTGGTGTTGGTGCTGGTGGTGCTCGCGTGCCGCCGCTCGCCGTCGGCTCCCACCCAACGCCGGGAATTGACTGGTCCCAGCCTTTCCTATGTTGCAAAACGCATATTTCAATTTCAGAGATATGTTTTAGATGTTTCAAATGAATGTTGCAATAGTAGTTTCCGAATGTTGCACATGTTGCAAGGTCGCGCGCCGTCGCTGGAGCTGGTGATGCTCGCGCGCCGCTGCTCACCGTCGGTTCCCACCCGACGCCTGGAATCAACCGGCCCCGACCTTCCCTATGTTGCAAAATGCATATTTCAAGTGTTTCAGATGTTTTAGAGGTATATTTCAGATGTTTCAGATGGATGTTGAATAATAGTTTTTGGATGTTGCACATCTTGCAATGGTTATATATGTATGTTGCAAGCGTTTGTCGAAAATGTTTTATCTATTTCAGAAGCATGTTGCAAGTGTTTTATCTGGATGTTGCATATGTTGCAATGGCTATGTTGCAAATGTATGTTCCGAATGTTTTATCTGTTTCAGACGTATGTTGCAATTGTTTCATTGAGTGTTGCAAAAGTAGATCTGGATGTAGGGTTGTTGAGCGAGGAAGAGAAAGCTAGCATGAGAGCCATGGCGGGTCGGAGGAGGCACAGGCCGCATGACGCAGCTATGGAAGAGGCGGGGGAGTCATCCGAGCAGCGTGGAAGATGCGGGGTGAGGCGTCTGTGTGGAAGAGACGAGGCCGAATCATCCAAGCGGTGTGAGCAGCTGAGCGGAAGGGAGCGGTCCGAACGCAGGCGCGAGAAGCGGAGTTGGCGCGGGCGGCGCGTGAATTCGAGTGACCAGGGCGAAGCAGGCGCGGGTGTCTGGACGCGCGTAACCGTCTGGACATCTGGACGCTAGTCTTGCCCTTCGAAAATCCTAGCCAATACTTGCTCTAGAAAGCTTGGAGACAAATGATCAAACATGAACTGCAACACGGTAATCAGAGAAGGAATGCATGCTTTTCAGTTCTATCAGTAAAAGTTTTTTTCTCGAATAGGTTGTCTTTGTTAAGAGTTTATTTTGAGACGAGCTACAAGATCAAGAGAGTTATAGAGGGATGGATAACTTCCAAACCCCTGGAGAGGAAGTAGGCACTAGGCACGATGCTCCTAAATGTGACAACTGAGTATCGCGTTTCCCCAGATATCCTCAATAGATTTCAACAGAGATATACATGATTGAAGCTATTTAGGCACAGTTTGGTGCCGCTCTAAATGGGCGTGCGAGAAGGAGTGCTTCTAGATGCCGAATAGAGGAGCCAGAGCCATTTTACACGGACGGATGTGGAGCCATGTTTTGGTGCTTTGGCCTCTGGGCTCCGGCTCCGGCGAAGGAGCAGTGCATGCGAAGCCGTGCCAAACACACTTACACTATCTCAAAATTGCAAAATCAAACTGAAATGGTTGTGTATTGCACGACTACTGTAACATTTATGATAGAATATGTATGTTTATCCTCAATGTATGTTTTGATGGTTCAAGAAATAAAGCATGCTTAATCTAAACTCAAATCGAAACAATTATACATTGCACGATTTACAGTTATCTCTACCATGGCACCGGCTGCAGGGCTCCAGAACAGTCAACTTGACTGAAGCTGGAACTCTATCTTCTATGTATGTTCTGATAGCCAAGAGCCCTCTATCAGCTGTCGTGAGAGTGCACGTTCCATATATTTCTAGATGGCACTTATGACCATGATTGGTGTTCAGTGTAAGACATTCAAGTGACACCGCATTCTTGAGAATATAGCACGTTAGTTCAATCAAGCTCTTCTCAGAGCTGAATTGACTGATCTTAACGCTCTTCAGGCAGCCATGTCGTTGTTCAGGCAAGTGCCTCAAATGTCAGGCATCTGCAAAAATCGAATTTTCATGCTTTATACAACATGGAGTCGCCTGAAGAGGAAAAAGATAATATGACTGAATTAAATGGACCAAGAGAGGCATCAGATATGTTTGCACAGGATGGAATGAATGAAGAACGTCTTACATTTAGTATCAAAGTCTCCATGGAAGGAGATGCATCAAGGAAAGAAACCAGGGAGAAATAGTTATATGGCAGACGAATAGCCATTCCTGATGTCAATGTCATACCAACAGTCAGGTGCCTGAGGTAGAAGAATTTGGTAGGCAGCATTGGTGTATTGACCACCTGCACAGTGAATATGTCATGTCTCAGATTCATTATACACAAGATGACTAGTGTATTGTGTGCTTATCACTTGGCTACAACACCTTAAATTTAGAGAATATACCTCAGTTGGTGATCCTATGACAAGAGTTTCAAGATTCGGCATAATGGAAGGCAGCTTGGTACGAGCATAATGGACAGCATTTGGACCGTCCACGTCCATCTTCTTCATTTGCAATGTTTCCCCAAGTGAGAAATTTGTGTTTCCTTTACTTTCAAAAAAGAAATGTCTGTTTCCTCTAAAGAGGAAACTGTAGAAGTTTGGAGCCTTGCTCTCTATCGCTGTCAGGTTGCAGCATAGACAAACACGAAGGCTGGTAAGCTGTTGCAGGGCACGAGATATCTTCAGCCTTATTATATCTGGACAAAAAATGAGCTCCAACTGCTCCAAAGCAAGAGAGTTGGAAAGAAGGCACTCTAGCTCATCCCCACTAATGCTCACAAAGCGCAGACACAGGCTTGTTAGACTTCTCAGGGGGCCAGGTTCAGGTGCAGGATGGAGGCCACAACAATGAAGTTTAAGGTACCGAATTGAGTTCCGAATCCCATCAGATAAAAGTGAGCATGGGAAGTTGTACTGATGTGTCTTGGTGGAACGCACCATGAGAGTGAGTTCTTCGATCCCTGGTTTAACAGCAACCTGAAGCCAAATGTCAAGATAACGACTGATATCATCAACTTCGCAGATGTAACTGCAATCAAGCTTGAATATTTTCACGCCAATGCCAGAGTGGTTCCTGAGAATGGTGTCAATTTCATGGCACAAGTTCACGCGGCACGCACTTGTCTTCAAGTCAGTCATATCTTCTTTATTGAAGATGAGATTTGGACGACCTCTCCAGGAACGTAGAAAGGCATGAGACACGCAAGCAGCACGAGCAGCTTCACGCATTGGCATTAGGCAATGTATGTATCCCAAGATGTCCTGCATGCACAAAACATGGGATAAAATCTTACTTTGACCAGAGAAACAAAGCAGTAGAATCGCACAGGGTAATGGTTTCACAAGGAGTGCTGCATTACATTTAGATGGTGTAGTAGAAGGTAACCACTGTACATGTGAATTCAGCATTGTATAAAGAATTACAGGTATAAAACTCATGACTTGATAGTTCTTCGCTACTGCAACAGTTATGACATGACTATGCCCTATTACAGGATTATAAAAAATCTGCTCCCGTTTGTAAATTCGATTTCAGGGATCAGTTGCAGGACCAAAAGATTTCGAATAATGCGGGCAATAGCTAGCACAGTGCCAACATTAATTTGTGCAGTTAGGCCAGCAATAAGATGATATATATTGTGCTAGGAATATAAGCTTTTCATCATCAGTATTTTAAGCCAACATACCTCTGGAAGTTCTGGGATTGAATGTCTCGTTGCTTTGGCAGCCTGAGAATCGCCACCTTGTTGACATGGTGAGCCCTCTCTTTTACTAGGCTCTGAAGAATCCATCTGCAGTTCGACAAAGCGCAGTGACGAGTTGTTATCATTAGAAGGAAAAACGAGCTCATGGAGAAAATCACGCAACAATCGCTTGAAATCTGCACCCAGAATTCTTCTATTTTCCAAGACCCATGCAAACAATGGAGATAGGGCAACACAGCAACCTTGTTCTCTACCAAATTTAAGCGACTATTTTGCAGAAACCAACTCGAATGGATCAACGAGCGGCGCTAACAAGATACCACTCCACTCGTTGTTCTTTAAGAATGAATCGAAGAGAACAAGGATGAGACCTCGTTGCATTGCATGGAACAAGCGCGCGAGTGTAGATGAGACGAGACGCTGAAGTGCGGCGCGGCGGCGGAGGTGGTGGCGCGCACTTACCCGCTCTGACTCTTGAGGCGGCTGCGTTTCCTATGCTTTGCTTTCCTTTCCTTTCTTTTACACTTATATAGGCCTTGGGCCCTGGGCTCGGATCCGCTTTACCTTTACCCTTGGGCGGTTGGGCCTTGGGCTCGGATCCACAATCGCTCCTCCATTTCTAGTTTTTGTTTGGATGACTAGTGAAGGCCGTGCGCCTGTAGGAGAATAAGCTCATGTTTTTCAATGTAGAGTTCTCATACCGTATATGATTTATTGTTGTATATATTTGCGCCGATGTGATAAACTGGAACTTGCAAGATGCTTATATTACATGCAAAAATTGTGGTAAAGCCCATACGAAGCTAGGAATGTCTTAACTGTATAATTCTAGGTTGCATATGTTAGGCAACGATATATGTAGTGGTATTAGGGTGCACATGAGCACGCATATTATACATAATAAATAAGCATCAGGTAGCAGCTGTGCAGATGCTGATGTCGATCTTGTTATCTAGCAGTACCTTGTTCTGTTTGAAGCATCAGGGGCTGGTGGATGAATCTGTGTATGCATCTAGATGTGTGCGTTATATGTGGTATTTAAAGTATATGATAAAGTTGGCAAATGGTGAGGGACAATCGGTGTACCTGATTCTTGGTAGCGACACATGCACTCGGTGTGGTGACTGCATCCAGATATAGAACCTGTAGAACAGTGATGAAGAGGTATAGAGTGTTGGACCTATGAAGTGTTTAGCAGATCTATTATTTATATCTATTTTAGGTGTACCTGCTGAATCAGATAGATCAGCGTCATTTTCGTGGTCATCGTAGTCTACCGGGAGCCAGTCGTAATCAACTAAATTTTCTAGGACTGAATGTACGTGTGTGTGGCAAGGTGTGTGGAGGGAGTGGGGTTAGAACCAATGAGGAAAAAATGTAAATAAAAGTTTATAAAAACAAATGATATGTGATGTTGAGGCATACCCAGTCTTGCATCTTCTTCTTCCTGCATGATTTGCATGTTGAAGTCATCATCGGAAGTGAGATCAATTGGTTGCAGCCAAATGGGCCAGATATGTAGGAAAGGTTGTCCTTCTTCAAACTTTTTAAGCCCCAAATGAGCCACAGAGGGTATTGCATGAAGGCTGTGTGTTTGTGCAGTGACTTGGTACACATGGTCGGTGTTGGTAAATGAGATTTGATGCACAGTACATATGCTCTGGAGAAGTGCTCTCACTGTTATGTCACTGCACAGGAGGGTTGGAATGCCGTGAATGTCTATTTGCACCTGCCTGAGTGGCTTGCACATGGCCTGAGAAATGGTGCTGTAGTCAAAGCGGAATGGGTTTGTGAGCTGTGTGCTGGCTGGGACTTTAGTGCAACCATACTCTGGAGTATGGAATAAGGCTGGGGCTGAACGGAAACATGTCTATGTACCCGGTGGCTAGCATGTTGGTATATGAACTGTCTGGGTGTATACGAAGGAGAAAGTCGGAGCCAAATGCTGATACGTCATGAATGTTAACATGAGTGTTGTATTGGCGCTCGATTGCTGCTTGGACGTTGTGTATGGAAACGGATGTTGCCTCGTGTTTTGGAAATCTTGCAATAATAGAGCGCTGGAGCAGTGCTATCTTCATGTTGATGTTCTCATCTTCTTCGATGGTGGTAAGGTTGGGATATTGGTATGTGTCCACGGCTGCTGCTGCTGCAAAATCAAAGGCATTTGAGAAGTTTGCATGTGAGGTGGCTGTGCTGGCAAGTAGGGATGGTATAAAGAGAAGTAATAAGGCAATGTTTTAATTTAAGGCTATTTTAATCTTGTAATATTCAAACAAGAACTCTTAAATTTGCGAAGCATTTCATTTCATTGATTCAGTAGGCATGAACCTTATGGATAAATTACAGGCTGTGGTTGAGAGACGTTTATGGGAATCTAGGTGGTTGGAACAGGAAGTAAATTTTTTTGATTCATTTGTATGTACAGAAAGCGTTCCCACATAAATCGATGTCTATGTTTTTATCTATTTATAGCGATATTTGTGTTCCAAGGTGTTATTAAAAGGCAAGTGCATGATTGTTATCTTTGTTGCTTGTCAGATGACGTACCTGAGGATTGTTTCTGTCTAGAAGACGACGTGGTGTATGGCCGGCGTTTGAGAGAAATAGTGCCTGAATCTGTTGATTCTGTCAAACAAACAGAATGAACCATGCTAGTCAATGAGCCTTTTTTTAAGAGGTTTTTAACCAAAAGAGCAATACAATAGAACATGGACCTCTTCTAATACCATAATAATAACTCAGTTATAATTATGTAACTACTTGCAGAACCGGAACCTGGACCTGATTTCCCTGGTTGCTGACACTATCAGGTGCAAATGCTTACAAATGTTTGGGATAACTACCTGCAAATACAAATAGTAATTAGATGTGCTTTTCTGAAATACATCTCCAATGCAACAACCAAAGAGTTAAACATATAAGAAACTTTTATGGGACATACCTCCAATTAATATAGCAAAGAGCCAAACATATGAGAAACTTTTACGGAACACATCTCAAATGCAAATGGATGAGATTTTAGCGATTGAGGATAAGCACTAATCCTAGCACAATAGGAGTTTGGTCTATAGCACATGAAAATGGACAATCCATAGATGCCAAAACTCAAAAGGAGAGTTTCATTAGGATAGTTTAGATATACAACAAAATATCAGATGGCTAAGAAGAGATTCTGGCTGCCTCTAATCTCTAGGTACCTGTGATCCTGGCCTTCGAATAATTTTAGTAAAGCTATATAAGTACTGAAATTAGAAGTAGTCATGTTAGAAGTTGAAGGGCTATTTGTTTTGGAAATCTAATTGCAAAACTATTTATCAACACCGGTAAAGCAATATGGTTTTGACCTTCCCCATAATTTACTGCTGCTCTAAGTTGGCCTTCCTCCTCCTGTATCTTTCTGAAGTGTTGGAAAAAAAATAGCCCAAGTCAAAACCGTAGCAGGCAACCATAGAAGAGTAACAAGCTTCTTAGGCTTGCTAGACATTATTTTGTTAATAAATACAACTCTGCATCTATGGATTGTCCATGTTCCAGCTCTACAATTATATGCACCACCAATGTATAATTTATTATTTCACCAAGTTTAAAGAACTCTGAACATATATAAGTATAAGAAGAGATTCTGTAAATGGGCTATGTTCAAACAAGCAATGCAACAATATTCAAAGATCTATTGAACATTAATGTTTATCCTAAATTCTTGAAATCAGTTTGTAGCTCTCAATTGTCAGTGACCATTTAAAACTCGTCAATTTGCTAAAATCTCATAGTTGCTCTTACAAAGTCGGTGGCACCATCAGAAGATTAGAAAAAGGCAGGATCTGTGAAACAAAACCTATATTGGACCTGACATGGTGTGATTTAAATATAGACTATAATAGTGTGACAGTAGTCGGTGGCAGCATCAGGAAATTAGAAAAAAGCAGGATATGTGAAACTGAAGCTATATTTGGTCAGGCGTGGTGTGCTATAAATATAGACTACATTTAATAGTGGTACAATTTTGCATACACATATAAAAAAAGGCATAGCTGCTCTGCTGTAGGCCACAAGCATAGAAAGAATCGAGATAACGATATGAAGGCTTACGAAGATGCCTCTCGGAATATAGCTTAGGCTAACACCATGCGCAGCAACTTCAATGTGTTTCTAGGACGTAGGCCTGATAAAACCACCAAGTGGTTAGACTATGGGAGCAAACTAAAAAGTATGTGGATGCCTAAAATCTTAATATAATGAACCAAATGAGATAATCATCTTTGTCACAAGGATTATTACATGTAAAGATGCAAAGGAGCCTCTACTGTTAACCCAACCTTGTTTTCCCAGTGATCTATGAAATGGAACTGCAGCCAAAAAAGATGCAGATAATCAATTTAGGAAGAAAAGGAACAACATAGATAGACCATTGAAGCATGCATTTGGAGTGGAGATTTTTTGAAAAGAAAACACTGAGAAGGCATACACTTTAGTAGATGAACTACCATACACTTTAATACATGAATTTCCATACATTTTAGTAGACGAACACACTACATCATCTAATATTTGCTGCAAGATGAAGCATAAAATATGAGCAATCTTGCTTGAAGCACCGAAAGAACTGCATAATACAAAGTAAAGTATCTAGTTGCTACCTTCACAGTTTCAGAAGAGGAAACAACGCTGTGGTGCAGTGGTGGACTTAATGTTGCTGCAGAAAGGTCAGAGATAAACTATCTCTATTGAACTTCTTGCCAACTAAGAGCAATTTGTGTTGGCTAGCTAACGTACTCGTCTTTCCTGCTTCCCTTGCAGCAATACAAACCACGGCACAGGCAACTTTCCTACACAGGAGGACACCATGATAATTATACTAAAACGCACAACAATGAATCTATACATTTTCTATAAGGAAAATATAGTGCGATGGTAGCCTACTCATAGCCAAAAATAAAGGGTCAGCTATGATACATTACCAGGCAAACAGAGTGTCGTCACTTTTTGGCAGCAGGGTGAACAATGACTTACCAAGGTTTGCTGCTTTTATCTAGAGACACAAACCATCTGATTTTTCAAGTATGTGGATCACTGAACTGTGGACCTGAATAGGTACATACAATACAACAAAGGATGAGTCCCAGGTTTCATTATGATAAAAATGTAACTTACTGAGATTTATTTAGAACAAAGATTCATACTAATCGGTAGTGTTATGCATGTTGCCATGTGTAGCTGAAGTTGTTACCAATAATAAAAAGGAAGATTAGTAAAAAAATATAATAAGATATTTAATAATAGTTAGAGGATACTTTGGACATTTAGCTATAAACATAAATGAAGAGAGCAGAATATATGAGCATCGGGATAGGCTGAAAAGGCACAAGGCATGGTGTATAATTTATTTAGCCTAAGATATTTTAGACTTTTAGCTGGCACCATAAAATGAAGGAAACATTATATATAGGTGTGTACATGAGTTAAGAGGCACCATAGAACCAGGACGCAGTGGTAGAGTGGTTTGATGTAGTTGCTCCAATAGATATTTAGCTACCAGCATAAATAAAGAGAGTAGGAAATATGAGCACCGGGATAAATTAAAAAGAACAAGGCACAACATGTCATCTAGTTAGCCTAAGATATTTTAGACTTTTAACTGGCACCAGAAAGGACAAAACATTATATATAGGAGTACAGAATACTGAAGTCATTTTGTATTAGAATAAAGGGTTATTTGGATTGAGGCCATTATAATTCTCGAAGTTCGGAGATTTGCCATAACTATTCGTCTATCCCAAAGCACGCCATTACATTTTTCGCATACGTTGATATATGCCACACTGTACAACCGCCGAATGCGTGGGCCCGCTTGCAGGCTTACGTGGCCCACACTGCACCATATCCGTCCGCCTTCCGTTCCTCAAGTCTCACGGCTAGGTTACCTCCGCCTTCTCCTCAGTCAAACTCTCCCGCACTCCCCCTTCTCTCTCGCCCTCGCTCGAACCCTAACCCGGCGGTGGTGGTGGCGACTTCGGCGATGGTGGCGGCGCGGCGCAGCAGGGACCCGACGACGGCGACGCAAGGGGCCGGTGGGGGTTAAGCATGCGGTGGCGGCTGGGGATCCCAGAGGCGACTGTGCCTGCACCGAAGGCGATGGAGCCCCCATAACCCCTACTGGTGCTCCACGGCAATTGGTGGTGGTGGTGATGGAGGACGATGACAGCAGGTAACTTTCTTGCACTCTTGATGTCGTTTTGTCCATCATAGTGTTGGGATTAGGGTTCGGATTAGGGTTCTATGTGCTTGCTAGTGTAGATGTACAGCCATTCTACAAATTTACAATTTCATTTGCGTTAGGTGTGAGATGTTCGCGCTGGAGGTTAAAGTGGAAGCTTTCGCTTCCAATGGCTCTGATGGGAGGAAATCGTACACGAAGGGAACTATTTTTAAGTGGGATGTCGAGTTTGGGAGTTTGACACTTGAGTTGCTGCTGAGTAGTCTGTGTAAGGAGTTGAATTTATCTTCTGCTCAGAAACCTACAGTGTGGTTCTATGACAAAAGACTGCATGAGGATGTTAGGTTAGCTAATGAGATTCAGATGGTTGATATGTTTGAAATGTACAAGGAGGAGAGGAGCTGTTAGGTTGTAGTTGGAGTGTTTGATAAGGCAGCTTGTTCAGATGATGAATTTGATGCACTGGAGCCACTTTGTGTGGTTCCTCCTGATGTAGAGTTAGGCAACCTTGATGCTAACATGCCTACAGAGCCTACAACCAAATGCAATGTGTCTGCTGATGACATTCCAAAGGCAGCTGCTGTAGATGTAGATGTAGTGCTTGATATGTTCCATAATGCTGAAGAATATGTTGGAGTGGATGATGAAGCTATGTATATTCCAGTGCCAACTGCACAGGCAACTAGGAATGCAGAGGCAGCTGATGACAATCCACATCCTGACAATGCACAGTCTGATAATACATAGGTATCTGAAAATGCATTTGCTTCTGGTATTGATAATGATGATAATGTTGTTCCTGTTGTTGATGAGGCAGAGGTTGGTGATAAAGACCCTTTGGATGTTCATGTTCTGCATGATCCTTTGAATCCAAAAATCCAGAAGGGGGAGCTATTTCTGATATCATTGCATTCAGGAAAGCCATAAGGCATTACACTGTCGTCAAGGGTTTTGAGTTTGCACCTGGGGTCCGAACAGACAAGACAAGGTTTATTGCGAGGTGTGCTGCTAGTGACTGCCCTTGGCGCATACATGCTTCTACCATTTTTGACAAGAAAACTATACAGGTAAGTTCATATCAACCTTATTATGCCTTGTACATGTCAATATGTGTGACTAAGTCATTGTAATATGTCTTTTTCAGATCAAAGTCCTACCCTGCCGAGCACAACTGTCCTACCACCAAGCTTAGAGAAGGCAAAATGGCTACCCAGGGTTGGTGTGCAGATAGACTTGGGGATTGGATTAAGAAGAACCCAACTAAGGGAGCCAAGGATGCTAGAGACAAGTGGGAGGGTGATTTTGGTATAAAGCTAAAGTACTCAAAAGCATGGTCTGGTTTATAGCAAGCTCTAAACCACATTCATGGTAAGTATGAGGAAAGCTTTCAACTCCTTTTCAATTGGGCTACATAGATTGAACTTAGTTCTCCTAGAAGTAGAGTACAAATCGAGTTAGAGAAGGTTGGATAAAAAGAATAGGTTCAAGAGAGTATTTGTTGCTTTGAAGCCATGCATTGATTGCTTCTTAGCTGGTTGTAGACCATTCATTGGTGTAGATGCATCTTGTCTGCATGGAAAATATACTGGACAGTTAGCTTCAGCTACTAGGGTGGATGGGCACAACTGGTTGTACCATATTGCATATGTAATTTTTGACTCTGAAGACTGAGGATAACTAGGAAGTGGTTTTTGGAGAATTTGCACGCAGTCATAGGAGACCCTCCAAGTCTGGTGTTATGCTCAGATGCTTGTAAAGGGTTAGAGAAAGCTATGGGTGCTGTGTTCCCATAGGCAGAGAACAGAGAGTGCATGAGACACCTGTATCAAAACTTCATGAAACACTACTTAGGGGATGTCTTCACTGAACACATGTACCCTGCTGCAAGGAGCTACATAGAAGGGCTTTTCTAGTGGCATATCCAGCAAATCTATGAATTCGCTCTAGGTGCAATTGACTTTCTAGAGCGCTATCATGGCAGAATATGGTACATGTGTGCCTTCTCAGAGGAGAGCAAGTGTGACTACTTGACAAATAATGTGTCTGAGAGTTTCAATGCTCAGACTAAGCAGTTGAAGGGATTTCATATCCATGAGCTAGTGGATAGACTTAGGGAGTTGATAATGGAGAAGAGGTATGTCAGAAAGAAGATAGCACAGCAGTGGGAAGAAGGCATACTACCAAGTGTTATCAAGGAACTTAACCTGATAAGCAAGAATCTCAAAGTTGTTAAGGTTGTAGTAAGTGATGAAGACTTTGCAGAGGTGACTATTCTTGATGACTGGAATAACCTAGAAGAGGTGCACAGTGGACTTGAAGAATCACAAGTGCTCCTGTAGGGAATGGTAGATTACTAGGGAAGCCATGCAAGCATGCCTTGGCCTAGGATACTATCAAACAGAGGCGTTAAAATTGCAGATTATGTGCATGAGTATTACTCTATTGCTAGATTCAGATCTGCATATGAAGGAAGAGTTGAGCCTATGCCAGATAGAACACAGTGGCCTAAATTTCAGCTTGGGTTCAAAGTACATCCACCTTTGCTTGGGAGAGGAGCAGGCAGGCCAAAGAAAGTAAGGATAATGGGACTGCCTAGAGAAACAAGCCAGCAAGAAGAAAGTAAGGTGCAAAAGATGTGGAGGTTTTGGACACATTCTCCAAGACATGCAAGCTGGAGATGGTAGGTGAAGATGGTGAAACTGCTAGAACAAACAAAAGGTCAACAATCATTTCCATTTAAATCTATACTAATTTTTGCATTTCATTTCCATTTAAATCTATACTATTTTTTATTTTATTTCCATTTACATCTGTACTAACTGAAGCTGTTGTAATAGGAAGAGGCAAGATGAAGTTGACACTGCTGGCCCATCCAAGAAGGCACCTAAGAAGAAGGCAACTAAGAAGAAGTCACCTAAGAAGAAGACACCACTGAAGAAAAAGCAGAAGAAAGATGCAGGCTGCTCCAGCACCTAAAGTGGTTAAAAGCCTCAAGGAATTGCTGTTCTCAGTGGAATAACCTTGTTGGGGTTTGGTCATTTTGGTGGCCTGTCAAATGGTTGTCTGCTGGCCTATCATTTTGGCGCTGTGACATAGTAATCTAAACTTGGCCCTGTCATTTTGGAAGCAATCTAAACTTGTTGGCCTTCTAAGGTGGTTTGGCGCTATGATGTAGTAGTAATCTAAGGTGGTTGGCTTTGAACTTGTTAGCTCCTGTAATGTAGTAATGGCCTATGAACTTGTAATATTGGCCTTCCTGAACCTATTTCTATGAACTTGTTTGAGTTCAAGTGTGTGTGTGAACTTGTTTATGTAATATTGCCTGAATGGCCTGTGAACTTGTTACAGCTGTCAATTATATTAGCATGTTTCTGTTACATTGTGCAAGGTGTTATGTTGTATATGCACCTTGTCAGTACAACATCTTGACAGAATCTGCATTCTTAGTGAGTTCCCTTAGCTTACACAAACATTCTGTCTACTAAAGGCTGAACAACACCAGCAAAATCAGGCACGAACTGCAAGTTCAGATTCTATTCTATATCTAGAATTGAAAGTTTATCAAACTATGGTTAACATCTTCCAACAAGCACGAATCTGCATAGACTGAACTTGATTTGCAGTAGCTCTTTAAACGAGTGAATCAGGTATAAGAAACAAGATTAGAAGAGGCTATCAGATTCACACTATTTTATATAGCCTAAAAGAAATATACCCAAAATGATTTCTCCCCCAAAGCTAGCTTGTGCTTATTGACCAGAATTCAAGGGACAAGTTTATGTACAGAAAAAAATCCTTTCCAAATTTCAACCATGTACACCAAACCAATTTATATCCCAGGACTTCTAGCCCCATATCTGCTACAGAATACTAAAAATGGAAGTATCAGCTGTAGGAACAAACTAAAAAATGGACAGTTTGCATTCACCTAATATTTTGATAGTTATAGCTAGACCTGCGTCACGATCAAGATGCATCACAAGAGTTTCAGACAACAAACACATAACTTCAAGCAACATCCATCCATCCATTGATTCATTCTCAATTCATTACATTAAGACTGATTCACAGTCACTTAAACATTTGGGCAACAACTAAACCTTGCATTGCACCAATAAGCACACCTCACCTACAATAACAAATACATCCAACATAATTTGCAATTTCCTATGACCCAAATCCTGCCTTGGTTCACTGACACTATCCTGCCTTAGACGAACATCACCAAGTGGCCACGCACCGGTTTGCATCTTCATTTTCCAAACTTCATTGACAACACTGTCTAGTCTCTGCTTCACTTCAGCTAGTTGTTCCTTCAAATCACCAATGTCATCTCCACCATGAAGTGGCACCTGCTTCTGAATCTGCTTCCCATGCTTTTGAGCCTCTAATCGCACAAAGGCCTCGTACTATTCCTCAGACTGGATCCATCCACACGTTGTTGGATCACCCTGCTAACCCTAGATCAGTTCAACTAAAACCAAATCAGAAAAAATCAAAAAACGCTACAAATCCTCACCTTTGCGTTGTTGGGGCACTTCACGAACCACTCGTTCAACGAGTTTGGTTGCTTGCTCTAGATTCGGATCAGAGGAACATGGCAATCGGGGCAGTCCAGTAGGGGGGCCTGCCCCCTTCTGGTGCCACCAGCGGTGGAGCTCAAGCTCATATCCACGAGCCCCTTGCATCGTAGTCGTCGGGTCCCTGCTGTGCCACGCCGCCGTCAGGTTTGTCACCGCCGCCATCGCCGAAGTCACCACCACCACTACCGAGTTAGGGTTTGAGTGAGGGCAAAAGAGAAGGGGGAGTGCGGGAGAGTGAGACTAAGGAGACGGTGGAGGTAACCGAGCCGTCAGACTTGAGGAACAGAAGATGGATGGATATGGTGCAGTGTGAGCCACATAAGCCTGTGAGTGGGCCCAAGCATTCTGCGGTTGTACAGTGTGGCATATATCAATGTATGCGAAAATTATAATGGCGTGCTTCGGGATAGATGAATAGTAATGGCAAATCTCAGAACTTCAAGAATTATAATGGCCTCAATCCAAATAACCCTAGAATAAACCCCCTCATTTAATGATGTGTAATAGTTTTTTATTGATGTGGCGATACGTGGATGTTGTCCTAAAAAATTGAGAAACTAAAACTCTCGACTATCAATTTTATCCCAAATCTAAAAAAACATGAATATAAGACCATACACCAAAAGGGCGTGGGACTCATGGAGCATAATAGAGAACATCATATTTGAGCTAAGAGGAAAATAATTTTTCCCAACGAGGCTCGACTATCAATTTTATCCCAAGAACATGAATATAAGACCATAGACCAAAAGGGCATGAGACTCGTAGAGCATACCAGAGCATCATATTTGAGCTAAGAGAAAAATAATTTCTTCCAACCACATAGGACATGCACAGAAAGTAGTAAATAAATATCACAGGTTGGGGATATGAATGAATCTATGAAATCTTTCAACATGCATGCTAAAATTGTAGGGAAACTCCTCATAACCCTAGAACAAACTCTTTGTACCTAGAGCTGGGTCAAAATCCTAACCCTAGAACAGGCAAGAGTGAAGGCAAAGAATCCAATGAAGACAAAAACACCTATGAAAGCAACACATGAGTGTGCAGAAGGAAGCGGCGGTGGCGCCGAGGCGTCTGTCGATGTTTTACCACCGGCAACCCGTCACGGGGTACCCGGGACGGTGATTTGTTCGGAGGGGTATCGGCGTTTGCAGGAACTCGATGGTAAACGCAGGGAGACAACGATTTATACTGGTTTGGTACACCGGAAAATCACGGCGCCCTACGTCCAGTGTGGGGTGGATAGTATATTGCGCCCTGCGCTATTTGTTGTGGTTGTGAGTTCTGTCGGTTATGTCTATCGCTGCCGATCTAGGGACCCCTGCCCTCCTTTATATAGTCTAGGAGAGGCGGGAGTCCTAGTCGGTTACAAAGTAGAGATCCTAGTAGGATTATGTGTAACTAGTTCTAGTAGGATTACATGTAGGGAATCCTAGTTGGACTAGGTCTTCTTCTGTCTTCTCCGTGGGAAACCCCATGGGTCCCGTATCGACAAGCCCCCGAGCATCTCATGGATGAGCTTCGGAAGCCTTCTTGTTCTTCTTGGTCTTCGTTGAGTTGTTGTAAATCCGTTCGAGGTTCTTCTTGAAGTGAAACCTTGAGATGGTCTTTTTTGTCTTTTCTTCGGCTGATGTGCACTTTTGGATAAAAGTGCACTCAGTGAGTGTAGCCCCCGAGCCTCTTGCTTGTTGGGACAAGAAGCTAGAGGGTCCCTTTAGTCTTCTTGGTTGCTCCGAGTTCTTTTTCGGTGGGTGCAATTTTTCATAAAAATTGCACTCACTGAGTGTAGCCTCCAAGCCTCTTGCTTTTGCTTGCAAAAGTTGGAGGGTCTAGATTCTTGTCTTCAAAAAAATTTTGGGGTTATGTATCCCGCAGCCCCCGAGCCTTCTCCGAGTACTTTTCTTTAGAATAGAAATCGGATGAAGGGTCTTGATGTGTTGTCTTTGTTGTAGTCTTGAGTACTTGTATTCTTGGTCTTTCATCCTTGAATTCGAGCCCCCGAGCGTAGTTGAAGCGAATGCCGAGCCCCCGAGCTTAGTGTTTGACTAAGCCGTGATGCTCTTCTGAGTTGTTTTTATCCATCCAGGTCATTTCTAGACTTCTCTGGTTCTTGATGTACCTCTTCCAGGTTGTTTGCACTTCGTCCAGGTTCTTTCTGAACTTGTATGTACCTCATCCGGGTTGTTTTTTATTCATCCGGGTCGTTTCTAGACTTCTCTGGTTCTTGATGTACCTCTTCCAGGTTGTTTGCACTTCATCCAGGTTCTTTCTGATCTTGTATGTACCTCATCCGGGTTGTTTTTTATTCATCCGGGCCGTTTCTAGACTTCTCTGGTTCTTGATGTACCTCTTCCAGGTTGTTTGCACTTCGTTCAGGTTCTTTCTGATCTTGTATGTACCTCATCTGGGTTGTTTTCTTATCAATCCAAGTTCTTTTTTGTCTTGATTTCTGTTCCCAACTTATCTGTGATGTTTTTCTTCAATCCGGGTTCTTTCTAATCTTGTCTTGGTCCTTGCCGCACCTTGTTGGGGTTCTTTTTTGATCAATCCGGGTTCTTTCTGATCTTGTCTTGGTTCTTGCCGCACCTTGTCGGGGTTCTTTTTTTATTAATCTAGGTTCTTTCTGAGCTTGTCTTGGTTCTTGCCGCACCTTGTTGAGGTTCTTTTTTGATCAAACCAGGTTGTTTCTGGACTTGTCTGAGTAAAATAGCTCTCAAGAGCGTGTTTTTCCTGATCTCATGGTATAGATGTAGCTCCCTTGGTTCGTGGCCGCGTTGTTGATCGCCGCAGCCGAGTTGCTGGGTATTTCGGACGAGTAGTTGGATACCACGTCTGAGTAGTTGGTTGTAGACACGTCGAGCATCCAGAATTCATCACCGACTAGTTTGTTGGTCCTGAGTAGTAGTCGAGGTAGTCATTGAGCATCACGGCGGAGTCGGTGGGTTGTTGTAGTGGTAGCCGGAATCTGTCGTCGTCGTGGAGTACTCGGAGAGTGTTGCGCTATTACCGGGCTATCGTAGTGGCCTGCTTGCTTCTAGTCGGATGGCTTGCTTGTTGGCCAGCTAGAACAGCTTGTCGACAGGAATGTACGTATCATGTACGAGCCTTGATATGTACGTGCGTGCACATACATAAATAGTGCACAAACGCCTTGGCCTTGCCTGCTTCTTTGGTCGTTCGTCTTGCTTCATGGTCAGTCCTCCGTATCCGAGTTGATCTTGATTTTGTACCGTTCATGCTGAGGTCTTCGTATCCGAGTTCATCTTAACTTTTTGCGTTCGCGCAGACTCGGTGTACTTTTGTCTAGCCTGTAGCTTTGGGTTTTCTTGTGTGCCTTCCTCTTTTTGGCTTGGCTTCCGTATCCGAGTTGTTATGTAGATCGCGTGTTCTTCTTGCTTAAATCGTATCCGAGTACTCGGACTCCTCGGCCGAGTAGTCAGTCCTGGCTTGCTTGTTATCTATCTTGATGCACAGTTGGACGTCTCGTGTGTTCGAAGTAGTCGGACATTCAAACGGACAGGTTGCTATCTTTGGTCTCGGACGGCTTGCTGCTCGTGGCTTGGTTCTGATTTGGCTTTGATATTTCGGAGTTGTAGATGTGATGACAGCTTGTATATGACTTGACGTGTGCTTGCACCTTGTTGGATCGTTCGTGTCCCATCATGATTTATGTGTCCAGTAAATTGATGGCTTCCTCATTTGCATGCATGCAGATCCATATGTGCATGTGTATTTAGTGTATATATGCATATATCTTAATCTTTTGCTCGCTATTGCTTCTCGGACGTCATATGTGCATGTCGTGGTTGTACTCTGCCCTGTAAACAACTCTGTGCGTTATCCTGACGAAATCCCTCGATTTGTCGAGTACTTTTCTTTTCTTCCTCTTTTGTGATCCGTCGAGTGCTTTGTCCATGCTATGACTTGTTAGATGTAGATCTTTGTGTTGACAACCTTTCACCTGCGCTATGTAAAATGACTCGGCATAGAATGTTGCCTTGACAAACTTCGGCATCCGAGTGCTTTCTTTGAGTGGCGCTTGTGCTTTTCTGAGGAAAAGGTATTCCTATCTGGATGTAGCCCCCGAGCCTCTTGCTTTTCGGAACGATTCGGTCGACTAGTTTTAGGTGTTAGCTTTTAGCTACCCTCATCGGCGGGCTTAAGCGTCTTTTCAGCTATTTTGCTCTCGGCCGGGATGCTCAGGCATGTTTTCAGTCATTTTGCTTTTTGTTTCGGGTGTTAGCTTTTAGCTACCCTCATCGGCGGGCTCAAGCGTCTTTTCAGCTATTTTGCTCTTGGCCGGGATGCTCAGGCATGTTTTCAGCCATTTTGCTTTTTGTTTCGGGTGTTAGCTTTTAGCTACCCTCATCGGCGGGCTCAAGCGTCTTTTCAGCTATTTTGCTCTCGGCCGGGATGCTCAGGCATATTTTCAGCCATTTTGCTTTTTGTTTCGGGTGTTAGCTTTTAGCTACCCTCATCGGCGGGCTCAAGCGTCTTTTTAGCTATTTTGCTCTCGGTCGGGATGCTCAGGCATGTTTTCAGCCATTTTGCTTTTTGTTTCGGGTGTTAGCTTTTAGCTACCCTCATCGGCGGGCTCAAACGTCTTTTCAGCTATTTTACTCTCGGCCGGGATGCTCAGGCATGTTTTCAGCCATTTTGCTTTTTGTTTCGGGTGTTAGCTTTTAGCTACCCTCATGGGTCGACAACTTGCTTGATGTAGTTGAACAGCATGATGAAGTCGTCGGACAACTCGTCCGAGTTGTTTGCTGATGAGTTTAACCAGACGAGTGACTGTCATGTCGAGTACTCGAAACAACTTGGAACGTGTTGCCGGGTTCCCAGAATTTGGTTGCTTGCTCGTGACTTGTTGGCTTGCTGTAGGTGGTCTTCTCTTTATTGACCATGTAGCTTGTATTTCTTGACCTTCTCTCGTATGAGCATGTCGTATGTATAAATCAATGCACAAACACCTTTGGCTTTGCTTGCTTGCTTCCTTTGTTAGCTTCTTGCATGTCCGTGATGTATTCGTATATGAAGTTGTAGCAGTACAATTTGTTTCTGGATCAGAGTCATCGGACGGATCGCTCGCTTTAGGCTTGGACTACTTCCACGCTTGATGTAGTCGAGTTCTTTTGGTACGACGTCGTAACCTGATATTCCTCTGTTCTGCACTAATTCGGTACTTGTCTTCGATAGAATTGGCTCTGAACTTGTACAAACTTCTGTTGCTTGTTCGAGTAGGAGTAGGACTTGTTTCTGGGTTGGACTTGAATCCACGTGAAGATGAGCTGTATATGTGCATGTCGTATGGATGGTGACGTGTGATGTAATTCCTTTGGTAGAATACTTGCTTGCCGTGTGGCGCTTTCTTGCTTGCATGCTTCCTTCCTTCTCTTGCTTGTGGCTTCAAAGCAATTTGAAATGTATACGTATACACAGTTGTATATGGTCTTGGACTCTTGGTGGTCGTATCCGAGTGCGGCTCAAAAACTATTTCCATAATTGACGCTTGCTAATCCCTTTTGGTTTGTACGGTGACTTGGTTGACTTTTGCAGGAAATCCTTGTTTCTACGTGTTGCAAGCTTGCTGTTCGTAGCCTTACAATGCTTGCGTTCCTTGACAGGTTCCCGTGCAGGTGCCACATCTATATGTGGTCGTTGAGGCCGAGAACCCTACATCTGGTGTTGATCGGAGTAGGACCGGTCGACTTTCTTCTTCGAACGATGGTGATGATGAGTGTGGACACAGCGAGTTGTTGACAAGATCGACTAGAGCTGCGGCGAGTTGTTGACGGGAGCCGACGAAAGTCACAGCATGTCTTGATCTTAAGGTCCACCGAGCTCTCGAACGCAAAGCGCCGAGGTCCCCTACCTGGCGCGCCAGCTGTCGATGTTTTACCACCGGCAACCCATCACGGGGTACCCGGGACGGTGATTTGTTCGGAGGGGTATCGGCGTTTGCAGGAACTCGATGGTAAACGTAGGGAGACAACGATTTATACTGGTTCGGTACACCGGAAAATCACGGCGCCCTACGTCCAGTGTGGGGTGGATAGTATATTGCGCCCTGCGCTATTTGTTGTGGTTGTGAGTTCTGTCGGTTATGTCTGTCGCTGCCGATCTAGGGACCCTGCCCTCCTTTATATAGTCTAGGAGAGGCAGGAGTCCTAGTCGGTTACAAAGTAGAGATCCTAGTAGGATTATGTGTAACTAGTTCTAGTAGGATTACATGTAGGGAATCCTAGTTGGACTAGGTCTTCTTCTCTCTTCTCCGTGGGAAACCCCATGGGTCCCGTATCGACAGCATCGCCTTGGGCCGGCTGCATGCCGCACGGGGAGCTGACCACGCAGCACGCTGCCACATCAGGAGGGAAGGGGAGAGACAAATGGAGGTGAGAGGCAGAAGATGGAGAGAGAGGGGACGGAGGAGGAGGACCACGGCGGCCACCGCCACTGCCATTCCAGCTCATGGCCGGCGACGTCTCCCCTGTCCGTGTTGGGGGAAAAGAGGGAGAGAGAGAGCGAGGAGGGGTGAGAAGAGGGGAGCACCGACGCTCGGATGTCCGATTGATACCGATGCATGGATGCATCGAACGGTTCCCATGATGCAAGCCCAACACATAGCCCATGTACCGAACGGCCTAGAAATCTTGCTTCCCTTTCTTCTTTATCACATGCTGCTCCGATCGACCATGTTTCTTCCGTGCCGCGCATGCCGCTCGACCGTGCTTCTTTCGCGCTACGCGCTGCTCGACAATCATTGCAACAATTGACCCCCAATGTCTCACCTACTGGAACAAATTGAGTTTCCCCCAGAGAATCATCCCTATGCACATCACCCACCCCCAATTGTTGCAAATGATTCGGCGGATTTGTTCAAGCAGACTCACAGAGGAGGTGCTTTGAGCAGCAGATTACTAGTTCGTCGATTAGATGGAGATCTCGTAGCAATCATTTCTAGGAGCATTCCCATATCTATTCATGGCATGGCTGAGGTAAGATCTATGATTTCTAGCTTCTTCCGACCTATGCTTGCAATAGTGGATAGTTCCTTGTTCTTATCTATAGCAGACTGTATGCAGATTACCATTTGCAATAGAGGATTATAGAATGTGAAACATCTACTTTATGCAGTTTGCAACATGGGGTGTAAAGCAGGATGACCTCGAATTTATGATGTATTTACTATGTTCATTTGATCTAGTCCATGGTTGCTTGTCTTCATGTTTGTACCAAGGAAACATAGAATTATAGCACGTGAAACATCTACTTATACAGTTTGTAACATGGGGTATATGCAGTATGTAAATAGTGCCAACATGCAATAGCAAACATTTGTTGGACTACCACAAAATGCCGCAAGCTCGAGCAATAACAATTGCAGTCACACAATTGTTCATATATCACGTGGAATTGTTGCTGAAGTAAGATCTTTTTACTACATCAAGCATTGTTTCATTAGTTTCCTTTAAGGAGGGTGCATATGTGTGTCATGCTTAAAACTTTTGCATCATTGTTTTGTAGGGCCAAGGTGAAATTGATATCAATTAGAGTGTCTCCAACAATGCCACTGATGTGCAAGGCTATATTGATGTGGATGTGTCATATGAAGAAGAAGTTTACCATGAAGAAGAAGATGTTATGTGGTCACAACCTATTGTGCCATTTGTGGGCATGGAATTTGACAGTGTTGAAGAAGCAAGGAGAGTTTACAATGCTTATGCATTCAAAATGGGTTTCAGTATCCGGGTTGCATCATCAACGAACAGTACTGTTACTAAGGAGCTTATTAGGAAGGAATTTGAGTGCACACATACTAGAAGGCCAGATAGTGAGCAGGAGGACAACACTTCAACTAGCATGGTGACCAATGATGTATGAAAAGCTAAGGCCTCAAAGAGAAAGAGCTTGACCAAAGATGTAGCACAAGCTAAGGCCTCAAAGAAGAAGAGTTCTTCGGCTATACTAACCACAACGTTAAAGAAGTGCAGCACTGTCAAGAAATACGACTGCAAGGCACCTATGGCAGTTGGTCTATGGGACGGTAAATGGAGAGTGGTTGTGATGAAAGCAGAACACACACATCCCTTGGTGAAGCAGACAGGAAGAAGGAAACAACTAAGGTCCCATCGGTGCATTTCATTTGCAGATTATGAGCTTCTGAAGACACTCCACCATAGGAACATTATGTCATAGAACCACCTAATCTAATGCCTCCTGTGAGTACTTATCTTCTATTAGACACTAAGTACTCAAGGGAGGACACTAAATTACGCAGTTTCGTCGAGCACACCTCAAGGGAGAACCCGAAAATCCACATTTTTCATCAGGATAACAAATGAGAGAATAAAGCTTACAATATTTTAGCCATTTCTTACTTCACTTTTCATGCAACATTAGAGTACAATATTTATTGTTTATAATAGCAGAATATGATCATATTATCAGAGTTATGAACAATTTAATTTAACAGTGGAATATAAACAAGTGATCATAGTTACAGCGGAATAAATATCTATTCATGACATGATGAAGCATAAATATATAAACTATGACAATAGATTATAAAACTTCTATTTATAATACCTTTTAGTGAGAGTTATAAATAAAAACTAAGATTGCAGCATAAAGGAATCCTCTCTGAGCCCACCAGGAGGAGTCCACACAAGGGTCAGCTCTAGCATCCGCTTGCCACCTGCAAGGGGGAAATAAACCCTGAGTACTCAATTGTACTCAGCAAGACTTACCCAACAGGAGGAAAGAAAAGACTCCAAGGATATGCAAGACTATCTGGCTTCTGGGTTTATTGCATCTGTAGGAGCATTACTAAACGTGCGTCCTTATATTCAATTTTATTAGCAGTCATCATTAGTTTATTAACTAACCATTCTATGTAAGCACGTGTGCTACTTTCAAGCAGGTAGTAAGCAATCAGAATCATTTTACCATCTTTCATCTTCTAGTTCTTACTAAGATGCTAGATTGTAGATAAGTCGTACCGGATCATTGGTGATTCATGAATCAATGTGCCTAGCTGGGTACCCTGAAACACATGCCCCGCTTGTACCCTAGGCACAAGCAAGACCAACCCACTACCCTCCTATCACAGGGTCCAGGTCCCCGTCCAAGCTTGGACTCCAAGCCCCTGCTCCTGAGTCCCGGACTCAGTGCGGTGCTTAGACCTCCACCATCCCCTCCTCCAATCAGTCGGTCCGGAAAGAGTCGGAACCCATGATAAGAGAGCAATGAGTCTTCCCGCACCCACACATAAGTATGTGTTCAGGATAATAAGTCTGTGACCTGCCTAGAATCCAATGCAACGGCCGGTTCTTAACCAACACAGGCAGAACAAATGCAATCCGAGCCTCGCTCGAATGCCCAACCAAGTCCAGATCCAAAGTACCATTCCGCCCGGTCTCCAATTAACATTCATATATATTCCAGGTGATAATAATATAGTAACAACAATAATATATTTTCTATCTCTCACGAGTGATAGGCAATCACTCGACTTCTACCGGAGTCTTGTAGCATAGCTATCTACATGATCCTATCATATTAGTAAGACTCATAGGATAAAGATATGTATATGCAAGTGGGTTCCATTCAACTCCTTAAAACTTAATGCACAAGCATAAATTAAAGTGCAGAATAATAGGGGTTATGCACCGGGGCTTGCCAGGGTAACATATAACCAAAAGTTAGTATTCCATCTTGGTGACACGATCATCGAGACACCTTCTTTTCTGATACTCCAGATGACTCCACGGTCCATCATCGTCCCTATTATGGTATGCAATGTGATGCAGAGATGATGCAACAGTTAGTTAACAAGACAACAACAACTCTTAAAACGAGCACATACTACGAACTAACAAGCTAGCTCTAATGACTTACGTACTAATCTACGTATCAACATCATCGAGAAAGATGTCAATTCCCAACAAGTGTTTTAGTTATACAATTTCAAGGTGTTTCTTTATTTCATCCTGTTGATTTAATCTTTATTTGAAATAGGGCATTATTATCTATCTAGCAAACTAATTATTCTGGAGCTATAAAAATTAGAGTGAACAGCTAATAATATTAGGGATTTACTGTAAAATTTTTAGGGTCAACACTATTACCATTTTCTCACAAAAATTCCCACAAGTTCACATTTTAACAATATTAAACATTTTAAAATAATTAGAGCAACCCTGGAAACATTTTAAAACTAGACGAACCAAATACGCTAATAGATATATCATGATTTTAGGAGCCTAACAAAATTAGTTTGACATTTTTGTGTTTTTTCTACACTTTATTTTCAATTTTTAGAGAGCACTAAATTAATAAAATAAAAACAACACAAAAAGAAAAGGCCTAAGCGGCCAGGCTCGGCCCGTAGGCGCGTGCGTGACCTGCTGGCAAGGCGCGGCCTAGTGGCGGCGGTAACGGCGCAGGTGGCCTAGGCGGGCAGGCGGCGGCCCAGCAGCCGGAAGCGGCCAGCCCATGCGTGGCCCAACCCAAGAGGCGCCGACTCATTTATGAAGAGGCCCCTAAGCTTTTAACAATTCAACCCACAGTACATCCGACACTACACAGTACTATTCATCTAAGTCTAGTGTTTTGCATCAGGACCCAAGGAAAAGTTTCTATTTCTATTTCTCACCTCCTCCTCTTCTTCTACGAATAGACGAGGCACGGGACGGGCTCAGCCGGCCAAATCCCAGCCATCCTGCGCACCCGCCGGTGGTGGGGAGATGGCACGAGGCAGCGACAGACCTAGACACGCACGGGTGTGGCCAAGGTTATCCCCGCCGTGGCCCATAGAGACGCGGCCGCGCGCAGCGGCGGGCGCGACGACCGATGGCTTGTGGCAGCGACAGTCACTAGTGACTCTAGCTGACGAGGTCCCAAAGGTGATGATGGAGGGGTGGCACAACACCCTAGGGCCCATGTGCACCCACAAGCGGGGCGCAGCTTGGGCGAAGGCAACCGGGCCATGCTGGCCATGCGCGCCACTAGCCGCGATGACGGTTGCTTTGCCGGCTCTAGGCAGCATGTAGTGGTAGTGCTGCTGGGTGCGGTGGCTGGCGAGGGCAGGCTCCTCGACACTGGACAGACATGGCGCACCCCCAACTAGGCCTTGCTCGTGCTGGGGTAGGGCGCAGTGGCCTGGTCGCGTGCGTGCAGCGCGGTGATGGCTCGAGCAGGGGCCACGGCAGCTCCCGACAACGTGGGCTATGGCGAGCGCACATGAGGCATAGCGGAGAGCGAGTCAGAGGCGATGGTGCCAGTGTCTAAGCATGGGAAGGCACCGAGCAGTGGCGAGCTCGAGCCTCACGGTGGGCATCAGCAGCAGGGGTGGCCCATCTCAGACGGTGGCGGCGCGCTAGCACGATAGCGGCGGCTAGGGTGGCCTGGCCTGGGCCATGCGTGACCAGGGTAGCCATAGGATGCGACTATGGCATGGCTATGGCACTGCATGTTGTAGCTGGGCGGCCATGGCGCAGAGGCGTTGATGGTGCTGCCGGGTGATGTGATGAAGCTGGCAGTTGGACGGTGGTGCTTAGCGGGGGTGGCAACAACTGAGGCTTGCTCTTACTATGATGGCGTGCTGCCAATAGGTTGTATCTGTTGAGCACTACTAGTACTGTGAGCTGCTAATGATGCATGCATATTTGCTACTTAAATGCATATTTGAGCTATGCGCTGGTGACTTCGGTAGCTCAGTGCGGTGTTGGAGAGCAGCCTGGCGTCGGCTTGCGAGCGTCGCTTGCCTACGATGATGGTGGCGCTGAGGTGATGGAGCATGCATGCAGAGTAATGGCACGATAGATGTGGGTCAAGCGGTCATCGGCTTTAGTGCGAGCTCAGTGTTGTGCTACCTACCCGTGCGCGTGCTTGCTTGCCTTGCTGTTCATAGCTATGGTAGGAAGGTCGCAAGGATAGAGTAGGCTGTGGTAGGTGAAATGAACGGCCATAAACGATGCTGAACGCTGGTTCGCGAATGAGCACCAGATTGAATTCGCAACGCGTTCTAGTTAGAAATAACACTCCCATGCACTTTGCCATAATTATTGCAAGGTCTAAACCTCGATGATTTCAACTAACAAACATAGCACGACATAGCCCATACTCCATACTAACCCACAGGAGCAAAACATTTGAACGCCTCTTCATTATTTTGCTTAATATAAGTAGTCAAAAGTAGCATGCTAACTATAATTTCAACTCCCTGTCGATTCATGAAAGGTCTAGTTTAAATGTCGGATTCGATTTTTGAGCTATCAGATATACTATTGAACAACTTTTATTCATCAAAACAAGAGTTGCATTTTCATCTATTAAACTTGCGCTCCAAATTTTATTCAAGTACTAAATACAAGTTATATTTTATTTTATTGATAAAAATTGCTTCTTGTGCCAAACAATTAAAAGTATTTTCCCTATTTTCTTGTTAAGATTTTCATTAGCACATTTAAGTAACTAACTCACTATATTTATAGATCTATTTCTCAGGCCATAATCTCAGTGCTAAGTGAGCTCATAACACCAGAGGTGTTACAACCAACCCCCCTAAAAAGAATCTCGTCCCGAGATTCAGAGCAAGAATCAGAAGAGGGGAAACACGATTACATTTCGTAGATTAGAAAATACACAAAAGATTACCCAACTTCAAATACTAAACCACACGGGAATTAGGGATACATTGTTAAGAGCAACCTAATACAACCGAGGCTTAATCCAGAAGTCAAGATAGACAAGGGCAATGGAGAAACAACAAGATAATGATTATCCAAAACATGACGTATGACCAAGAGATCTAGAAACAGGAGACTGAGAAGTCAAACATCGTGAACCCTAAGACCAAACTAACCAACGGTGGACTTGAACTTCTTCGAAAACTAGATCCTTTAGGAACAAGCAAGATCAAGATGGGATAGTAATAAAGAACAAAGCAAGATTAGTGGCTTAAGGTTACACTAAAGTTGAAGGTCTTGACTTTGGAGAAACATATGCCCTGGTTGCAAGATTGGAAGTAATTAAAATCTTGTTAGCCTATGCTTGTGCCCACAACATCAAGTTGTACCAAATGGATGTGAAGAGTGCATTTCTCAATGGGTACATCAATGAGCTTGTGTATGTTGAGCAACCTCCCAGTTTTGAAGATGAGAAGAAACTCAACCATGTTTACAAGTTGAGAAAGGCTTTGTATGGATTAAAACAAGCACCTAGAGCATGGTATGAGAGATTAAGAGATTTCCTACTCTCTAAGGGATTCAAGATGGAAAAGGTTGACACCACTCTCTTCACCAAGAAGCTTGGAAATGACTTGTTTATAATGCAAATCTATGTTGATGATATCATTTTTGGGTCAACAAATCAAGATTTTTGTGAGGAGTTTGGCAAGATGATGGCAAGTGAGTTTGAGATGTCCATGATTAGAGAGCTTAGCTACTTCCTTGGTCTTCAAATCAAGCAAATGAAGAATGGCACATTTGTGAGTCAAGGCAAGTATATTAGTACACCAATGGGGACAAGTGGAAGCTTGGATAGTGATGCTAGTGGCAACATGGTGGATCAAAAGATGTATCGGTCTATGATTGGAAGCCTACTCTATGTGACCGCATCAAGGCCGGATGTGATGTTTAGTGTATGCATGTGTGCTAGATTTTAAGCCTCACCAAGAGAAAGTCATTTGAAGGCAACAAAGAGAATATTGAGGTACTTGAAGCATACACAAAATATTGGATTGTGATATCCCAAAGGAGCAAGATTTGAGTTAATTGGATATTCGGACTCCGATTATGCGGGATGCAAAGTTGAGAGAAAGAGCACATCGGCCACATGTCAACTATTGGGAAGATAACTTGTGTCTTGGTCATCAAAGAAGCAAAATAGTGTAGCACTTTCAACCGCCGAAGCGGAGTACATTTCGGCTGATAGTTGTTGTGCTCAATTACTTTGGATGAAGGCTACTTTGAGTGACTTTGGAATTAAATTGAAGCAAGTGCCATTGCTATGTGACAATGAGAGTGCCGTAAAGCTCACCAACAACCCGGTTCAACATTCAAGAACAAGGCATATTGATGTCTGCCATCATTTCGTAAGAGATCACCAACAAAAAGGGGACATTTTACATTGAGAGTGTGGACACCAAAGATCAACTTGCCGATATCTTCACCAAGCCACTTGATGAAAAGTGGTTTTGCAAGCTAAGGAATGAATTGAACATACTTGACTTCTCCAATATGTGTTGATGCACCCCCACTTATATGACATGCTTCTCCTTCGAGCAATCCAAGGTAAAAGTTGATTGGCATGACATACATCCTTGCTAAGGACATGTTTAGTGCATCTAGATATATTTCACATTTGAATAGGCTCATTCATGAAAATCAAATGAATTTGATGCTTGTATGGTACCACTATTGCTTGTATGCTTGAAATGATCTAGTGGTAGCATATGATATGTTTGTGGACTTGTAAACCTAGTGTTTGATCTAGAAAATAAGCTATAAGTGTTTAACTCAACATGGTATAAGATAACCCTTATTTAGAGAAGTGAAGAAGCTTATCCTTGGATCAAACCGAGTTAAATATCTTTTGCAAGTGATCTAGATTGAACCAAATTGGGAAAATGATCCTCATTTCACATAGTTTTACCTCAACCTATCTATAATTTGAGCTCACCTTTTGTGCTAATTGTTGACAAAGGGGGAGAGAAATTCACAAAGATAGTAAGATAGGAGGAGCAAGCAAATGAAATGACATTGTAAGGGGATCAATCAAAAATGCACACAAGTAGGGGGAGCAAGCTCATAAACTTGAATGTTGTATTTGAATGTGCATATTTGCTTGCATAGCACAAGTCTTAAATTTCAATATCCATGCTTGTGTGGTGTATGCTAGTTATAGGCTTGAATGGTGAAATGAAAAACTAGCATGCATAGGCTAAAGTAACTAGACTTATGTTCATTTTATGGAAACTAGACCATTGCTTGTAATGTTGATCTCATGGGGTATTCTAGTTTTTGTGTATATATGGTTACTGATGGTGCTAAGGATGGTATATTGGTGCACTCCGATTGGTATCACGCTTCAAAGGTCCATCTCTTATACCTTAGTATCATACGGTAGAAATTGTCTCCTACATTTCCTATCTAAGCATATGTGCAAGCTACAATCCAAACTCTTAGCACATATGTAGGGGGAGCAATTGCTACCATTCGGGATTCATGAAACTTGTCCATATCCTTTACACATGGTAAATATGCTTGGGCAAGCAACATGGATTCAATTAAATTTCAACTCATATCTTTGTGAAAGGGTTGTCATCAATTACCAAAAAGGGGGAGATTGAAAGCTCTAGTTTGGTTTTGGTTAATTGATGAAACCCTAAGTGCTAACCTAGTTTATCAAAGTAATTATGAGATAGGTAGCACTACTCCAAGTGATGAAGCAATGGTGAAGATCATGATGATGGTGATGATAAAATGCTTGAACTTGGAAAAGAAGAAAGAGAAAAACAAAAGGCTCAAGGCAAATGTATAAATAGTAGGAGCCATTTTGTTTCTGTGATCAAGACACTTAGTGAGTGCGATCACATTTAGGTTAGATAGCCGTACTATTAAGAGGGGTGAAACTCATATTGAAATGCGGTTATCAAAGTGCCACTAGATGCTCTAACTCATTGCATATGCATTTAGGATCTAGTGGAGTGCTAACACCCTTGAAAGTATTTTGTGAAAATATGCTAACACATGTGCACAAGGTGATACGTTTGGTGGTTGGCATATTTGAGCAAGGGTTAGAAACTTCACCAGTGGAGTGTCTGCCCGTAGAGTGCGGACAGTCCAACGGTGCCACCGGCGCCCTATATAGAAAAGACAGGGGTTCACAAAGTGACCGAACACTGGTGGTACAATGACCGGACGCTAGCATGTAAACTGACCGGATGCTCATGGTCTAAGTCTGGTCAGTGCTGACGTACGCTGACATGAGGCACACAGAGGAAACGTCGAGTGATCGGACACCGGGTGAGTCTGGTTGAGCATGACCGGATGCGTCCGGTCGTGAAATTTCACGTTTGGAACCTTACTGGAAATGACCAGACGCTGGGGTCCTATGTTCGGTCACTTTCTAACTAATGCGTCCGGTCATCACTTGACTGTTGAGATCGGGTGATCAGTGTTTGAAGCCGATGACACGTGGCAAGCATCGGGCGACCGGACGCTGGGGTCCAGCATCCGGTCAATTTGACCGAAGCGTCCGGTCACCCCGTGCTGTGCCTAGTGAAGGGGTACAACGGCTCTATTTTGAGAGGGCTTCTATTTAAGCCCCATGGCCAGCTCAAGCTCACTCTCTTGGCCATTTGCATTGACATAGCAACCTTGTGAGCTTAGCAAAAGCCCTCCCACTCATCTCCATCATAGATTCATCATCTTTGTGAGATTGGGAGAGAATCCAAGTGCATTGCTTGAGTGTTTGCATCTAGAGGCACTTGGTGTTCGTGTTTCGCTATGGGGTTCGCTTGTTACTCTTGGTGGTTGCCGCCACCTAGATGGCTTGGAGCAGCGAGGATCGTCGAGCGGAGAGTGGTGATTGTCTCCGGCTCCTATCGTGGTGATTGTGAGGGGTTCTTGACCTTTCCCCGGCAGAGAGCCAAAAGGTAACTCTAGTGGATTGCTCATGTCATTGAGTTACCTCACTTGTGGGTAGGTTCTTGCAGTGTCCTATTGTGTGGACGAGGTTCATGCAACACCTCTTAGCCGCCGAACCACCAAGTGTTGGTTGATACAACGGGGACTAGCATGCCGGCAAGCACGTGAACATCAGGAGAAAAATTGGTTGTCTCTTACCTTTTGATATTCTCCCGGTGATTAATTTAGTATTCATCTTGTGATTGGTTCACTTCTCTACACGGCGGTATAATCACCCTACTCACTCATTTATATTCTTGCAAACTAGTTGTGGCAAGCTCTTTAGTGTAATTAGAATTGAGAGCTTGCTTTGTTATTTTAAGTTCATCTAGTGGAGCTCTTTAGAGTAGCAAGATTGAGAGCTCTTAGTGAGTATTAACATTGCAAGTTGTGTGCCTAGTAATTATTGCAACTAGAATTGTTAGATAGGTGGCTTGCAACCCTTGTAGAGCTAGAGCAAGTTTGCATTTTGCTATTTGTCATACTAATCAAATTGCTCTAGTTGATTTGTAGATTTTTAAATAGGCTATTCACCCCCCCTCTAGCCATATTAGGACCTTTCACAAGGTAGGCCTCCCCAAACTGATGGGCATGTCAATATTTGGCCTCCTTTAGGGCTTCCGATATGGCAGTCTCCCAACTCTCTACGGCTACCGCACTGGCATGCGCTTCGGCAAGTTGCACCTGGAGCATCCTAGAGAAAGATCTCAGCTTCCTCAGCTCGATGAAGGCACTTCCTCAGCTTTGAGGCTTGTCGGTTATACTGCTCATCCAGAGCAAGCAGGTACATGGTCAAATACACCATGGTTGGACTGTCTTCTTGCGCATCCCGACCTTACAAAGCCTCCATGCGAGCCCTCCATGCTCGTCGATTCTTTTCCAAAGGTGGAAAGAACCTCATGGGGGTATGAGCAATGGCCTCCTCATAGATTTGGCAAAGATACCACAAGGCTTTGCGGGCCACAATCTAGTAGGTGTTGACAAAGCGAAACCCAGTTGCGGTCACATTCTAGGCTTCAGTGATGTTAGGGAACTCTTCACTCTTCCCAATGTAGACGGTAACCTCACACCGCTCAGTGCCATGCTTTTCATACTCACGGCCCTCATAATCGGGACGATCTTTGACTCTGAGCTTTTGCAGGGTGGCAAGCAGGATTCTAGGAAAACTCTCAGCATTCAGGCAGTAACTACTAACGCAGGCTCCTACCATCCCTGGCGGTGGTTGCAAGGAAGGACTGAGCGAAAAGCTTGCTTAAAAGAAAAGCTAAGCAAGCTAAAGTGCACCGAGTGGTGGTATCAATGGCTAGGCCAGGCCCTACTTATAAAGACAGAGAGGTCAGTGGACCTAGCGCAGTCCACCAAGGTTCCAGCATGGGATCACTACGAACGAATCGACTAAATTTTTTGCGTGTTCGAGGCGAGCGATGTCCGAGGCCATTAATAACTAGTACGACTACAAGACAAGGGTCTGACAAGAGCGCAGAAAAGAGTATGGGGAGACGTGGGTCACAACAGGCGTGAACCACGGGCAAACGCGGAGCACGAAGCCACAGTGCAGAAATAACTCTAGAACAGGAATGAGTTAGTCGTGCACAATACGACACACGTGACACCTATGAATGGCGTATCCACAAGCAATACGGGCACTACAATGCACAAACAGGATTTGCATAAATGCACATCATATATGTCCTTCCACTATTGCCAACATATAGGGAACACGAGATCGGATGCGCGGGGTGAATTCAGGGCGACATGGCAGGGGCTTTTGTGCGAGGAACCGACGCGATTTGTAGTTGTAAAAAATTTTAAATAAATTTGATAATTTCCCTATTTAATGTAAGGCCTTGTTTAATTTCTGGGTGTAAAGTTTTAGGGTATCACATCGGGTATTTGGATACTAATAAAAAAACAAATTACAAAATATGTCAGCAAACCGCGAGACGAATTTATTAAGCCTAATTAATCCATCATTACACATGTGTTACTGTAGCACTTTATTGTCGAATCATAGACTAATTAGGCTTAAAAGATTAGCCTTGCAAAGTAGTCGCAATATGTGCAATTAGTTATTATTTTAGTCTATATTTAATACTCTATGCATGTGTCAAAATATTCGATGAATAAGATGTAAACTTTTGGGGAGAACAAGGCCTAAATAAATCTGACATCAAAATGGATATATCTGCAACACAGCAAGGCAATAAGTATCAAAATTATACGTGGTCAAAACAGCTTTCGACTACTATTTCGCATGGCAAATTTGCATGCCATTGAAACACATGTAGGTTGTAAATTTGTGTTGGATATAATATGGGCTTGGCCCATATAATATTTAATGAATCAAATAAAACTCTATGGTGCGTAACAGTAAGCGTTGTTTGGTTTAATACCATACGGGGTTTTGACTGAACGTTGACTCAGCTTATATGGTTAGAAATTATTCATCTAAATTAAGAAGCTGAGAAAAAGACAATGGCGTGCCACACGCGCGCGCGCGCCGCCGCCGCCGGCGGCCGGGCCGTGGGCGTGGGCCGAGGCAGGCGGGCGACGAGCGGGCGGGCGTGGCTAGTCTTTTGCCACTTAATCCACATAACAACAGGATTTACTCCCCTTGATGGTGGAGGCGAACTGATTATGGCAGTTACTATCTCTTTCGCTTCCGTCTCTCCGTCTCCGTCTCCTGGGATTCTCCGCTGCCTCTCTTCTCCCCGTCCATATATCCGAGTCTTCCGTCAGTCCAAATCCTATACTTCCGCAACCACTCCCGAGAGAACCACACTTCCACAGCCTTCTGGTTTCCCCGTCCCGTACCTCTACACGCACGGAGTAGCGGGAGAGCAGGTGCCTCCAGAACCCTCGTCCACCAGAGAACCTTGCACGGGGTGCGCGGTGATTAGGTTTTTGGGGAGCGATCCACGACTGCTCGTCCACGTACATCTTCTTCTCGGTGATTGCCTATGGAACGTCAAGGCGTCTTCTTCTTGGTGATCCGTTCGTGTGACTGCACTGCGAACATCATCCTGCACCGACTGTGGTCCACGACTTCAAGCAACGCACTATGTCGACTAGTGCAAATGGAGCCTCCGATGCCCTCGGCATGGGACCCTCCGCTGGGTACACTCTAATCTCTGTGATTACTGTACTCGCTGCTACTAGGTTCATCTGTATGTTATCACTGCATGCTGTAGTATTCATTAGAGATATATATATATGCACATATATGCCGTCATGAACCTGCTGATGTTACTTTTCTAGATTAAACTGATAATGAAAATGCCTAAATTTCTAACAATCCAAAAACCTAATAATAGGCAATTTTCTGTCAGTGGTTTTGCTGCTGCTTTGAAGCCAAATAATTTTGATGGCAAGAATTTCATGATATGGCGTGCCAAGATAGTGTTGTGGTTGACTGTGATGAACTGCTATCACGCCGCATAGGGGAAGCCTGAACAGTTTACTCCTGAGGAGGAGCGAAAGTTCTTAGCTACCGATAACCTATTTCGAGGCGCTGTGATTAGTGCACTTCATCCCAAGTATGAGAAAAACTATATATCTTGCACATCAGGCAAAGAGTTATGAGATGCTCTTGAGGCAAAGTTTGGGGTTTCTGATGCTGGCAGTGAGCTATACCTTATGGAGCAGCTATATGACTATAAAATAGTTGAAAACCATTCTGTGATCGAACAGGCTCATGAGATGCAGGCGCTAGCGAAGGAACTAGAATATTTCCCATGTTTGTTTCCCGACAAGTTTATGACCGGCGGTATAATTGCTAAGCTGCCACCTTCTTGGAAGGATTTTGCTACTTCTCTAAATCACAAGAGACAAGAGTTTAGCGTGGCTGAGCTTATTGGATCTCTTGATGTTGAGGAGAGGGTGAGAGCAAAAGACAATCGTGGAAAAGGAGTTGAGTCTTCCGCCGCCAATATGGTGTAGAAGAAAAACTCATTTGCATCTTGTAATAAAAAGAAGAAGAACATGCAAGAGAACAACAATGCAAAGCCTAAGTAGACTGCATAGTTTAAGAAGAAAAACAACAAGAAAGGTGGAGGATGCTTTGTTTGCGGGAGTGATGAGCATTGGGCAAGTGCATGCCCAGACCGCAAATATAAGCAAGAAAAGAAACCCGCAAACATGATAATTAGCGAGACTAAAGGAGGAACATCTGGATATGGTAATTCTTTACCTTTTGTTCTTTTAGTTTGTCTTTCACCTGAGTGGTGGATGGATAGTGGTGCTAATATTCATATGTGTGCTGATGTTTCTTTGTTTATTTCCTATCAGGCCGGCAGGAGTGGAGCCTTGCTGATGGGAAACGGTTCGCATGCGCGTGTTCTTGGTGCTGGTACGGTCGTTCTGAAGTTTACTTCGGGAAAGACGATGCTATTAAAGAACGTGCAGCATGTCCCCTCCATCAAGAAGAATCTTGTTAGCGCTTCTCAGATGTGTCGCGATGGCTTTAAAATTGTACTTGAGTCCAATAAATGTGTTGTGTCGAGACATGGAACATTTGTTGGAAAAGGTTATGATTGCGGAGGCTTGTTCCGCTTATCTTTGCTTGATGATGTGTGTAATAAAGTGGTGAACAATGTTAATGTTTCGGATGAGTCGAATATATGACATTCACGACTTTGTCACATTAATTTTGGCTGTCTCACGCGACTTGCAAATCTGAATTTAATCCCGAAATTTAACTTAGTCAAAGATTCTAAGTGCCAGGTATGTGTGCAATCGAAGCAACCACACAAGCCTCACAAGGCTGCTGAGGTGAGGAACTTGGCACCATTAGAACTCGTTCATTCTGATTTATGCGAAATGAATGGCGAATTGACTAAAGGCGGTAGACGATACTTCATGACATTTATAGATGATTGCACTAGATTTTGCTACGTGTATTTATTAAAAATAAAAGATGAAGCATTACATTATTTTAAAATCTATAAAGCTGAGGTAGAAAATTAACTTGAGAAGAAAATCAAGCGTTTGTGGTCCGATCACGGGGGAGAATATTTCTCAAATGAATTTTCTGAGTTTTGCGCGGTGCATAGAATTATTCATGAGAGGACACCACCATACTCACCACAGTCCAATGGGATTGCAGAGAGAAAGAACCGCACTCTAACTGATTTGGTTAATGCCATATTGGAGACTGCGGGACTATCTAAGGAATGGTGGGGTAAGGCTATATTGACAGCGTATCATGTCCTAAACGGAGTGCCCACAAAGAACAAAAAACAAAGAAATCATACCATTCGAGGAATGGGAGAAGAAGAGATTAAATATCTCTCTTACCTGTGAACTTGGGGTTGTTTGGCAAAGGTGAATGTGCCAATAAACAAAAAACGAAAGCTTGGACCAAAGACTGTTGATGGTGTCTTTCTTGGTTATGCAATTCATAGTGTGGGTTATAGATTTTTAATAATAAACTCTAGTGTTCCTGAGATGGCTGTTGATATAATCATGGAATCTAGAGACGCTACATTTTTTAGAATGAGTTTCCCATGAAAAATTGTAACACCCTAAATTTGCATTTTCTAGAAATAGCCAAATTGATTTATTTAAGCAATTTTGGTGAGCATTGAAATATAGGAAACAAATAATTTTTATAAAATTAAAATCAAATATTGTTTAAGATTTGAAACTTTTGATGCATACATGCTGCTGCAATATTTATTCATGGGATGATTGTTCTTGAATTAGAGTTCAAATGAAATCAAAAATTATTTGAAAATGTTTTTGGGAAAAATTGTTTGGAAAAATAAAAAGGAAAAATGATCATCTCCCCCTCCTTCCTTGTTTTCGGCCCGCTGGCCCCTCTCCCCTTTTCCCCGCTCGGCCCGCCAACCGCCGGCCCAGCCGCGCGCCTCGGCCGCTCGGCCCAGCAGCCGCGCCAGCCCAGCAGCCGCGCCAACCGTTGCCGCGCGCCTGCGCCCGCGCCCAGCCGCTGACCGCCTAGCCCCACCTATTGGCGCCGCCCCCAACCTCCCGCTCGCCCCGCGCCTATCAACCGCGTAGCCACAACCGCCACCCACGATCGGCGTCGTGGGAGCGCCCCCCCCTCGCGCCCTTGCCTCTACAAAAGGAAGCCGAGGCCGTCCCCGCATCCGCTGCTGCTTTTCCCCGCTCCCTCCCGCGTCGCCGTGCCCATGAGAACCGCCGCCCCGAGGTCTCCGAGCTCCGCCGTCCACCTCCGCGCGAACCTCCATCACTGAGCCGCCTCCGCTCCGGTTTTCACCGCGGTGAGACTCGCCGTTCTCCCCTCTATCTCCTCGAGCAGTTTATTTCTTGTTTTTTTCGGCTTCTCGAGCCTTGGCCGCTAGCTCTACGAGCCATGGTCGCCGCCCATGGCGGCCACCGCGCTAGCCGCCGTTCCCGGCCTTCGAAACGGCATGGCCGCGACCCCCCTTCTTCCCTCGCGCTCACCGGTGCCCTTGGAGGTCCATTTGGTGAACCCTAGACCCTAACCGCGCGCGACCGTGACCTCCACATCGCCGGCAATGGCGCCTGACCGCCAGAGACCCTGTTCCGGCCAGCCCCCCCCCCCCTTTTCTCCCTCCTCGGTCTAATCTCAGCCGCCCATCGCGAGATCAACGGCCAGGATTAGAAGTTACCCCTTCGCGGGTAATTATGCAAAAGAGTCCCTAGACTTTTCTAAGTCCTAACCCACAGCCCAAAACGTATTTCCCCGAATGCGCAATCTCGATTGGAAAGCGTAAACTCCACGGCTTAAGTCAAAAATACGTTTTCAGTAATTACAGAAATGCCATTTGAACTGTTTTGCTTATAAAATTGTCGTTTTAGCTCCGAATTGATCCATTCAAATCGCGTTAGCTTCGTAATTTCATAAGCTACATGTTGGAGCTACTGTTAGTCAAGTTTAGAACTTTTTAATTTCATGATTAGATTTAATTAAATATATGGCTATAGGAAAACCCGTTTAAATCATAACTTTCGCATTTTAGCTCCGTTTTTCGTGAACTTCGCGTTGACGTGATCGTAGCGAGACATAGAATATGTTTACAAATATTTTATCTTGTTTTCAATACTATTGGTGTACTGTTCTAATGATAGGAATGTTTGCTTTGCATGAATGCTTTTGGAATGTTGTATGTTGCTGTGTTGATCGCGTTCAGACGGTGAGGAAAATGTGGGAGACCAAGAACTCTTCGACGACCAGCAGGACCAGTACGAGTTTGTGAACCAAGGCAAGTATAACATGGGCCTTCCTTGATGTCCTATTTCACTTTAATCAATTACTCATTTGCATGTGTATAATTTTGATACCCGTAAGGACATCCTAGTGATTGTTTATCCTGTTCCTTGTCTCCTATGGGTTAAATGCATATGGGTAGATTGCTAGTGCTCTAACTGAATTTGACATACATGTTGATGAATGATACTATGGAACAAAGTGAGTAACATGATTTATAACAACTGTTCCATAGGGCGAAAGTGCAAATGATCTTTGTTCATGTTGCTCCCGGCCCTCCATAAGGACTTATCTATCGGCAAAAGCTGGGACTGACAGTGCAACCGGGAGAGTCATATGGCTCTAACTTTAGCTCAGTAATAGGATCTTTCCTAGCTAGTTAGAGGTTACCTTTTTGGCGCAAATGGGGCTTGCCACTTTGGGTATAGGGCTGCCTCTGTTCCTATGAGTATAGCCGTGATGGATATGTGCCATAGGAAAGGGGGGTTCCTACATCTACCTGCCAAGGAAACCTAGCGGCCCTAACTTATTAGGGAAACCTATGAAATGGCTTCATAGTGTACCCTGCCCGCTCACCTTGGTAGTGACATGGGAGTAATTAACCCCGGCATATGGGGATCACGACTCGTGGTGAATGTGCACCACCTCTGCAGAGGGTAACAAACTGTTATAACAGCCGTGCTCACGGTTACGAGCGGCCTGGAAAACTCACAGAATAACTGGATACTTGATGATGATCTTATAAATCTGTTTAATGATGATATATGGTACACATGACTCTGATATATGTTCTTATGGGAATTAAATGGGAGCTTAAGCAAAACTTGATAATACTTGAGAATAAAAGTTTGACCTATTAAAAATGCTAACTGCAGTAAACCAGAGTCTATCCTTTTTGAGCTTCATAACCCCATGTTAGCTTGCTAAGTACGGAATGTACTTACACTTGTTTATTTTCTTTATTTGGATAAAAATCCCAGATGGGTAACAGATGACAACGGGTATGAGGATTTCCCGGAGGATTATTAGGCTTGTGGTCAACCAGTTGACCTTCCCTGTGATGAAGCCCATGAGAGTTTATTATCTTTTTATCTTTCCGCTGTGATGTATAAGACTAAGTTTTATTATAACTCTGATGTATGAGACACCGTGATGATACTATATGTAATTTGTCAGCTTGTGTGTGTGATTGATTCCTGGGCACACACGAGTTTTGTGCATTCAATTTTGTCCTTAAAATTGGGTGTGACAAATTTGTATCAGAGACGTGTTGACTGTAGGACGCAAGCCTAGTTAGAAAATGGTCGTTTTAGCATCTTTGCTCCTCTGGTTTCTTGCTTACTGACTTATTCTTGTTATTTTATTAAAACATTTATGCTTTTCATACCTTAATCTATTATTTAAAATTATTGATTCTAATTCTATCTCACTTTAAATCTATAGATGTCTCATAATCCGAAGACTGCTCGACTCAGCACCGCCGGTTATCATGCCATGTTCACCCCGCGTGCCCCACTGGCGGAGAGGGAGATTGTGATCATCCCTGACGACGAGGAGATAGCTACACCGACGCCTACACCTGCTCCTACATCAGTCGCCATGCCCGTCTACCCTGTGGTAGCTACACCTGAGGAGTCAACGGCTACTTCCTCTACACCTGCACCCTCCCCCGCTGCCCCCATGGAGGACGAGGAGATTGGCTGGAAGTGCAAGTACTACTTCAAGCCAGCTCCAGAGACAGCCTACTACCACACTCTCCTCACCCACGTGCTGGATGACTACTTCCCCGACTTGCACGCCTCCATCAGCTACCACTACGCCGAGTACAGGCACCCACTGGAGGCTACCTTCTAGAAGGTAGAGCTAGTGGTCACCGCATGGAACGATATCATTAATGGACATGAGGTGGAGACTGTCCACTGTGCCCCTGCCAGGAGAGCCCATGCTTTGGATGGCATGGAGGATGCAGCACAGAATGCCTACATCCACTACCATGGTCGTCGCTTTGAGGCCATGAGGGAGGATCGCTTCAGGTTCCTTCCTCGAAATGATCATGAGGGTGTTTGGCAGGTTTTGGCTCCACCAGAGAATGACCCAACTCTGAAGGCAACGGTGCAGCATGTCCACGCTATGCAGGGAGTGGATGATGAAGTCAAAGGAGAACTGCGTGCATCTCAGAGGGCGCAGAGACGTCTTCAGAAACAAGTGGATGAACTTCGAGCACAACTTGGACAGCCTTCCATCTACAAGAAGAAGCGTCATTCCTTCACCATGATTGACACCGCTCCATAGGTGTTAGGTGCCTTGATCTAGATTACCACGTCGATAGATTCGTGTTCTTAATTAGTCTTGTTGGTCTTGTGAACTTGGTTGATTAGATGTTGATTTGTGAACTTGGTTGATTTGGTATTTTGCTTGATTGCTGGAAGTTTGTGGGCATGTCCACAGCTTCCTTAGATGGGAACTTTAAATTTAGAATGAAATCTTAATGCAGATGTTTCGTTTTATCTTATCTCTGCTGTGCTGATTTCTGGAGCAGCCTGTGTTCTTTATCTGGTATCTGGAATTCTGGGATGATAAAAATTCTGAAATTTTTGTGGAGAAAACTAGACCTCTGTATCTTTCAAGTGTCTTTGGAATCACGTCAATAGCTATTTAGGTTTGGGAGATCTAGCTGACACAAGTTGATGTTCCTGCGCTGTCTGGAACTTAGAACAGTTTCGGTTTAGCTCTACTTTTGACTATGTGTGAGTCTGAATCTGTAAAAGTGGTCTAAAGGAAAGTTGTAGCTGATGTCCTAAGCTTTCTAACGAATCTTGGTGCACCTCTGTTGGATCTCTGAAACTCGAGTTATAACAGTTTTACTGAACTGCTGAATTTGAATCTTGTCCAGAAAATTCTCAGCATTGTTTCTTATCTTTTGTAAGCTCTCTATAATTGGAAAAAATCTCTAAATTTTGCACATTTGTTGGAAAACAGATGGCCACAAGAGGAGGAAGAGGCAGAGGCCGTGGTCGTGGGCGTGATGCTCTTATAAATCCACCACCGCCACCTGTGACCATGGAACAGATATTGGGAATGCAAGCGCAGCTGATGCAAGCTATGATGCAGCGCTTAGACAATGAACCTGCAAGAGGGCCACCGCCTGTCCAGGTTAGAGATAAGCGTGGAGAGTTTATGAAAGGTCGTCCACCGGTGTTCACCCATGCCTCAGACCCTATGGAGGCTGATGATTGGTTGCGTGCTGTGGAGAAACAACTGAACATAGCACAGTGCAATGACCTTGAGAAGGTGTTGTACGCTTCCGGGCAACTCCAAGGAGCTGCTCAGGATTGGTGGGAATCATTCCAGTTTGGACGTCCCAACAATGCTCCTGCAATCACTTGGCAGGAATTCAAGGACAGTTTCCGATCATACCATATTCCTGATGGACTAGTGGAACTGAAGCAGGAAGAATTCAGATCTCTCAAGCAAGGATCAATGACTATGGCGGAGTATCGGGACAAGTTCGCACAACTATCACGCTACGCTCCTAATGATGTAGCGGATGACAAGGATAAGCAACGCCGTTTCCTCAAGGGACTCTATGATGGACTGCAGCTCCAGCTGATGTCTAATACTTATCCTAACTTCTAGTCTTTGGTGAATCGCGCAATCGTGATTGATGATAAGCGCAAGGAGATGGAAGCTAAGAAGAGAAGGCTCCAAGGGCAAGCTTCTGGAAGCAACACTCACCCACGTGCTTATCCCCAGTAAGGTTTCCAGTAGAGGAATCAAGGACCAACTCACTAGGGAAACCGTGGTCAGTATCCTCAGCAGAACCAGTTCTAGCAATGCCCTCAGTATCAGCAACAGTTTGGAAATCAACGTCCCCCGCAACAGACTAGCAATTCTGCAACATGCCAGGGAGTGCCTAACAATGCTCCTATGAAGAGTGGTGCACCCAATAATCCCAATGCCTGCTACCGATGCGGAGAAGTAGGTCACTATGCTCATCAGTGTCCTAAGAAGCAGAACCAACAAGCACCTCAGAACCAGACCAACAATCAGAAGTTCAACGCCCGACCACCTCTCACAGCGAAGGTGAACTATGTGTCATCTGATGCAGCTCAGGAGACGCCTGAGGTCATGTTGGGTACGTTCAGCGTCAACTCTATTTCTGCTACCGTACTTTTTGATTCTGGTGCTTCGCATTCTTTTATCTCCCAAGCTTTTGTTAGAATGCATAACATACCTTTGTGTGCCATGAAAAATCCTATACTAGTGAATTCCCTAGGAGGTAGTATGCCCACTTCTTATTGGAGCCCCTCAACTAGCATTTCCTTAAGGGGGGTAGATTTCAAGGTGAAGCCTATTGTGTTGAGAACAGCGGGAATCGATCTTATTCTGGGAATGGATTGGATGAAACAACACCGGGCAGTGATTCAGTGTCAGGAGAAATCTGTGGTTGTGACATCACTCAATGGGGATAGAATCTGTGTAGAAGTAGTAGTGCAAGCTTAGCCTACAGCCACAGTGAATCAGCTAGAAGGTGAAGTCAATGAACAAGATCGTGTCGTGGAGGAGTTCCCGAATGTCTTCCCCGATGACTTGCCAGGTATGCCACCTGACCGAGACATTGAATTCATTATTGAATTATTACCTAGAACTACACCAATAGCTAAACATCCATATAGAATGGGAGTTAATGAATTAGAAGAGCTTAAGAAACAACTAAAAGAGTTGCAAGAAAAAGGTTTCATATGCCCTAGTTCTTCCCCGTGGGGGGCACCTGTGATCTTTGTGGATAAGAAGGATGGTAGTCAATGGATGTGTGTGGATTACCGCTCACTTAATGAGGTTACAATCAAGAATAAATACCCTTTGCCTAGGATTGATGATTTGTTTGATCAGTTGAGAGGAGCTCATGTGTTCTCCAAGATTGATCTCGGATCTGGTTATCATCAGCTTAAGATTTGGAACTCGGACATACCCAAGACAGCATTCACTACACGGTATGGATTATATGAGTACACCGTTATGTCTTTTGGATTGACCAATGCACCTGCATACTTCATGTATCTGATGAATAAGGTGTTCATGGAGTTTCTGGATAAATTTGTGGTAGTATTCATAGATGACATACTAATATTCTCCAAAACTGAAGAAGAACATGCGGAACACATAAGGATGGTCTTGCAAAAGCTTAGAGAACATAAGTTGTACGCTAAGCGGAGCAAGTGTGAGTTTTGGTTAAAGGAAGTCTCTTTTCTGGGTCATGTTGTCTCCAATGGTGGAATAGCAGTGGATCCAGGCAAAGTGCAAGATGTACTGAATTGGAAACCACCAACAACGGTAAGTGAGATTCGTAGCTTTTTGGGATTAGCTGGTTACTATCGAAGGTTCATTGAAGGCTTTTCTAAGCTAGCCAAGCCCATGACAGCTCTGTTGGAAAAGAATGCTAAGTATGTATGGTCAGATAAATGCCAGGCAAACTTTGAAGAGTTAAAGAAGAGATTGACTACAGCTCCGGTATTAATTTTGCTCGATTTAAGCAAGAACTTCTCTATATATTGTGATGCATCCTGTTTGGGTCTCGGATGTGTGCTTATGCAAGAAGGAAGAGTGGTGGCATATGCATCTAGACAATTGAGGAAGCATGAGTTGAATTATCCTACTCATGACTTGGAATTAGCAGCTGTGGTTCATGCTTTAAAGATCTGGAGACATTATCTGATTGGACATAAGAGTGATATCTATACTGATCATAAGAGTTTGAAGTATATCTTTACCCAATCAGATCTGAATCTAAGACAACATCGCTGGTTGGAATTGATCAAAGACTATGATTTGGAAGTGCATTATCACCCGGGAAAGGCAAACGTCGTAGCTGATGCACTTAGCAGAAAGAGCTATGCCAATGGAACCCAGATAACATCTATGTCAGCAGAGTTGTGTGCTGAAATGGAGTATCTCAACTTGAGCCTGGTCACTAATGCAATGGAATTGGTGATAGAGCCTACATTGGAGCAGGAGATACGCAAAGGACAATTGGAGGATGAAAAACTTAAGGAGATAGCAGAGAATGTAGTGCTTGGAAAGGCACCCGGATTCAGAATGGATGAGAATGGAACTCTTTGGTTCAGGAAAAGGATATGTGTACCGGAAATGAAAGCTATCCGAGATGCAATTCTGCAAGAGGCCCATGAGTTTGCTTATTCTATACATCCCGGAAGTACCAAGATGTACTTGGATCTCAAAGAAAAGTATTGGTGGTATGGTTTGAAGAGAGATGTGGCAGAATATGTGGCTTTGTGTGACACTTGTCAAAGAGTGAAAGCTGAGCATCAAAGACCTGCAGGGTTACTACAACCAATGAAGATTCCTAAATGGAAATGGGAAGAAGTTGGTATGGATTTTATTGTAGGACTGCCCCGCACTCAAAGAGGTTATGATTCGATATGGGTAATAGTGGATCGACTCACCAAGGTTGCTCACTTTTTACCAGTCAAGACTACTTATAATGGTGCAAGATTAGCAGAGTTGTACATGGAAAGAATAGTGTGCTTACATGGTGTTCCCAAGAAAATTGTGTCGGATAGAGGCACCCAATTTACATCACAATTCTGGCATAAAGTGCATAGATCCTTGGGGACAAAGTTGAATTTCAGTTCTGCGTACCACCCGCAAACCGATGGACAGACTGAAAGGATCAACCAGATTTTGGAAGATATGTTGAGAGCTTGTGCACTTCAGTATGGTGATAGTTGGGATAAGAGTCTGCCTTACGCAGAGTTCTCATACAACAACAGTTATCAAAAGAGCCTCAAGATGGCACCTTTCGAGGCGTTGTATGGACGTAAGTGTAGAACGCCTTTGTTCTGGAATCAGACTGGAGAAACTCAAGTGTTTGGACCCGATGTCCTTAGAGACGTGGAAGAACAAGTGAGAATGATTAGAGACAATTTGAGAGTAGCTCAGTCCCGACAGAAGAGTTACGCTGATACCCGCAGAAGAGAGCTGACTTTCGAGATTGGTGATTATGTGTACTTGAAAGTGTCACCAATGAGAAGTGTGAGAAGATTCAATATGAAGGGAAAGTTAGCACCAAGGTATATAGGACCTTTTAAGATCCTAGAGAGATGTGGAGAAGTAGCTTATCAGTTGGAACTGCCTGAGAGCTTGTCCGGTGTGCACGACGTGTTCCATGTTTCCCAATTGAAAAAGTGTCTGAGGGTACCAGAAGAACAAATACCTTTGGAAGAACTTGCTATCAAGGAAGATCTTACTTATGAAGAGTATCCGATAAAGATCTTGGAAACTGCCGAAAGAGTTACGAGAAGCTGAATAGTAAAGATGTGCAAGGTGCAGTGGAATCGTTATACAGAAGATGAGGCTACTTGGGAAAGAGAAGAGGATCTAAGAAAGACTTATTCCCAACTGTTTGAGTAAGCAATCACCCGAATCTCGAGGACGAGATTCATCTTAAGGGGGGTAGAATTGTAACACCCTAAATTTGCATTTTCTAGAAATAGCCAAATTGATTTATTTAAGCAATTTTGGTGAGCATTGAAATATAGGAAACAAATAATTTTTATAAAATTAAAATCAAATATTGTTTAAGATTTGAAACTTTTGATGCATACATGCTGCTGCAATATTTATTCATGGGATGATTGTTCTTGAATTAGAGTTCAAATGAAATCAAAAATTATTTGAAAATGCTTTTGGGAAAAAATGTTTGGAAAAATAAAAAGGAAAAATGATCATCTCCCCCTCCTTCCTTGTTTTCGACCTGCTGGCCCCTCTCCCCTTTTCCCCGCTCGGCCCGCCAACCGCCGGCCCAGCCGCGCGCCTCGGCCGCTCGGCCCAGCAGCCGCGCCAGCCCAGCAGCCGCGCCAACCGTTGCCGCACGCCTGCGCCTACGCCCAGCCGCTGACCGCCTAGCCCCACCTGTCGGCACCGCCCCCAACCTCCCGCTCGCCCCGCGCCTGTCAACCGCGTAGCCGCAACCGCCGCCCACGATCGGCGTCGTGGGAGCGCCCCCTCCCCTCGCGCCCTTGCCTCTACAAAAGGAAGCCGAGGCCGTCCCTGCATCCGCTGCTGCTTTTCCTCGCTCCCTCCCGCGTCGCCGTGCCCGTGAGAACCACCGCCCCGAGGTCTCTGAGCTCCGCCGTCCACCTCCGCGCGAACCTCCATCACCGAGCCGCCTCTGCTCCGGTTTTCACCGCGGTGAGACTCGCCGTTCTCCCCTCTATCTCCCCGAGCAGTTTATTTCTTGTTTTTTGGCTTCTCGAGCCTTGGCCGTGAGCTCCGCGAGCCATGGTCGCCGGCCATGGCGGCCACCGCGCTAGCCGCCGTTCCCGGCCTCTGAAACGGCATGGCCGTGACCCCCCTTCTTCCCCCACGCTCACCGGTGCCCTTGGAGGTCCATTTGGTGAACCCTAGACCCTAACCGCGCGCGACTGTGACCTCCACATCGCCGGCAATGGCGCCTGACCGCCGGAGACCCTGTTTCGGCCAGCCCCCCCCCCCTTTTCTCCCTCCTCGGTCTAATCTCAGCCGCCCATCGCGAGATCAACGGCCAGGATTAGAAGTTACCCCTTCACGGGTAATTATGCAAAAGAGTCCCTGGACTTTTTTAAGTCCTAACCCGCAGCCCAAAACGTATTTCCCCGAATGCGCAATCTCGATTGGAAAGCGTAAACTCCACGGCTTAAGTCAAAAATACGTTTTCAGTAATTACAGAAATGACATTTGAACTGTTTTGCTTATAAAATTGTCGTTTTAGCTCCGAATTGATCCATTCAAATCGCGTTAGCTTCGTAATTTCATAAGCTACATGTTGGAGCTACTGTTAGTCAAGTTTATAACTTTTTAATTTCATGATTAGATTTAATTAAATATATGGCTATAGGAAAACCCGTTTAAATCATAACTTTCGCATTTTAGCTCCGTTTTTCGTGAACTTCGCGTTGACGTGATCGTAGCGAGACGTAGAATATGTTTACAAATATTTTATCTTGTTTTCAATATTGTTGGTGTACTGTTCTAATGATAGGAATGTTTGCTTTGCATGAATGCTTTTGGAATGTTGTATGTTGCTGTGTTGATCGCGTTCAGACGGTGAGGAAAACGTGAGAGACCAAGAACTCTTCGATGACCAGCAGGACCAGCATGAGTTTGTGAACCAAGGCAAGTATAACATGGGCCTTCCTTGATGTCCTATTTCACTTTAATCAATTACTCATTTGCATGTGTCTAATTTTGATACCTGTAAGGACATCCTAGTGATTGTTTATCCTGTTCCTTGTCTCCTATGGGTTAAATGCATATGGGTAGATTGCTAGTGCTCTAACTGAATTTGACATACATGTTGATGAATGATACTATGGAACAAAGTGAGTAACATGATTTATAACAACTGTTCTATAGGGCGAAAGTGCAAATGACCTTTGTTCATGTTGCTCCCGGCCCTCCATAAGGACTTATCTGTCGGCAAAAGCTAGGACTGACAGTGCAACCGGGAGAGTCATATGGCTCTGACTTTAGCTCAGTAATAGGATCTTTCCTAGCTAGTTAGAGGTTACCTTTTTGGCGCAAATGGGGCTTGCCACTTTGGGTATAGGGCTGCCTCTGTTCCTATGAGTATAGCCGCGATGGATATGTGCCATAGGAAAGGGGGGTTCCTACATCTGCCTGCCAAGGAAACCTAGCGGCCCTAACTTGTTAGGGAAACCTATGAAATGGCTTCATAGTGTACCCTGCCCGCTCACCTTGGTAGTGACATGGGAGTAATTAACCTGGGCATATGCGGATCACGACTCGCGGTGAATGTGCACCACCTCTGTAGAGGGTAACAAACTGTTATAACAGCCGTGCTCACGGTTACGAGCGGCCTGGAAAACTCACAGAATAACTGGATACTTGATGATGATCTTATAAAGCTGTTTAATGATGATATATGGTACACATGACTCTGATATATGTTCTTATGGGAATTAAATGGGAGCTTAAGCAAAACTTGATAATACTTGAGAATAAAAGTTTGACCTATTAAAAATGCTAACTGCAGTAAACCAGAGTCTATCCTTTTTGAGCTTCATAACCCCATGTTAGCTTGCTAAGTACGGAATGTACTTACACTTGTTTATTTTCTTTATTTGGATAAAAATCCCGAATGGGTAACAGATGACAACGGGTATGAGGATTTCCCAGAGGATTATTAGGCTTGTGGTCAACCAGTTGACCTTCCCTGTGATGAAGCCCACGAGAGTTTATTATCTTTTTATCTTTCCGCTGTGATGTATAAGACTAAGTTTTATTATAACTCTAATGTATGAGACACCGTGATGATACTATATGTAATTTGTCAGCTTGTGTGTGTGATTAATTCCTGGGCACACACGAGTTTTGTGCATTCAATTTTGTCCTTAAAATTGGGTGTGACAAAAATGCACCTAGCACAACTAGTCATGAATTTATAATTCCCCATAAGCATGAAAATTTTACTCTGATAGAACAAATTGAGGAACCCTATGTGCAAAATCCTGAGGAGGATGACACTATAGTCACCAGGAAAAGCAAAAGACAGAGGACTACAAAGTCTTTTGGTGATGACTATATTGTATACCTTGTGGATGACACACCAACGACCATTGAAGAGGCATATTCCTCTCCTGATGCTGACTTATGGAAGGAAGCAGTACGGAGTGAGATTGATTCTGTTATGTCTAATGGAACTTGGGAAATAGTTGATCATCCCTATGGGTGCAAGCCTATAGGTTGCAAATGGGTGTTCAAGAAAAAGCTTAGGCCTGATGGTACTATTGAGAGGTACAAGGCAAGGCTTGTGGCTAAGGGTTATACTCAAAAGGAAGGCGAGGATTTCTTTGATACTTATTCACCGGTTGCCCGATTGACCACAATTCGAGTTTTGCTTTCCCTGGTAGCCTCTTATGGTCTTATCGTTCATCAAATGGACGTTAAGACAACTTTCCTAAACGGAGAGTTAGAGGAGATCTATATGGATCAGCCTGATGGGTTTGTAGCAAATGGTCAAGAAGGCAAGGTGTGTAAATTATTAAAGTCATTATACGGCCTAAAACAAGCTCCTAAGCAATGGCATGAGAAGTTCGACAGAACTTTAACATCTGCTGGCTTTGTTGTGAATGAAGCTGACAAATATGTGTACTATCGGTATGGTGAGGGTGAAGGAGTCATTTTGTGCTTATATGTTGATGACATACTGATCTTTGGATCTAGCCTCAAAGTGATCGAGGAGGTGAATGAATTTCTATCTAAAAATTTTGAGATGAAAGATTTGGGAGAGGCTGATGTTATTCTTAATATCAAGCTTCTAAGAGAAGGTGATTGTGGGGTAACTCTGTTACAAACCCACTATGTGGAAAAGGTACTGAGTCACTTTGGGTTTAGTGACTGCACACCTGCTCCTACACCTTATGACCCTAGCATGCTATTGAGGAAAAATCGGAGAATAGCAAGGGATTAGTTGAGATATTCCTAGATCATTGGTTCGCTCATGTATCTTGTTAGCGCAACAAGGCCTAACATCTTATTTGCTGTGTGCAAGCTGAGCCGATTTGTATCAAACCCGGGAGATGATCACTGGCGTGCTCTTGAGAGAGTAATGCGCTACCTAAAAGGGACCATGAGCTATGGTATTTGTTATACCGGACATCCAAAAGTGCTGGAAGGCTATTGTGACGCCAACTGGATTTCTGATACTGATGAGCTTTATGCCATAAGTGGATATGCGTTTTCGCTTGGAGGTGGTGCTGTTTCCTAGAAGTCTTACAAATAGACTATCTTAACGAAGTCTACAATGGAAGCAGAACTCACAGCATTAGACACTGCTAGATCTGAGGCTGAGTGGCTTCGTGATCTCCTTATGGATTTACCGGTTGTTGAAAAACCCATACCGGATATTTCTATGAACTGTGATAACCAGACTGTGATTACAAAGGTTAACAGTTCCAAGGATAACATGAAGTCTACAAGGTATGTTAAGAGACGACTAAAATCTATCAGGAAATTGAGAAACTCTGGAGTAATAGCGTTGGACTATGTCCACACGTCTAACAATCTGGCAGATCAGTTCACTAAGGGTCTATCACGCAATATGATAGAAAGTGCATCGAGAGAGATGGGTTTGAGACCCACTTGAAATTTACTATAGTGGTAACCTGTTCTATGTGATCGGAGACCCCGTGAAGTAGGACGGTGAAACAAGCTAGTAGTAAATTATGAGGAAAGATCCTTAGTAAGACTCATTTCTGATGCATATCTTTCCTTTCTGTAAGGCAGGCTGGCTTTTGCCTTAATGTGTTCCAAGTGGCTTGTCAAAGCAAAGATGTTGTCCTACAAAATATCTTTTGAAGAACACACCTATATGAGTCAGACTGCTGGTCACAGTCTATGAGATTTAGGTGATCTCTAAATACTCATAAAAGGCACTGAAGTATGACTTATATCCTTCAACTAGAGGGGATGCCTTTTGCTGTCCAGTATCAGCTAAGGACTTTAGTGACATTCACCTCACACAAAACTGTTAATTAAAGGTTTAGTCCATTGTTCAGTTGTGACTGAGTGAAACTATTATTCTAGATGGATGTTCAACTTAACAGTCTTCATCGAAATACTGGTATATAAAAGAAATGTGGTTCTGAGACTACTTTGTTACAAACCCTAGAGTTTGGTGGGGATTGTTGGATATAATATGGGCTTGGCCCATATAATATTTAATGAATCAAATAAAACTCTATGGTGCGTAACATTAAGCGTTGTTTGGTTTAATACCATACGGGGTTTTGACTGAACGTTGACTCAGCTTATATGGTTGGAAATTATTCATCTAAATTGAGAAGCTGAGAAAAGGACAATGGCGGGCCGGGCCGTGGGCGTGGGTCGAGGCCGAGGCGTGGCAGGCGGGCGGCGAGCGGGCAGGCGTGGCCAGTCTTATACCACTTAATCCACATAACAACGGGAGTTACTCCCTTTGATGGTGGAGGCGAACTGATTACGGCAGTTACTGTCTCTTCCGCTTCCGTCTCTCTGTCTCCGTCCCTGGTTTCCCCGTCCCGTACCTCTACGCGCACGGAGTAGCGGAAGAGCAGGTGCCTCCGGAACCCTCGTCCGCCAGAGAACCTTGCGCGGGGTGCACGTCGATTAGGTTTTTAGGGAGCGATCCGCGACTGCTCGTCCACGTACATCTTCTCGGTGATTGTCTACGGAACGTCAAGGCGTCTTCTTCCCGGTGATCCATTCGTGGGACTGCACTGCGAACATCGTCCTGCACCGACTGTGGTCCACGATTTCCAGCAACGCACTATGTCAACTAATACGAATGGAGCCTCCTATGCCCTCGGCATAGGACCCTCCGCTGGGTACACTCTAATCTCTGTGATTACTGTACTCGCTGCTACTGGGTTCATCTGTATGTTATCACTGCATGCTGTAGTGTTCATTAGAGATATACACATGCACATATATGCCGTCACGAACCTGCTGATGTTACTTTTCTGAATTAAACTGATAATGAAAATGCCTAAATTTCTAACAATTTGTACATACACATTGTGCTCGTTTATACATTGGGTATAGCTCTAGAAAAGAACAAATGGAGTCGAAGCTCAGTGATCTTATTCACGAAAAAAAACTACCTGTATAATTTTCTAAAATCTTCATAGTATACAAGTTGTATTATTTGAACTCTATCCAACGCAATCACACTACACATGCACACCCCCCTGTACTTTTTTTTTCTGGAGATCAACGAAGCCGCACGAAACCTCGTAGACGATGAGCAGGTCATAGTTCTATCGTGGTTACACACGAACATAGAGGACCTACACGAATGAAGAAAATGGGACCAATCCTACGACTGTTTTTTTTATTTTATATAAAAATAAATAAAAATTCCGCAAACAGAGCAGAAACATGTCCGTAATGGGCCAGCCCAAGAGCTTGTACTCTGCTCACACGGCCAGCCTCGTTGCCTGGCATGAGCCCGTCCCCATAGCCCTGGAGTGCCACCCGACTTGGTGGGCCCACCAAGGCGTCTTGGCGCGCCGAGAGCCCCAGACGCTCAGAGCCTCCCTGGCTCCCTCCTCTCCCAATTCTCCCGCTGCGCGCTGCCCGCTGCCCGCCGCCTTCTCAGCCGGCGGACAGGTGTGATGCCACGAAGGCGGCGGAGGCGCCGCCCCTTTGATGCGCCCACGGCCGCCTCCTCGCGGCGCGCTCTCCAGGCAACACCTCCTCCGCATCCGCCGCTGCCTGCCACCCGTTTGGATTAATGCCATCCCCGCTCAGGACCCGTCCCCGCCGCAGCCGACGCCACCTGCCTCCTACTTCTCCCCCGCGTCCCTCTCATCACTCATACGCTCCTGCACGTCCCAGCGCGCCCGTCGCCCCGGCGAGCAGGCGCACGCACGCGCCGTCGCGCTCGGCCTCGGCGCGCACCCCTCGGTGCTCCCCAGGCTCACCACCTTCTACATCGCGCTCGGCGACCTCCCCGCCGCGCGAGCCGCCGTCGAGCGTGCGGCGGGAAAGGCGCGGGCGTTCCCGTGGAACCTGCTCATCTGGGGGTATGCCGACCGTGGGCTGTGGGGCGACGTGGTCCTCGCGTACCGCAGGATGCTGGCGCTGGGCGTGGTCGCCGACAGGTTCACGTACCCGTCGGTTCTGCGCGCTTGCGGCGAGCTACGGGATGCCTCCGTTGGCCGGGAGATTGAGCAGCGCGTTCGGTCGTGGGGATATGGTCTGGACATGTACGTCTGGAACGCTCTGGTGGGGATGTATGCCAAGTGCGGGGAGATGGAGGACGCGCGCAAGGTGTTTGATGGAATGCCTGCGCGGGATGTTGTCAGCTGGAACGCCATGGTGTCTGGGTACGCGTCGGCTGGTTTGTGGGGTGAGGCGTTTGACCTGCTGCAGTGGGTTCCTGGGGCGAACATTGTCACCTGGAACGCGGTTGCGGCTGGAAATTTTAAGGCGGGGAACGACGGCGAGGTGATGAGGTTGGTGTGGCAGATGAGGAGTTGCCATGGTCCGGGGCTGGATTCTGTGACTGTTGTCATCGGCCTCAGGGCATGTGCTAGGGGTGGGTATCTGAAGATTGGCAAGGAGTTGCACGCTGCGTCTGTTCGTCTATGCTTTGATAGGCTCGAGCACGTGGAGAGTTCATTGATCACAATGTACTCCAGATGCCAGATGATGAGCTCTGCATATCACCTGTTCAGATCATGCTCGACTCAGAGCGTAGTAATATGGAATTCATTGCTAGCAGGATTTGGATTCATGGACCAGGTTGAGGAAGCTATTTTGCTTTTCAGAGAGATGATTTATTCCTCTGTCTTTCCAAATGATGTTACTGTGTTAACTATGCTTTCACTTAGTGCACGTTTTGGACACCTCTGTCACGGAAGGGAAATGCACTGCTACATTTTCAAGCATGGACTCGGTGCCTCTAACATACTGCAGAACTCACTTGTCGATATGTACTCAAAGTCTAGACAGATGGCAACTGCCCAGAGAGTGTTTGACCAGATGCAATCTCAAGACAGGCATGCCTATACTTCACTGATTTTGGGCTATGGAATGCAAAGAGAAGGGAATCTATCACTGAAGCTCTTTGATGAAATGATCGCCAACAATATCAAGGTGGACCATGTAACTATGGTTGCTGTTCTTTCAGCCTGCAGCCACTCTGGGCTGGTAACTCAAGGGCAGCTACGATTTGCTGAGATGTTTGATGTGTTTTGCATTGCACCAAGGGTGGAGCATTTTTCTTGCATGGTTGATTTGTACTGCCGTGAGGGTTTGCTGAGTATGGCTGAGGAGATAATTAACAAGATGCCATTCCAGCCAACTGCCGCGATGTTGGCAACTTTAATTGAGGCTTGCAGGATCCATGGAAAAACAGAAGTTGGTGATCGAGCTGCAAAGAGGCTGCTGGCCATGAGGACAAACAACCCCGGTCACTACAAATTGATTGCAAACATGTATATATCAGCAAAGCGCTGGCCAGAACTAGCTAAGCTTAGATCATTAATGAGCGTCATGGAGCTAAATATGATTCCAACTCATTCCTTACTGGAGTCAGAATATGACATGTGTCCAGTCAAACAAGATTGTTGCTTAAACGGCAGTATGCATGGAGGCTTGTCTGATGACATGACAGATACTGATTTCTCTAGTAGTGAGGAAGTGAAATGCAATGAAGCTTTTGGTGGGTAACAGTAAAGCTGGAATCCAATAGGTTTTTTTGGGATCATGGCTTTCATTTTAGGCAAATATCTTAACAACTTGTGTTCTTTGCATCATGGAAGAGGTAATATGTTTTTTTTTTGCTGTCATGCTACTTGCTGGTACTTTGTCTACATGCTTAGAAATTAGAGATATTTGTTTACACGTGCTCGCTTTTGAGGTTTGAACTACTTATAACTGGGATGAACTTATACAGCAAATTTGATATGCTGTATAATTTCCTAGATAGAAGTTGTTTGAGGCTTTGAGCTACAATTTTCTGAATTGGCACTTTGGATTTTTTCCCAGGTTCTTTTACATCTGTTCTTGATTTGATTCTGTGGTATTTTGTCTCACATAGCAAGATATTAAAGAAGATAGTAGAGGTCATTTTACCTCTTGTAGTCTCGTGCTAAGTAGTAGAGGCATTGGACTGAACCATTGTGCCCTTTCTTTTCTCGAAAGGGACTCAATCTTAGCAATCTATGTTTCGAGTTCTTACAAACATGAGGACCATATTGGCGTCTGATGCACTGATTTCTCTTTGTTTGATTGTTCTTTTAACAGAAGACCTTGCATTGCTACATACAAATTAAAGATGTCATTTCCGGTACTACCTTCAAGCACGATCACAAACAATTTGGGCACGGTAATATAAAAATTTGCATACTATTATCATTTGACACTGTTCTTTTACTGTTTCTGCACTCATGTGATTCATCATGCTCATTGCAATTTCAGAACCACTCTACCACCTCTGTTGCCTCTGGAGCAGCTGGCCAACCTCTGAATTGCACGAATGAAGGAGCTCTGGTAAATTTGTTCAATCATTTATGGAAGTTGATAATCTTTTTACTGGAGCATATCAGCATAAGAAAACTTCAAACTTTGTTTTTCATTTGATTTGAGGTTGTTTGAGTAGGCTGTTGTAAGATAATCTGCTGCTGGGCTCTTGTATTTTGCTGCAGGAAGTTGGCAATATGTCAATTCCTTGCTATCCTTTTCTTCTCCCCTCTCTACTGCAGCTGGTATGGCAACAGGCCACTAAGTCAAGGCTGATGTAAGCCATGTAGAGTAGCTGAGGCTGATCTCAGCCATGGTACTAGTTTAGCTTGTAGTTGTTCAGCTAATACTCCTAGATGTATATACTCTATGGAATGGAACAGAGAGAACACAATTAGTTGCCACCCCTCTTCCTCCTCCTCTAGCCTATAACCAGTGTGGTGTGTGGTTGAAGCTGCTGCTCACCTGTGCATGGAGGCCAGCTGCCAGAAGCCGTCAAGTGTAAGGCGTGTTCACTATCTCAGTAGTTTTTTTGGACACGGGGGCTGTTGTTAGCTTTTCTTTTTTCTGGCCTCTAGCTTTAGCCTATCACACAATCATTGTGTTTATTTTTATTTGTCCTTTTCATGTATCCATTGATTACTGTGTTTGTATAGTTTCTTGGTATTGAATCTTTATTTCCATTATATTATGCAAAACTACAGTAGCTCATAACCTATATTAATAAAATAGTGATACTGCTCCATTGGACCTTCATGGAAAAGGATGGGGATGGACTGACTTAGAAAGACCCACATGCTTTTTCATGGGAAATCTGGGACATCAAATATGTTGGGATTTATCTGTCAATGTGTAGTAGAAAAAAATAATGCATTATGTCTCTGGAATCTTCTCGTTAGAAGACAACCAAACTAACAATGGTGATTGCTTCCATTTTCAGAAAAGTAAGTAGCAGGCCATGCTTTGCGTACCACTACCAGAGTATCAGATACGGCAATAAGGCAGCATTCTGTTGGGCACACTTAAGTGGGCGTCTCAGATTATAAGCTGTCTACTCAGCAGCCTGGAGCGGCAACTGGCAACCATAATGACAAAAATGGAAGGCTCCACCGGCAGTGTCCAAATCGTGTCTAGGCGTTTGGTCCAGCCAGAGTCAGGAAGCTCACCAAACATGGTGCCGTCAGAGCCAGAGATCATTCACTTGACTCCATGGGATCTCGTGCTGATCACGGTGGACCACATCCAGAAGGGGATCCTTCTGCCAAAGCCCGGGGCAGGAGGTGCACTACTCATCGACGACCTTGCTTCGTCCTTCGCTAGCACGCTGGGCCGTTTCTACCCACTGGCTGGCCGTCTCACTGCCTCAGAGATCACGGACGGTGTTTCAAGTCCAAGCCTTGCTATCTCTCTCTGCTGCAACGGTGAAGGCGCCGAGTTCATTCATGCCGTGGCTCCTGAGGTCACCGTGAGCCACATAACCACCCCAGTGTACATCCCGTCAGTCGTGTGGTCCTTCCCGCTGAACAGGCTGCTGAATGTGGAAGCTGTCGTGAGCTCCCTCCCTGTGCTGGCCGCACAGGTCACCGAGCTCACAGATGGCATCTTTATTGCCATGTCGCTCAACCATGGCGTCGCTGATGGGGCCGTATTCTGGCTGTTGTTCAACACCTGGTCGGAGATAAACCGGCGCAGCAGCGGTGGAGGTGAAGAGTACAAGCTGTCCACACCGCCGCCTGTGCTGGACAGATGGTTCCTCGACACCTACCCTGTGCCAGTCCCTCCACCCTTCGGCAAGATGGAGGACATCGTCCAGCGACCCAAGTACACCCCGGTGCAGGAATGTTTCTTCACTTCTCTGCGGAGAGCATAAAGAGGCTCAAGACGAAGGCAAATGCCGAGATGGCGGGAACTGCGACGACAACCATCTCCTCGCTGCAGTCCCTTCTCGCTCACCTTTGGCTAGCGGTGTGCCGAACCCAGGGGCTCGCACCACACCTGGAGACCACGTACAAGCTTGCCATTGGATGCCGCGCTCGGGTGAAGAGTACACCACAAGAGTACATGGGTAATGCTGTGGTACTTGATGTTGCAAAATCCACTGTCAGCGACGTCTTGGACAAAGGGCTCGGCTGGGCGGCGTGGCTCCTGAACCGCGTTGTGGCGTCGTTCGACGAGGCGTAGGTGAGGAACAATCTGCCCAGAAGCCCAACCTGCTGTATGTGAGACCCTCCAGGAACCGTGCGCATACCGTGACCGGGAGCTCGCCACGGTTCGACGTATATGGCAATGACTTTGGATGGGGCCAGCCGTTGGCCGTTCGGAGCGGTGCTGGGAACAAGGTGGACGGGAAGGTGACCGTGTACGAGGGATGCGCCGGCGGAGGCAGCATGGCCTTGGAGGTGTGCCTGTCTCCTGAGGCGTTCGGCAGGCTAATCGCCGATGAGGTGTTCATGGAGGCCGTGAGTGCCATGTGAAGGGCTGAAGGCGTGGTGCCTCATCGTCGCCGGACGATGCCTGCTGGTGGTAGCGCGCGCCATGTGCACTCTTCTACTGTTTAGTGCTTATTAAATAATTGTTGCGTTCATTGATTCGATAGCTAATTTATCTTTTTGCCTGCATACTTTGTTGAAAGAACACTATCCTTCGGAGCTGTTCGGTTGATGGTTTTTGCGGTTGATAAGCCGGCTGATGTTATTTTGTTGTGAGAGAAAAACATTGTACCATGGGATACTGCTATTCTAACTATTTTTGTTAAAAAAAATGCTGTTATAACTATTAACTCATGTTTAATACCTATCCTTATGCTCTCCTTTATGTTCATTTTGTAACACAACTATGAATATAGATGCTATGTAATATCGATCAGGCTATATACTAAATTTATCAATTACTTCGTAGGTTTTTCCATCCGTATCATAGACTTTTATTTTGCATCACCTCTACGTGTCTTCGATACACAAACATACACGTGTCTTCCGTACGCAAACATACACTTAATAAAAAATCTTAGGTTATGGTGGCTCTTTTTCTTAATGAATCGTTACGGTGTCTTGTTGCAACTCAAGTCTCATGATGTCATAAATTTAGATTATTAACTTTTAAATTATGATCTTATTAGTTGTTACAGATGTTTTTATCTCATGTTAATTTCAAACTATTGTACTTATATGGCACCTTTTATTGCAAAACTCTCATTTTGTATTTTATCTGAATGAAGAAATGACCTAACTAGCGGTTTTCAGCTTGTCCCCATAAACTTTTGTCGGAAGAGAGACATCATTTTTTTTCTCGAATACGCAAAAGATTTGCGTATCATTGTAATTAAGAAGAGGAAGAGTTTAACCATACATACGACACGCTTATAATGAGCGTCCTAAGAGGTCTTACAGTTGTGACTGGACCTTCCTAATAGATTGTTTCAAACTTCGATATTACATAAAAGTAACAACCAAACTACGAGCAGCGCAGTAACCTACGGAGCTGGGCGTCTCCGCTAGCGGCCGCACGACTCTGCTTCGTCATCCGAGAAGAGTCTTCTACCAGTCGTAGCATTGGTCGCCGGGAACAGCACGTCCAATGCTTTCACTTCGCTCGACGTCAAGTTCCTTGCGAAAAAGTCGTCGTAAGCTCTCTTGGACGCGGATGAGACTGGACCTGTCGGCGGTGCAAAGCCCATCCTTCGCATGAAGAGCACCTCGCCCCGCTTGGAGATCGGAATGTGCGCCAGCGGCTGAGCGGCAATCCGTCTGCTCCGTTTTGACATGTGTTGCCTTATGGTCGCCACCTTCTGCCTGGGTGGGCTGGCGATTAATGGCGGCATTCGCCCGAGCTGCACCTCCTCAGTGAACCATGCGAGACGTCGGGTAGCTTCGTGTGGTGTGGGCGTCGCGTCGTTGGGGGTGGTGCAACCCTCTGCGACGCTAGGTGCAGCTCATACTATGTCACAAGTTTATCTTTGTCTTGCGTCTGGCCGACCTGATCAAAGACATTTTGAGTGCAATGCAAAACATTTTGGGAGGATTACTCATGCAGTCATGCTCATTTCCCAGGTGTGAATGCTTGATTGGCGACAAGTTTTATCTATCTTCTATCTATAGGCTGCTGTTGTTTTTCAGATCGTGATACATAGCCATCGCCATCATAGGAATACTTGAACCATGGCCGTGATGGTTCACTTTCAGTTCAGTACATAGTGGTTCATATAGCAATAAAGTCGGTAGTATGCCACAATATTCCAAAAACGAATTTGTTGGTGAAATTGGGAAATACTTTTTTTGGGGGAAAATCACACAAAATTGAATTCCAATTCCAGACAAAATCTTAAACGGAATTCATTCTGTGATCCAAGCCATTTTTTTTAAAAAAAAGGAATGCTAGAAACTTAAAACCCCTGATCACGATTGCTCTTTTTATAGCAGAATCTGGAAATCACGCTCTGAACACAATGTAAACATTCAGAATTATTAGTACATTGGTCTTGTAGCTCATGTAAGCTTGGTTTTGCTGATCCATAGCATAAGCTTGGTCATGTAGCTCATGCAAGCTTTAAGCTTGGTTTTTTGTAAGCTTGGTTCTTTTGATCCATAGCATAAGCTTGGTCCAGTGGAACTAGCCATTGGCAGTGTCCCATGAAGTGGATAGATATGAAATCAAGAAGAAATAGAAAATTTAAAAGGAAGAGAAAGAGAAATAAAAAAAGAAATTTTCAAATAAATGTGTGAAAAAAGAACGGCCCAGAAGAAAGCCCGTGTGGGTGCGCCCAACAAACCCGACTGGGCCGGCCGTCGCTGCATTCCCCTTCCGTCCTCTTCATCCCTCCGCCTGGTACTCCAAGTCCCGCCGCCGCCGCCGCCGCCCTTGCCAGGTGTTGAGGCTTTCGTTGGTCTCTTCTTCGCCGGCGACGACCACCCACCAGGTACTCCCACCCCTTTCCTTCCCTTCCCTTCATCCTGTGCGAAGCTGAGCACCGAAACCCTAACCTAAACCTCTTTACTGGATCCGCCCCTGCCTAACGACATGCATATAACTCCGATTTTTCGCCCAAAAAAACAGTCCTATGCTGGATTCGATTCGCCCGTGGTTTACTGAGCAATTTCTTCGCAGGGCACGGGCGTCAGGATGCAATCTTTGGTCCGGAATGTCTGCCGATCCGGAAGCCGTGGAGCGGCGGCGAGGCTCCTGGAGCTTGCAGCTGCTCCTGTAGCCACGGCTCATGCGGGGGCGGCGCAGCCATCCTCGGCCGTCAAGCACCTCAGGCAGCCTTACGGGTTCGCTCGCCCGATCGGGGTAGATCAATCCGGGCGTGTGCAGAGCCGGGTCATTCCTGCCGCTGCCGTCTCCGGCTTCGGTCTCTGCGCAAAAGTTCTCGGTGCGACGAGGGGTTTGTCGACGGTTGGGAATGCTGCTGAGGTTGCTTCTGATTCGGACGACTCCACCTCTCCTGTGGTTGAGCACCACCCGCGCATCAAGTTCAAGAGGCCCGACAAGACCGCCAGGCACATTATGAATGTATGTAACCTGAGTGAGTGTTACATACTTGCAGGGACTATATTGTTATTTGATACATCCAGTGACACTTACAAAATCACCACAAAAAGATAAATCTGCTTGTTTGACTATGCAGATCCTGAACAAAGAGGCAGTCGAAAAGGTCCGCGCGGAGAGGGAGATTCCTGATGTGCAGCCTGGATGTATGATTCAGATGAGATTGGTATATCATTTCTTTGTGTTCCTGCTTTAGCGCTGTTCGGATATGTTTCTGGTACTGATCCTTCTGGCGATTGAACAGCAAGTTCCTGAGAACAAACGGCGCGAAATGACATTGAAAGGGATTGTGCTAGGAAGGCGCAATGCTGGGATCAATACAACCTTCAGATTGCGTAGATTAGTGTCTGGTGTTGGAGTTGAGTCTGTCTTTCCACTGTAAGTCAATCCAAACATGTGCTCCTTTACTGTAATTTATACTTTTTTATACGCTGCTTTGTTTTGGAACATATTATGCTGAGGTTGAAGTACTCTTATATAGATTCTTTAATATTCTTGTGCTGCCAGAATTAACTTCTTCATTGATACCTGATAATTTTTCAACCACCACTAAACTTGATGTTTCTACTATCTGGTCCTTTCTTCCTGTCTGTTATGATGGCAGACATGGAGTTCTTGTCCTCTGTTTGTGCATAACCTTACAATATACTCTGATAAATTAAGGCCAGTTAAACAGTAGATGTGGCATGTGTGATTCCTGCAAGAGAAATGTAGTTGGATGTTTGCAAAACTGGGAAAACTGTGCTCAGGTCGTTAGGTTTGGTTCTTTTTGTTGTAATCAATCCATGAATACTATATTAACCATGGTATGACACATCGCTAAACTAATGACCCTGAAGCAAGTTAATGATGATGTACCGAAAAGTATAGGCAGATTGGCCATTTTGCAGAATGATGGACATAACTGCTTGCGCCCTGTTAGCAAGCATCCTAGTACGAGTGGAGATTATAGTTTCATAAACACGTTATCCAGTTATGCTCATACCTCAATTCTGAATTTGTAGCATATTCTTTCTTTGCTCTGCATTTACCATGGAAACAAATACATTGAAAGAATGCTATGAGTAGTAGTTTATATGCATTTTCTTTCTTTTTTTAATTATCAGGATGTTTGTGCTTCGTTCAGCATTCAACTTTAATATTTAGAACTAGCATAACCATGGAAAGATATCATTACATATGACAATGCATATACGATACTAGATTGGCTTGAGATTTCATCAAATTTTATTTTATGGTTTGAAGGGAAACCTGCCGCTGTTATCTTTCATTGTTTGAGCGGCCACCTGCCTTTCTTCTAATTAGCTATAAACTATTTGTTTGGACAATTTTCTTGATGCGATTTTCTCCTTTTTGTTCAGTTACTCGCCAAACATCAAAGAAATCAAGATCTTGGACAGGAAGAAAGTGAGGAGAGCTAAGCTGTATTACCTGAGGGACAGGGTGAACGCACTTAAAAAATGAGGCTTTCAACTTGTTTCTAGGATTTTTGCCCATGTGGGTCAGCATGGTTTCTGAAGATGCAACAGTTGCAGTCTGAGAATCACATTGTTTGTTTCCATCTTTGAAAAGCCACAGCTTGTAGTTGTCAATTGCCATGCTTGGTTTCAAGCTGCAAGTGCTAGCAGAATATGTTTTCTGACACAAAATTTAACAATGCGGATCTTCTCTCTTTGATTTGCTGCGCTGTAACCTCAGTGCAGAAAATAATGTGCTCAGGTCTATTATATTACTTCCCCACTCTTATTTAGGATGTGCGTTTGACATAAACACGAAGGAATACTTTACTTATCAAAGTGAAACTATTATGTGATGCTTCATGCCATTGACACCACTGGTTTCATATATGATATATCAAATCGCTTAGTGTTTATTCACAGAAATCTATTGTTCTGAATAATTGTCTAGGCATCTCTGTTTCTGTCGAGCTTGACCAGCTGTGAAGTGTGAACAAGTGGTATAAGCTCTATGGAGGCCCATGCATGGAACTGAAATTTGTTGGATTTTTTTATGGCTCATTATGTGTGGTGCGATCGAATCCAAGTGATTGTCAGTGACTGGTATTGTAACAATTGAGGTAGGCTAATTCTGAGTTTTACAAACTGACACCTTATAATTGTCCAAATGGCCGTGGCCTTACTCAGTATGCAGGGGATCCTTAAGGTATTACAAATTGGCTGCCTACTACGTCTTGGAGAAAAAGGAGAATAGTTACCAAGTGCGGATGACACGCCTCTTATTAAAGCATCTCGTCAAACGAGCTGGGCTGAAACACACAAACACACACACACTGCAGACAGCTAGGTAGGTGGCTGCCTCACGGACAGGCCTGCACACAACACCGGCGTGCAGTCATCAGGCGCCTGAGATGGCCGTCTTTCTTATTTCAAAACCAAACCAAACACACAGATAATTGCAATTTGTAATTGCAGACGGGGGCAGCTGGCCAACTCGGCCGGCTGGTCACCAAAGGCAGGAGCTAACCTGAAGCCCCGTACCTTCCCTGGCCTTTCACACAACAAACAAACTGATCAATAGTAGGCAGGCAGCATCCATTGATCCACAGAGACGACCGACATAGCAGCAGCAGCAGCAGCAGATGCATATACTTCAGAACTAGTTTCAATCACCTGGTGGCAGCAGAGTGAGCGATCGAGAAACAAAGCAAATCAATTAAGAGCAAGTATATAATAAGCTGCCTTATTATTAATTGGGATATATATATATATATATATATATAGAACTAATACCCTATAGCTGGCTACAAAATAACTTATTCTGTAGCCACCTTGAGTTATGATAATTACTATGTTAATTTACGAGATTATAGTAACTCCTTACTAAGTGGTTTACTATAACGTTATGGTAAATAACTCCATGTGTTATAGTAACCTAACTATCGTAAATATGTATTGACATTATCATAAATTAGTATATAAAATTATCGTAAATGAAAATGGCTATAGAATAACTTATTTTGTAGCTGGCTACTGAATATACTCTCCATATATATATATATATATATATATATATATATATATATATATATATATATATATATATATATATATATATATATATATATATATATATATATATAACTACTACTCTGTAGCTGGCTACAAAATAACTTATTATGTAGCCACTTTGAGTTACGATAATTACTATGTTAATTTATGAGATTATATTAACTCCATACTAAGTTATCTACTATAACGTTATAGTAAATATCTCCATGTGTTATAATAACCTAACTATCGTAAATATGTATTGACATTATCGTAAATAAGTATATAAAATTATCGTAAATGGAGGTGGCTACGGAATAACTTATTTTGTAGCTGGCTACTGAATATACTCTCTATGTATATAGAACTACTACTGTATATATGTACTTATTATTACCTGAGAACGGTGGTTCTGAGCGTGCGCCTCTTGTAGCAGCGCGAGTGCACCGGTGCTTCGTACTTGGAAGAGTGGACAGCAGCGCAGGTCCAAGTGCCGTAGGCTTTTGAAGTTACCAGCAGAATTGTCAATGACACCTTTGCTCCATACACAACGAGCCATCAGGAGATCCGATACCCAGATGGTCTCCAGCTTACCATAAAGATCCTCTGAGCCCGGAGGAAAGACGGCGTCCATGTTGGGGCACCTCTCGACGCGGCACCACCTGAGGGAACCCCATTCTCTTTTAGGTGGAGACATGATGCACATGCAGGGATTCAGTATACATTCTCATCAATGAAGCCAAATTACTGCCATAAGGATTTGCCTCCACTTATACCTGGGTATGCAACCCGAGGCCCGGCAGCCCGGCCCGAAGCCCGGCCTTTTGGCCCGACACGAGCACGGCCCGGCACGGAGGCTAGCGGGCTCGGGCTGGCCCGGCCCGGAGGGGCAGGCCGTGCCTGGGCCTTACCCCAGGCACGTGGGCCGGCACGGCACGGCCCGCTACAAAGCGCGCGGCCCGGTGACGGCCCGGCCTGCCAACCGCCCGCGCCCCGCATACATTAGCAGGACTCCCCGCTCGCCCACCCAGTCGCCCCTTCCCTCAGCCGCACCCGACGCCCCTCACTCGCCGCTCCCTCTCCCTCACCTCTCTCTCTCCCATGGCAGCCCCCACCCAAGGCTCCTCCCTCCTCTCCCAGATGCCATGGCCGACCCTCCCTCTCGGTCTCTGAGATGCGGCGCCCGACCCTCTCGCTCTCGGGCCCTCTCCCTCTCCGTCTCCGAGATGTGGCACCCGGCCTTCACCCTCCAGCGGCGCGGTGGCCCTATGAGCACGGCGGCGCTGGCCCCTAGCCGGCCCACGCGCGCCCTCTCTCTTGCCTCTCTCCCTTCGGCGGCGTGCGCCCTCTCTCCTCCCTACGGTGCCAGAACGGCGCAGGGACGCCAGATCCGGCGACGTCGCTGCGCGGGGAGGCCGGATCCAGGCATCCAGCTATGGCGGGCACGGGGAGGTCTCCGGCGGCGCCCTCTCTCCTCTCCTCCATCCGGCGGCGCCCGCACGTGACGACGGTGGAGACTGGCCAGATCCGGCGAGGTGGCAGCCGGGCGGATCTGGCGAGCAACTACCGGATCCAGCGAACAGGGCGACCTCCTCCAGTGAGCGGGCCGTGGGCTGGCACGGCCTGTGAAAATGGCTGTGCCTCGCGGGCCAGGCCCGGCACGGAAAATCAGGCCCATAGTGTCCGTGCCTGGGCCGGAGGCAAGGCTCGTGGGCCTGGGAGGCACGGCCCGGGAGGCACGGCGTGCCGTTCTGGCCCGTTGGCCATCTATACCTCCACTTCACTCTGCACGCTACGGCTTCCGTCACCAATCTCGATATGGCGATCCAATTGCCCCGTCGGGCCCGGCGGGGAGGCCTGCATCGGGGCTAGGTCATCACCAACCTTGGTAAAGACATCACCATATATGTCTCTAGCAGCTATGCCATAGTATCGTTGATGATCAATGGACCCAGACACTTTCTCCTTGTTTGTTGTTGCTTCAGGTTGAATAGTCTCCATGCATGCAGCTGAAGAGGTGATGCTGATGTTGAAATAACGGGCATTGGAATGTGCACTACTTATGGGATCCAAAAGGGACCGAGCAAGCCTAGCATCCGCAAAGATTGCGTACACCTGCAGCTGGAAGGATTTTTGTTGGGCGCAAAGGGACAATGGCCGAGCACATCCAACTCTAGGCCGTGTGTCTATGCAGATCAACTCTAGCATCGGTCGTTGCTCATATGAGCCTCATTTTATTGCACGAAAGTTCTCACAACCTAGCAGGAAGAGTCGCTTGAGCCTCGGGACATCCACCACCATAGCTCCAAAGTCAAGTACCTTGATCGCACATCCTGAGAGGTCTAACTCCTCCAGATTGGGAAGCCCACGCAAGAACAGGTTGTCCAGCTGTGTGCAGCCTTTTAGTGATACCTTGGAGGTTTGGACAACACTCTTCTTTTCTGCATCAAGTGGATGCTCCGGTCGAGATATTACAGGAGGTAGCTGATCAACCGTTGTTGTCCGGCGAGATGCTGGTCCATAACCATCAAAGCTGAATGACCTTAACGAGGAGTTGTTAGAAAGCACAACATCCTCCAACCCATCACAACCATCAAGTATAAGCAGCTTAAGGTTGCCTTCGATATGCTTGCTGGTAGGTTTCTTCCCATGCCTCTGTTGCTTCCAGACAAATCAAGTATTTCAAGTGGGCTTGTGTTGTCCAGACCAAGAAACAAGTCGGTAATGTCACTTGACGCTGTCTCCACACGTGAAATTTTCGTATTTTGGTCTCTTTTGAAAACAATTTTTAGAAAAATACCAACGCCAAAACATTTTCTAAAAATAGACCATTTTTAGGCGTCTTAGCACATGACGCCGAGATATGAGGCTCGGCGTCGTGTCACACGACGCCGAGGTATTGCCACGTCACGGACGACCGGGGTCGTCGTCGACATGTTGGCGCGTGGGTCTGAGACGTCGGCGTCGTGTCAGCCAACGCCAAGTCCCCAACCTCGGCGCGGTTGGACTGCGCGCCGAGCTACTGGCCACATCCGGAGCGCGGCCCAGGCGGCCCAACAAAGCACGGTGGCCCAGAAGCTCGGCGTTGGGTCACTTAACGCCGAGCCTCCAGACCTCGGTGTGGCCCGACTCAACGCCGAGGTCTAGACCCTTTAGGCTGAGGCCCCCTTCTTCTTCTTCCCTCCCCTCCTCCATTCCCCCGCCGGCTCCCAAATCCCCCACGGCCCCCACGAAACTCTAACCTCCAAAATCGACCCCCGGTGCCCGGATCTTGTCTCCCGAAGCTTCCTCGAGGTAATGGTCCCTCCCCTCCTCCATTCTATCCGCGTAGATGTGCTTACATTGTCCCTAATCATGTGAAATCATGGTTGTTTGGTGATTTGTTATATTTGTGTTTGCATTTGCAAAATGTATGGCTTAGGATGATTGAGTGCATTGTTGTTTAACTGTTTTATGTGATGAACATGTTAGGTTAGTTTGGTTTCTAGTTATTTTGGTCATTAGGGTTATTTGTTTATTGTAGGTGTCATTAGGATTAGTTATTTGTTGGTCATTAGGGTTACTATATATTTTATTTATTTGTTGGTGATTACATTTCAATTTGTTATGACCAAGGCGTTTTGCCAAGGTACTCCTCTTTCCCCTCTTTCAATTCATCCATTTAGATTTGTTTGTTTTTGAACTTGGCATTATAGGTTTGGTTCATGTTCATGTCATTCGTGCAATGTATGGTGGTTCAAATGATTGAATGACCCAAATGTATGGTTGTTGGTGTTGTTGTTGTTGTATATGTTATGGTTTATAATCATTGAGTTAAATTTTGTGTTTGTTGGGATTCAAATTTGTTTAGGGTTTGTAATGAAAAGCTTATTTGGGAGGTATGGTGATTTAGTGTTAGTACCTTTACATTCGTTGCAAGGTACTTTGGATTGATTTTTTTTCTACGTAATGTTAGGATGCCAAGGCGTGGTAAAGCTCGTATTCTAAGGTAATCCCAATGTTTATTCATTATCTGTGCAACAAATAGAAAACCCTAGGTTTAGGTTTGGTTCTCCGTTAATATGACTAAATTCTTTCAATTGTAGCTATGGTCGCCAGAGGGCAAATCCCTACGACCTAAAGCCTCTCCCTGAAGGTGTTCCTCGACCAATGTGCTTTTGTGGTGATCCTTGCAAGGTAGACATCTCTGAAGATAAGGAAACATATAGACAGAGGTACTGGATGTGTCCCAATTATGCATGGGAACCTACAAAGCAACAGCGCCGTGCATCGTTTGTGAGGAATTTTTATTGTGTTAATTAATTTTCTTGTGATATTAAGTATTGCTTATTTATTTGTTTTGTAACAATTTGTTTTTCTTGCAGACCGTTCTACCACTGTGTGACTTTGAGCAGTGGATTGACACTGAGATCAAGGAGTCGGACAAGCAGCGTCTAGAAGGCCTAAAGGAGTGGGATGCGGAGGTTAAGGAGAGGTTTGAGCAGAGACGCAGACTGGAGGCTATAGAAAAGGAGCATAAGGAAGAGGAGGAAAGGAGGCGTGTTGCTACATACAGGGCGGAGAGGGAGAAGAAGCTTGAGCGTGTGCGCCGAGCGAAGGCAGCGATGGAGGAGAATCCCGATGCCGAGAGGAAGGGAAAGTGGCCTCGTTGCACTCAGTAGGTATTTGGTTCATTCACGAGCGATGTCGTGTAGCCCTGGACTTTTTTTACTATGTTGTAATGCACTCTGCTTTGATTTCAGATGAACTTATTCCCTGGACTTTTTTTATTATGTTGTAATGCACTATGATTTTATTTCAGATGGTCTTATGCCCTGTACTTCGTTAACTATCCTAAGACTGTAGTGGTACTGTTTGTATCACTGAAAAGACTACTTGTGTTGTTGCAGTCACTGAAAGGGCTACAAGTACTGTTGCAGTCACTGAAAGGGCTACAAGTCTATTTGAAAACTCACTGAAAAGCCTAGATTCGTTTACTATTGTATCCGTATACGCAATGAATTAATATCAGAGTGATGTACTGCATTTAGATGAAGTGACAAAACACAGGTATAGCCTTTTCAGATGAAATGACCAGTCATGGTTGTAGGCTTTTCAGATGAAGCATCTAGCCTTTGCAGATTCAATAAATGAGTACGCACACATGCTTTTTGTCAAGTAGCATTCATGGTGACCCTGCCTTCATCTCTATATATAGTGCTCCATGTCTTGCTCCACATCTACACAACTTGTTTTCTGGTTTAGTTTTAGCAAATGTCGAGCGGAGGTTCCTCGAGTGGAAAGGGTTTCGGCGGAGGGAGAGGAAAGGGGGCGGCGGAGGGAGCGGAGGCTCATCGAACCTTGGATCAAGAAGGGGGAACCGATCCATCCTGCAACATAAGCAATGCCAAACCATTAGTATAAGTTAAAGCATGTGTATGTGGTACGAAGTAACATAAAAATAAAAAAATAAAAGTAAACCAATGTACCATTGCACAAAGCAATTCTAGTAGCTAGCTTGGTGGATACCTGTTGTCTAAGTAGTTCAGGACATTTTCTCTTATTGTGGCCCGGCTTATGGCAACCAGAGCAACGGCTCTTTTGGGTGTCCTCTACAAAATGTCTCCCAACCTTACTCGTGGTTGATCTACCTTTCGTGGCTTGGTCCATGTCCATCCTGAACCGCTTCTGCCGCCTAGGTCCTCTACTCTTCCAGAGTAAACCAAGATCAGCCACATACTTGGGGCCATCATAAGTAGGCCATTGACTCTCGTCAAGAAATGGCTCGAACTGAGGATTCCAGGTGCTCATTAGGTTCCTCAAAGAGAACTCCGCGGCCATACGGGGAGGGACCTTAGGGTCAACACGTCTAAGGCGACAGGCTGTAATCATGTGGGAGCAAGGCGACAGGCTGTAGTCATGTGGGAGCAAGACCTCAGGGTCAACACGTCTAAGGCGACAGGCTATAATCAACACGTCTAAGGCGACAGACTGTAATTGAGACGACGGGCCTGCAATGCTTGAATGCTTCGATGCTCTGCCTGAACGCCCAAAATGCCCTTCCAAATACCTGGCTACCATTCCTTGTTTCACCCTCCTTAGGTAAATACTCGAAGTGCATCCCAGGATTTACAGCCCTCATTGCGTTCAACATTACAGGGAGGCGCTCATAAGCTTCTTCCCAATTTCCAAATATTATTTCCAGTGCACGCTGCTTTGCCCTCCATGCTTTCCCATACTTGACATAGTAATTGTACCGTTGGAAGATGATCTCAACCAACGCAGACACCGTAATGGTTGGCATATGCTTCACCACGGGGCATAATTGCCTTGCAATGAACCTAGAATTGAGCTGTAGATGGTTCTCTTCTGCCTCAGCAGTGGCACAAACATGTGGTTCCTTCACTGAGGTAATCTTCCATTTGCCTGCCTTCGTCTTCCTAGCACATACTCTCCAACCACACTATTGTTCTTCACAAGCAACAGTGTACCTCTTCTCCTTGAATGAATTGATGACCCTAAAAGGTCGGTTGTGTACAATGGAGTACTCTTGCAACCATGATTTCAACTCATCCATGGTAGCAAACAATATGCCCTTCCGTATGATGAGGCAACCGCTAACATCAGGCACAGTTGTATCACTTGGCCCACCATCAGCTACTGCCCTATGACCATGGCTAAGGTCCTCGAAATCACCAACTAGTGGATCTCTCCAAGGCAAGACCCTAGACAATATCTCTATTTCCCTAAAATTTAGACGACCAACAGGGTGATCGTCATTAGAGTCTTCGGCTATCTCCTCTACGAAGGACTCATCATCTCCAGCTATCTCCATGTCAAAACGGTTCGTAGCCCTAGCATCACCAAAGTCTTCTTCACTACTAAGATCATCTTCGTCGCTAAGCTCATCCTCAATAGAAAAGTCTCCGCTAGCGTCGTCCAAACCTTCTTCTGCATCAACAATTACATAATCATCATCCTCTTCATCACTATCATGATTGGCCTCACCATCGGCAACCAGATTCTCTTCCTCATCTCCACCGTAGCCTAGTTGTGTGACAAGTATTTCTTCTTCAGGCAAAGGACCATAACCTATGTGAGCGGGGGAAGATGGCCATGCTTCGAAGTTATCATTTCCTAAGCCGGACTCCTTACTTACTACTAAATCCAAAGATCACACTTCTGAGGCCAATACAACTGCCTTGTAATCATTCCATTCAGTCTCGCTTGTAATTTTGAGCAACCGCTTGATCCGAGGACCCTTCGATGACCCAACATCTATGACACCTTCAAACTGAACATGCACATCTCCTTCATTCTAGCCTAACATAACCTTCACTCGCTCCACTAACTGGGTCAAAGATGGTGTTTCAGAAAAAATCAACAACTCCTCACACATATCCAGAAATTCCAAACTATCATCTCTTGTCTTAACAATACGGCCTCCATGATGCAACCTCACTAATTTATCCATCTACAGCCATCACACAACAAGTAGTGTAACATATGAATATATTTCAATCCAATAAGTAGAAACTAAAATATATCATTTCATCATTTTTCAACCCCAACAACATAATCATTTCTAGTCATAACAAATTGAAATGTAATGACCAACAAATAAATAAAATACATAGTAACCCTAATGACCAACAAATAACTAACCCTAATGACACCTACAATAAACAAATAATCCTAATGACCAAAATAACTAGAAACCAAACTAACCTAACATGTTCATCACATAAAATAGTTAAACAACAATGCACTCAATCATCCTAAGCCATACATTTTGCAAATGCAAACACAAATATACCAAATCACCAAACAACCATGATTCCACATGATTAGGGACAATGTAAGCACATCTACGCGGATAGAATGGAGGAGGGGAGGGACCATTACCTTGAGGAAGCTTCGGGAGCCGAGATCGTGGCACCGGGGGTCGATTTTGGAGGTTAGGGTTTGCTAGCGGTGCGAGGGAGAAGAGAAAGAGAGGGAGGCCGGCGGTTTCAGAATGAAGGGAGGAAGAAGAAGGGGCCTCGGCGCGGCCTAAAGGGTCTAGACCTTGGCGTTGAGTCGGGCCACGCCGAGGCCTGGAGGCTCGACGTTAAGTGATCCAACGCCGAGCTTTTGGGCCACCGTGCTTTGTTGGGCCGCCTGGGCCGCGCTCCGGATGTGGCCAGTAGCTCGGCGCGCAGTCCAACCGCGCCGAGGTTGGGGACTTGGCGTTGGCTGACACGACGCCGATGTCTCGGACCCACGCGCCAACGTGTCGACGACGATCTCGGTCGTCCGTGACGTGGCAATACCTCGGCGTCGTGTGACACGACGCCGAGCCTCATATCTCGGCGTCATGTGCTAAGACGCCTAAAAATGGTTTATTTTCATAAAATGTTTTGGCGTTGGTATTTTTCTAAAAATTGTTTTCAAAAGAGACCAAAATACGAAAATTTCATGTCTCCACACTGGCATATATACGTCTGATTATTCGAAACTGTTGGAGGTAAGGAAATTTTTTTGTAACTGATGAATTGTCCACCGTGACCATCTAACTCCCTCTATGTTTAGCTCCTTGAGGTTAAACATGAGTTCTATATTGGATAAAATCTGAGCCCATTCTGTGTAGTATAGGTCAATCACTCTCAACCTCTCCAAAAATGCGCATTTGGTTGTACAACCCCTTCCTTCAAGTTCTACTATGTGATCATCCATACAATTTTCTAGTCCAAGGAATCTTAAATTGAAGCAATTGAGGAAAGGGGGCGATACAAAACTGAACGCACAAGAGAGAACCAGCACACCAAGGTTGTTGCATGGTTTGAAAATTTCATCTAGCAATGCTCCTGGGCTATCCTTTGTTTCAAATGCTACGAAGATTGAGGATGCCCTTACAAATAAATTTTGCATCCCAGAATGTACTTTCTTATTCTTCATGGTGACTGAAACCCATGTTAGATTGATCTAACCCGGCTCGGTCCAACGATCGAGTCGGACCTTGACTCGCGCCCTGATCGGGGGTGCCCAGCCGTTCTCCTGGCTGGTGGGCCCCCATCGCGCAGCGCTATGAATAGGAGGTGGGGACTGGGGCTCGAGACACGAGGTTCGCTGCCACTCACAGAACCCCACCTAAACCCTAATCCGATCCAGAGGGTAGTGCTGACAGTGATGGGAAGCGCAACTACCTTTGCCACCGCCCTCACCACTAGATCTACGCCGCCGGGACGAGCACCTTAGCACCTTCATCGGAGCCACTCACCTCGGCGTCGACCTCGCCACCGACTCCATGGCCTCCTCCTCTGACAAGCCTACGGATGGATGGTGACATGTCCTTTTTCCCCATCTCTTCTCTCCCTCTCTTCTCCCGTACTTGTTCTAGGTGATTTTATCCCCAATGCAAGTTTACACCCACTAGATCTGAAGCTAAGTGATCCTAATCTACTATCAATGGTAAGCCAGGTTAGGTTGTAGATCTAGTTCGGGGTAGTATCAGTTTTTAGCATTTAGAAGGAGATGAACGAATCGAGTCAAATCGGGTTGAAACCCCACCCTAACCCTAACCCTAGAAGGGGAGGAACCTACCTGGTTTTCCTCGCCAACATCGCCAGCATGCGAGAAGAAAGTCGGCCGCCGCTTGTCGCTACGCGCTTGAGCTCCGGCCAAGGGCACCACTACAAGTCCGCTCGACGGTGGCGCGCTCACCCTCAGGCGAATGCGCGCGCCGGCGAGGGGGCCTGCGGTGGCGCCGCCATCGGTGGCCGCCACCGTTCGCTCTCTTACTCGGCTGCGGTGTAGAGAGAGAAGGGGAAGAAGCAAATGACTTAGGGTTCAGAGAGCAGGCCGGCTGCAGCGGGTTTTGTTCCAACGAGCAGCGCGGACGACCGTCGGATCGGATCCGATGGCTGACAGCGGCCGGGCCACTTTAGGCCCAGGCAGGATGGAGAAATCCCGGTCCAAGCCCAGGTTGCCGCCTAGGCACGGGGAGCGCGGCAGCGCGCATTGGACCACGAGCTGGCACGCGCGTGCGTGAACGCGGGATGGGCCACGCGCCGCTCATTCGCTGACGGGCCGAATGAGAATAAAGTTTTTGGTTTAGTTTTATTATTTTCCAGAAGCAATTTCTGCTGAATTTTGTGAAGTTTTGATGATCAATCTTTGCACAAATTTGAACCAACAGAAGAATTTGTTCAAGGAATAGTTAAGTACGTAAAGATGCTTCTGAATAACATATTTTTTGTATAATTTTCATGTTTCCGCTGCAAAGATGATTTTTATGATCCTCTAATTAATTGAAACCAATGGGAAAAATTAATTGGAGGAGTAGTCATATTTGTTTAAGTTAAATTATGGTATTATTATTTTTCTGACCAACGTTGATGATAACAATATTATAATTTTATTTATGAGTTTAAGTTTGAAGTTTAAATCTCTAATAAATTTTGCATCAACGTGATCAATTTTTCGGAGAGTAGATAAGGACCAAGAAATGCTCCTAAACTAGTAGAATGTATTTTATTCTCATGTTTCCGCTTCAATGATATTAATTATCTCCTAATTAAATTTGAATCAATGAGAGAATTTAATTTTGAAGAGTAGTTATATGTTTTTCAAGTTAATTATGATATTGTTATTCTTCTGTCCAACGTCGATGATAACAATATTATAATTTTATTCATGAGTTTTTTCATGCAATAATTTCATTTCTGCCCAACGGTAATGTGGAATTCATGTAGAAGAATATAGTATTTATGATATTGCTATTTTTCTGACAAAAGTTGATGATAGCAAAGTTTATGATAGTAATATAATAATTTTTTATTTATGAGTTTTATGCATTAATTCTATTTTCTGCCTAACGGTGATGTGGAATTAATGCAGAAGCACCTTGTATGTTTTAATTTTAACCGACGAAATCACTCAACAACATGCCAATGGGCTGCAATGCTAGGCTATGTGAATAAAAAGGCTTGAGTTAAGCCAGTTTTGGACTATTTTTTGTTAGTTTATTAATTTTCTGATTAAATTAGAACCAACGAGAAGATTTAACTAGAAAATAAAGTATAAGTGAATGTTTTAGTCATCATGACTAAGTTTTTGTTACCGTAAATAGTATATATTTTTTCCATCATTATGATAAGAGTTGCAATAAGTAATATACATGTCTAATTTGAACAACGTTGGATTAAGCATGCGTGTTTGTATATAGATTTATCCCGCATAGCGAGAGAAGTTGGGGTAGCTCTTATGCTATCTTAGTATTGACCATAGCACAATAGAAAAGCACCGTTATGGTCAATACTAACCAAAGGATAAGAAAAGCGTGCAAGCGTGCTTGCAAAAGTACTGTTAATAAAAGACCTCGTTGAGTTTTTGAAGTGGAATGAGGACAGTGTACTCCTATACGAATCAAGAAATAACTTTGTTTGCATGATATAATCATGTGAATGAAGTAAGTCATAAGTGTCTCCTCGTTCATAGGTTTTCCGAATAGTTCTCGAAATTATGGCAGTAAAGTTTATGCCATATTTCGAGGGAGAGGATTGTGAGAGCAATTAAGAGTGAGATAAAGATCAATTAAGAAAGATACTCTTCATTAAGAGTGAGATACAGATCAATTAAGAAGGATACTCTTCATTAAGAGTGAGATAAAGATCAATGAAGAAAGATACTATTTATTAAGAGTGAGATAAAGATAAGTTAAGATGAATGTGACCGTCGGAGGAGTACAACAGTCACAACAATGATACCCCTAACAATGATACCCCTAAGCAGAAAAATAGATAAATTCTTGGACTTTTTATAGTTCCGATAGGAAGATAGCGTAGTTAGCCAGAATTCATACTAGACGAGCATCAAAGATATTAAGGCGGTGCTTAAAGCGCCATATAAGGTTTTAACAGATTAAACCCAAATAAGAAATTTAAAGATACACTATCTTGATAGAAGATGGCATAATCTAGGGAGCATGGTATATGGAGGTATGTAGAGACCTAAGGCTTGAAGAGAAGAGGGATTGCGTGTCCACTCTAGTGATTCAAGAGCAACAAATTTCTCAATACCTGTTGATGTTGTATGACTTACACAACACCTGTTGTTAGCTCTTCGGAAAAAATAAATAATGTAAACAAGGATCTTGTGATACAGGAGCCTGTAGAATCAATTGTCTCTTGGCAATGAAGAGCAACAACAGCCCCATATGAAAGTTGTAGTAGCTGAGGCCCCAGAAGGTCTCAAAGAATTAGCAAACCAATTTTTTTTGATGACTATAAAGTCTATGTTAGTGAAGAAATTTAAATAGAGAGTGATCCCACCTCATTTAAAGAAGTCATGAGAAGCGTTTACTCGTCTAAATGGCAAGAAGCTATGAAGCTGAAATGAATTCGATGAATACCAACGATGTTTGGGACTTAGAAGAAATTTCTAATGGAGCTAAAACAGTAGGCTATGGATGTGTCTACAAGACAAAATGTGACTCCAAAGGGAATATAGAAAATATAAAGCATGACTTATAACAAAAGGCTTTACACCAAGAGAATGAATATATTACAATGAGAGTTTTTTCTCCAGTCTCTTGCAAGGATTCTTTTAGAATCAAAATGGCGTTAGTGGCACATTACGATTTAGAGTTACATCAGATGGATGTAAAGACGACATTCCTCAATAGGGATTTGTATGAAAAATGTTTACATGGCACAACACAAAGGTTTTGTCGTGGAAGCAAAAGAACGTATGGGATGCCGCCTGTAGAAATCCATTTATGGATTAAAATAAGTCTCTAGACAGTAGTATTTGAAATTGATGAAACAATAAGAAAGTTTGGGTTTAAAGAGAATGAGGAGGACAATAGCGCTTATGCAAAAGTTCAAGAATGAAAAATTCATTTTTCACATCCTGTGTATGGATGACATCCTATTCACTAGTAGTGATGTTAATCTACCATTGGAGAAGAAGTTCTTGTCCTCGAGTTTCAATATGAATGATCTTGGTGAAGGGTCATTGGTTCTAGGAATTGAAATTCACCGAGATAGAAGAAAATAGGTATTATGCCTATAGCATAGGCATACCTAGAAAAGATTCTAAAGTAATAAAGTATGCATGCGAGTAAACCTACGCCTGCTCTTATAGTCAAGGGTAATAGATTTGGGAACTTTCAGTGTTCCAGGAACCGATATGAGATCGATCAAATGAACATGGTTCCATATGCTTCAGCTGTTGGAAGCTTAATGAGTGTACAAGTAAGAACTTACCCTGATGTAGCTCACATATCCGGAATGTTTTGGCAGAAGTCCAGACCAGATATAGATCACTGGAATGGAGTTAAGAATGTCTTGCAATTTTGCGAAGTATTATAGGCCTCATGTTGAGTAAGATAGAACAGGTACTCTCAAATAGTTGTGGGTACAAATGTTAAACTTCGGCAAGATGTGTAGTGAAATCCATAGTAGTAGCTAACACTCGCAGTTAGAGTTTTATTGTGGAAAAGCTCAAAGAAATAGTTGTGGTATCATCAATGATGCATATCCATAGTATAGCTTATCATGAGGCTTCAGAAACAGGCAAAAGGTGGTTAAGGAAATTTGTACCCTGATTTAACAATGGTAGACAACAACAATAACCATTTAAAGTAGCTAACTCATATGACAACAAGTCAAGTGTGCTTCCAAACAAATTGACATTAAGTTATATGTTGTAAAGGAGAAAATCTAGAATCATTTTGAAAGCATTGAGCATATAAGTACCGAGCAAGTACTTGCGGATCCGCTTACCAAAGGCTAACCACCCAGTGCGTTCAGAGAACACACAGTCGACATGGGTTTATGGGAAAGCCTATGATTTCTGGATACTAAGGGCCTAGTTGAGAATCTGTTTTAAAACAGAGAGGTGTTTTGTAGCTGTTAATCTAACAGTACTAACTGTTATGACGAGGCATGCTCTATGCACTAATCTGTGATTGAATGTGAAAGAAATAAAGTGAAATAAGTTTAAGTTATAAGGTGAGATCAAGGGGGAGAATGTTAGATTGATCTCCACCCGGCTCGGTCCAACGACCGAGTCGGACCCTGACTCGCGCCCTGATTGGGGGTGCCCAGCCGTTCTTCTGGCTAGTGGCCCCCCGTCGCGCAGCGCTATGAATAGGAGGTGGGGGCTGGGGCTCGAGACACGAGGTTCGCTGCCACCCACAAAACCCCACCTAAACCCTAATCGATCCAGAGGGTAGCGTTGACAGCGACGGGAAGCGCCACTACCTTCGCCACCTCCCTCACCACTGGATCTACGCCCCCGGGACGAGTACCTTAGCACCTTCATCAGAGCCACTCACCCCGTCGTCAACCTCGCCACCGACTCCATGGCCTCCTCCTCTGCCAAGCCTACCGATGAACGGTAACATGTCCTTTTTCCCCATCTCTTCTCTCACTCTCTTCTCCCGTACTTGTTCTAGGTGATTTTATCCCAAATGCAAGTTTACACCTGCTAGATCTGCAGCTAAGTGATCCTAATCTACTATCAACCCAATGGTAATTAGGCCAATTAGGCCTCTTGTGGTAGACATTATCATCATCATCATCATTAACTACAAGAAAACGAGTGTTTGGATCATGCTCCAACTTTCTAAACACACGATTGAGCACATCAGCATCACACTTGAAGCTTATTTCTTGATGCAATGCATTGCTGATCTCCCGTGCTTTCTCTCCTTGTATTACCTCATCACATATCCAATAGTTGGGAGCATGAGCTGGCCAATCAAATCCAGTGGTGCTATGAAAACTGTAATATAGAAGTAACCCATAGAGACAACAATTTACCACTGTTCTGAGGTCCATGCCCCACATATATGGGTGGCGAGGAATATGTTAGCAACCTCTTCACGAAACAGTGCAATAAATTGTGAACTTGATAAAGTATCGACACTGTAGTAGTGTTGAATGAAAACATCTACATATCTTAGCTTATCTGTTATCTCAAACCTTGAGTTGTTGTTCATCATCACAAACCTTTTTTTACTGAAAGTCCATACTATTACGCTGTCACTGTATCCTGGAATACCAAATCTCCTTAGGAGGTCAATCTCTTCATCACTCCCATTTATAAAAATCATCATGAATCTATTCTCCCTCAGGGTTCTATCAATCAGTGCTGCAACACCTGGTATCACATCCCTAGAGCCAAGGTCCACTCCATTGAAGTCATCCTCCCCGTCCTGCTTGTCAAACATGGCCATGGTATTTGGGTCAAGTTTTAGCTCCTCTGCAATTTTCCTCTGCATCACCCTTTTACTCTTCCACATTAAGCAATCAATATAAATTGTTTTGCCAAAGGATAATTTTGGAGAAGGAGCTTTCATTGATGGAAGAACTTGTGCCATGGATCTAAGAACAGTAGTTGCTCCAAAGCCAGCCCAGCCATCAAAGTAGATGATGAGGGTGTTGTCTTTGATGTTCCTCTCAATAATATTAAGTATTTCCTCTCTCGCGCCAACAACATCTCTCACGTCGTAGCCAAGACCCTGAAATACGGGAACGTACAGGTGGGTTTAATATATAGCTATTGATAAGGCACACAAGGAATTGGGTAAATAAAGAAAAGAAAACTGGCAAGTGTGTGTGTGTGTATATATGCATAAAACAAATAGAGTAGAAGTACCTCTCTCTTCATGATGGAACTCGTTCACTACTGTGTAGAAGAGGAACTAATTGGACGGAAGACACGCGCAGCCGCCTATTGTTGTTATCGATGAATCCATGGATGGGTCTAATCTAACCCATGATGATGAGTCAATGAAAGATCACTCCCCCCCCTCTCTCTCTCTCTCTCTCTCTATATATATATATATATATATATATATATATATATATATATATATATCCTCACCTTGTACTCCCTGAATGCACACACACACACACGCATAATAGGTGTGTTTAGTTCGCGAAATAAAAATTTTTGGATGTCACATCGAATGTTTCGGGATGTCGGAAGAGGTTTTCGGATACTAATAAAAAAACTAATTACATAGCTCGCGCTGGAAACTGCGAGACGAATTTATTAAGCCTAATTAATCTATCATTAGCGCATGTTAGTTACTGTAGCACTTATGGCTAATCATAGGCTAATTAGTCTTAAAACATTCGTCTCGTGATTTCCAACCAAACTGTGCAATTAGTTTGTTTTCGTCTATATTTAATACTCCATGCATATGCCGCAAGATTCGATATGATAGTTTGGGGCGAAAATTTTTTGGAACTAAACCAGGCCTAACTATATTTTATTTACTTTGATGTCAAACGCATAATATAAGAGGAGGATCAGAAAGGAACGCACATACCTTTTATATTTTAATTACAATATTTGCTGTGATCCATAACCATGCATGATGAATAGTGCGAGAGCAAGCTAAGAAGCGAACGAGGGAGAGTGTTCTGGCTTCTGGCCTTCTGGGGTAGCATGCCTGCCTGTCCGTAAGCATGGTATCGATCACGATCAGTCATACGATCCTAAGCCAATAGCAAAGCAAAAGCGGTAACATTGATCCCTTGCTTGCTGCTGCTGCCTAGCTACGTACCTCCATGCGTGCTTTATTTGCTTCCTTCTTGCGTGCCCCTGTCTCTCTCTTTTTTTCCCGCCAAAGCTTGGCACTACATGAGCGCCCTAGCTTTGCCATTTTCTCTAGACGGCTGGTATGTAGATTCTCATCCACTCCTTTGATCAAACTAAAGAGGTTGATGCATTATACACTGCTTTCTTCGTAGCTAGCGACAATGTGCATGTGCCCATGTCTCCCCACCCACTCTTTTGACTCCTTGTGCGCGTCTCTGCTCTCCACGAGGAGCTTGCTTTTGATTAAAAAAACATCGCCACTAAAGGAAAGACAACCAGGGGTTTCCCAATTTTTTGAAAGGGGTTCTTTTGACAACCAAAAGTGACCAAAACATATAATGGACTCCGCCATCATGTTTCTATTGTCGAGACGGTCAGCAAACATATTTGGATCATCCTATTTGGACGAAGAAACAGTGTTTCGGAGGCGCTGGCCCTACTGGAACTGGCTAGGCCGGTTCCCAAACCGGCCAGGCCGGTTTTGGAAAGTTCCTTAAATGCATGATTTGATTGCACCATTATGTTTCTCTTGTCGAGCTGATCAAAAAACATATATGGTTTGCCTCGTTTAGAGTCCGGATGAATTAATTACAATTTTTGGCAGATTTTCTGCACCGGACTGCATCAGAACTGGCCAGGCCGGTTTGGGAATCAGCCAGGCCGGTTTGCCTGCACCCACTACCGGAAACAGGGTGTTTGCCGAGTGCAAGATTGTTTGCCGAGTGCATTATATTGGGCACTCGGCAAAGAAGCTCTTTTGCGAGTGCTTTAAAAAACACTCGGCAAAAAAGACAAAAATACTCGGCAAAGTTTGGCACTCGGCAAACCAGAAAAAAAAACACTCGGCAAAAGATAGGCACTCGGCAAAGAACCACCACGTGGACAACCGTTAGTCAGTGTGCCATCAGATAGTACGTTTGCTGAGTGTCCGTTAGTGGAAACACTCGGCAAACAAATACACTCGGCAAAGAAATATGTTTGCCGAGTGTAATTATCTAACACTCGGCAAAAAAATATGTTTGTCGAGTGTACTTGTTTGGCACTCGGTAAAGAAACAAGTTTTTTTTCTCTTCTGACCTTGAAACTTTTTCTGCTCTCCACGTACAACATGTGGTACTCCATGTTAAGATTTGGTATATTTTTTGACCTGTTTGCTATATTTAATTAATTTATTGTATTTCAAAGATTTTTTTGGTATAAGTCAAATTTAAACTGCAAGTGATTCAAATAATAGAATAAAATGAGTAGAAAAATAATATTCATGTTATTAAGCCATTGTGAGGCCTTACCCGAGAAATAAAAATAAATTCGAACATCTTGTTTAGGAAACACGACCACGAATATGTGGCCAAATGATTTTTAAATTCTAAAAAAACAAACGAAGTTAGAAAATTATGAGATTTGTCATGATGTGATGATATCATATGTGGAGGTTGTGGTAAAAAATTGAGAAGGTTTCACACAATTTGTCACGTACGATGTTTACAAACCGAAGCATCTCAGAAGAAGAATCGTAGCGTTGAGAAGGATTCGGTAACATTTAAAGTCAAAGTGATGGTCAAATTGGGGTTTGGTTTCAAAACTTTTTGTATAGGCAATAGAGAACAATGATTGTTTTATGTGAAATTTTGGTAATTTTTTGGATTCGTTTGATAATTTTAATTTATTAAGTGTAATTATAGAATTTTAATTGATATAAATTTAATTTGAGTTATAACTGCATGAAATAATGGAATAATATTCATAGAAAAATCAAATATATATTGTTGTGTGAATTTGAGAAGGTATTTTCAAAGTACATCGGAACAAATTTAGAAAAACACGTTAAGGAAAAGAAGGAAAATAAAAAAAATTGGGTCTCGGTAAACCTGGGGTCTGCCGAGTGTCCCTGATCGGCAAACCTCCCCCCCATCGGCCGCACACACGCATAGTGTAAAAATGAAAAAAAAAATAGGTGTGCCGAGTGCACCTGATCTGGCACTCGACAAAGCTAGGGTTTGTCGAGTGTCAGATCAGGGGCACTCGGCAAACCCTCCTCATATCCACCCCACCCAGCAGCACGCACACACACAACCAGCCGCACACACGCCCCCTACCCCGCCGCGCGCACACACACACCACTGCCCCTTACCCTCGGCCTACCGCCGCCAACGCCCGGCCCCCACCACCTGCCCCGCGCCCGCACCCCGCCGCCTGCTCCGCGCCCACCACTGCCCCGCTCACGCACTAGGTACCTTCATCACCGTCTGAGTTACCTTCCGCTCACTCATCCTCTGAGGAGGAGGAGGTACAAGTGGAGGAGGAGGTATGTGATCCAATACCACGCGGAAATTCTTAGAGTGAGGGTCCCAAAAAGTGCGGCAAGAACCATGAGGCTGACCCCGAAACAATACCTGGAGGTAAATATAGAACATTAATGCTTATTTTTTCTAAGATTAATTACGCTTAATTTCATCTTCTTATATGTCATATACTTGATGACGTTGGTGCCTCCGTGGTGGTGTGCCTACGATCTGCAGTGCTGAGCTCGAATGGTGGACAGGTGGTGCAACCCCGTTTAGGAGGAGAATCACAACGCTTGCCGGGAGCGGCGTTTGCTGATGCTGGGTGCACCACACCATCAAGGCAACCTCAACCTCTCAGAATACGCGGCTAGATGGGTACGCGAATTCATTTCTTTATTCTAACACTCAATTCTGCATAATTTCTAATTACTAGTATAATGCCCGTGCTAACGCTACGGTGACATTTGGTAATACAAATCACGCAACAAAAAAAAGTTTACCAACACACTACTTAGTTTCAAAAGATCTTGATCCAAAATTACACAGGACACCCACCTCTTTGCCAAAGAGAGCTTTAATATCACGGATTCAACGATATCACTCTTGACACAAAATTAAAAACAATACTCAATCTTTGACATGACATATTGGCCAAACATGCACCTTCATGCACAACTTTAATGCTGTTCAGTAAGGGGTTCCAGAAGTCTTGCAAGCAACTATGTAAAAAGAAACCGGAAAGCCTTTCAACTTTGACAGAAGCACATGACGCAATAAGAACAAGTGAGCAGAGACCATAAACCTTCAGAATCTCTGATGGTCAAAAATCGACCTAACCACATAAAAACACCTCTCGACAGGGGTCTTCCACATTCCTGACGGCACGTGAATAGCGTCTGCCTTGGCTGCTACACCCTTAAGCCTGAAAGCTTCGTAGTAATGTGCCATGAAGCTATCGATAATATGCCGAAGATCATCGTCAGTGGCATGTGCATTGAGTGCAGCCCTCAGTTCATTTATCTGCTTAATGTGATCATCTTGCCATCGATTATAGTCCATGTCAAATGCCAAAGCACCTAGAAATACGGATAATTCATGATACTGTCCAGTGTGATCTAAACATTTGACACACAAAAAAAACAGTAAATTACCATTTTCACCAGTTGAATGAGGCTGGTCTCTTGGAGTAGGAATAAAAATGCCCTGAACAATTAGCAAAACGTTGAAAAAACAGTTTGTTCAACAGGAACTGCAGATTTTGTCGAATCCAAAGAACACAAGATGAGTACATGACGATCATACCTGTTGGTGAGCACGCTGGAGCTCCTGCTCCAACTGGCTAAGGTTCAGCCTGCTATTCTCAAGTCAACAATTTTCTGAAATACAACTTGGCATACCAAAGGCAACTCTAACAAAATCAGCCAATTAATATTCTTGACAACAAAAAGACAAGTAGATGTGAGGCAAGAGGTAGGCGTCAGTTAACTGATAAGCTAAATAGACAGGTATAATAATCACAATAGAAGGTTCAGAAGTACCTTAAGATTAGTACTGACAGTAATCATATGTTTTGCAACAGCATGTGGCCTGAATCTACGTTTGTGATGGAGCAACTGAGGAGAAGTTTCAGATCATCACATATACCTTTTCACCTTTAAACATCTTCTCAATCTTCTCCTTGAGCTTCACAACCTATAACAAACCAAACAAATCCCAAATTACCACAGGAAAGTGCAATCCCCACCTCCAAAATGAAAAGGCGACAGAGGCGTCACCTCAGCCAATTTAAGTAGGTTGTCGATAGTTTCACCAGTCGTCTGCTGCCTCGAGTAATCCAGAAAGATCCCTTCATACTCACTGCAACCAGACACCTTTCAGGTACGCAAACAGAATCCGTGCACACGCGGGAAACGAAATTCCACGAACATAGGCGTGAGTCCCTACGCCGTCATTGCCTTGCATCGGTCAGCGTCGGCCATCATGTCCCGCAGGTGCGTCTTCTGAATCGCGCCGACGTGCGCCTGCATCCGCACGAGTGGAAGCGGAAACAAACAGTGAGCTAATCAGAGCATAGGACTCGCCGCAATGCGATCGGCGACAGGTTCACGCACCTGGAGGGCCTTCCACTGCTCCGTGTCGCAGATTAGCGTTGGCGACGCCATGGCTTCGGCTACAAGTCTGCGACAACGAAGAGGCGACACACCAAATCAATCCACAGCCGCGGAAACAACGGAATCACCAATAATCATAAACAATTCCTTCTGAAACACGAACCCAACCAACCACTGGATCGAGCTATGGTACCAACAGGCTGCGGATCGAAGCGACCAAACCGAGAGAGAGAGAGAAAAAATGAGAGGGACGAGGGGGGATTGGGGAACGGATTAACACCTACCAATAAGGGGCGATCGCCGGTCGAGGTCGGGGAGGCGGATCTGCTTTTCGCCTCCTGCGAGTTGAAGTGCGAGGAGGGCGCGCTGGGTGAGGCTGCGTGCGTTGAAGTGCGAGGAGGGCGCGGGGGCCTGGCATCACACACAGAATCGTGTCCATCGAATTTGGTTTAGGTGTTTTATTAGCCTTTAATTTTAATAGAGATGAGTTTTTATGTGTATTTTTCTGGGTGCATAATGGTTGGAGGCTCTCAGCAGGGGACGTTTTACTGGGGAGACCTAGTATAGTTTTAATTGGTCAATTATAATAGAGATATTGCTTTTTTTTTTTGCAGTCGGCGGCACATGGTGGCGAGCCTTGCTCCCAGTTCATTGCATATGCTTTGGCCCACAAGGGCAAGGCAACGGTCGACGTCGCCTACAACCCAGAGGACCTGCCCTCGGCGTATAGCAACGAGTCCGTCCACAGCCGCCTCAATGGATACACATCGATGGCAAGGATGATCCATGGCCCAAAGTACGATCCGAGCGCCCATGACCTTGATGGAGAAGTGTTCATGAGGACGGGAGGAGGCAAGAAGCATGGTCAGTTTTAGATTGGCGATAGCACAATCGACACGGCCAATACTCCCACTCTCTCCCAGATTCGAGCACGGAGCATGAGTTCCAACCCAGCGATACGCCCATGGTCAGACTCTACACGGTTCCAGATGAACGTACTCCAGATTATTTCTATTTTATTCATCGTTCACTGATTTTTACATGCTTTTGCATTGCATTGTAACATTAGGATAAAATATTGTAGGCTCAGCTAGAACAAGAAACGAGGCACCGGGAGGAGCTAGAGGCGAAGATGGAGGCAGAGCGGCAGAGGATGGAGGTAAAGTGGCAGAGGATGGAGGCAGAGCGACTGTAGATGTTTGAATATATGAAGGATGTTTACGCTATAATCGGTCAACCTCTGCTACCGATGCCAATCTCTCCTCCTCAACCTGCTCCTAATATTGTTTAAGGCACTATGAGTCACTTCACAGCCTTATAATCACTGTTTCTAGTTTATACAGAATCAATCTTTTCTCCTTTGTGATATACATATGTTTATAGTTTCTAATTTCTAGTTTATTTCTAGTTTGTAGTTAACCTTGTAATCACTGTTTCGTTCTCACTCACTGTAACTTAGCTACTTTTAGTTTCCGTAGAATTAATCACTTTTTCTAGTTGCTAGTTTATTTCTAATACTTGAATGTTTCGTTCTCAATCACTTATAATGATTTATCTCTTGTCCTTTGTGCAGAATCAATCTATGGCATCGAATGAGCCTTATGACCGACAGTGGTCACTGAAACAAACCCAATTTCCGCGAAGGGAAAACCACAGAGTTGAAGTGTAATAAGACCGTGGTAGATCATATTACCCAAATTCCAGTCGAATATCACATCTATACAACGATATTATCAGAGTACAAATAGTGCGAAATTATATAATTTATTACATCGCCGCATTGGCGGAATCAAAAGTAGCATTCATTCAGAACAGCTTGAAGATAAGATCGCCAAACTCGAGCGTAGGCACGAACCCCTCAACCGTCAAACTTCTCGGAGCTATACTCCTCAGCAGAACCTGTATGCCAAAATTTATCAGTACGATTTGTACTGGCCACTCCCAACCCTATGAGCATTGCTTTGTGGAAATTGGATGCAAGTTGGATATAGTCAAAAGGAACCTATATGGCTGGGGTTTCCTATGTTATTTTAGCATATCAAGTATATAACAGTATAGTCAAGTTTTAACAACATTCCCACACATATTCCACCCATTCCCATTCTAGAGCCAGGTTTCGATCCCGGGGATCGACATACCACCATCTCCACACCATCACCATACCATACCATACCATACCATCGCTCAATCGATAGGCCAACTCCCTCTTGGCACTGTCTCAAGGCCCGTAGCCCCTGGCTACGACTGAACACTCTCTCACGGGGGAAGAAGAGGACTCATCTCGCTATCTAGTTTAAGCGAAACCCAGGAAAGGTCCATAGCCGACAAGTCGGCACATATATCAATCGATCAACCATACACTCTGCAGAGGTTTTACATAACCACAAGATCCGCCTTCCTCGCTGACCATCGTCAACTAGGCTGATTCCGACCGCTTGCTAGCCTAGGATAATGTCACTCTACCATTCAGCCCCGATACACCCCAAGTCTAGTATGGGGTGGCTGAAACTGTGAGTCATGAGCCGGGTCCACAAGGTCTCCACAAAGCCTCGGAAAGGTGTGGGGGAAATCCTCCGCGCCCCGTACCTCCTTACACTGTCCGCTATCAACCTAGCAGTAGTGGCAATATCCTACCAAGTAGTCCGGTCGTCCCGCACCATATAGGGCGAGTGGTACGTAAGGCTTCCCGATGAATCTGAGTACTAGTAAGTCCTTAGGGGTGACCAAGCCAGAATGTCTCCATCAGGGTTTCCATTTACCGTGCCACCATAGCACCTCCATCCCGGGCTCCTCCCGTCATAGGTTCACACCCAGGTCCACCTCGTATACCATTTACCCACTACAGGTATCCATTTCCAGGGGTGCCCAGGTAGCACCCCATGGCAAGACTTGCCCTAGGCTCGTCGTATACTCCAACTTGGTCGACACAACCCTCACCCTCCACACACCCAAGTCACACACGCGGCACTCTCCCCATAGTCCAGATAACACCAGTTTCCACCACGCATGTAGTATAAGCGTTGTAGAAGTATAAGTAATGAAATATATAGCAGTAAGCGTGTGTCTAGCCTAATAGCAGGGTATGCAGGGGTAAGGTTGCGTCAAGGTAAAGGCCTTCAAGTAAGCATACTACCATGCAATTCCTATCATAATATGACTGTAGCAGTAAAGTAAAGCAATAGCAGTTCTATATTAGCCATGCGTAATAAGTACTACGAGGTTGGGTGGGATGTGGCACCTTCGGCGTAGTCGTCTTCGTACTCCTCACGGTACTCATGATCCTCGTCCGTCCGGTTCTCCTCCGAGTCTGCAAACGATCGTATTATAGTCACGTTAGCGACGTCTATAGAGCAGTACAAAGAAGCAATGAAAATTCAAAAGAGCCAAATACACTCAAACATGGGTTCATTGCGTAGAGCTTGATTTTAGATGAATTTTGGTCCTAGTTTCATATTTTTCTGAGGTCGTATGATTTAGTTATGAATTTCCGAAGTTTAAATCATTTCTGAAAATGGAAAAAGGCTGAATTAATCCTAGGCTGACACGTGTCATGCTATGGTTGGTCCACGTGGCTTGCTGATGTCAGCATCATGGTTCCGAGCTGACAGGTGGGGTCCAGCTGACGTCAGCATGACGTCAGCATGACGTCATCAACGTCATCCACACCGACAGGTGGGCCAAAGGCTATTGGGTCACTGACAGGTGGGTCCGGTCAAAGTCAACGTCGGTCAACGGCGAGTCAACGGTCAACGGTCAACAGTCAACAGTCAGGGTCACTGACATGTGGGGGCCTGGGCTGCTGATGTCAGCAGCTGATGTCAGCGTGACGTCAGCATGACGTCTCCTCGGCTGTGCTGGCTTCTGACATGTGGGTCCCACGTGACGTCATCATGACGTCAGCATCTGACGTGTGGGTCCAGAGTGTCCGTGTCACTGACATGTGGGGCTAGGTCAACGGTCAATGTTGACCAGTCAACGGTCAATATGGCCGGGTCTCAAACGGGCTTCGGGTTGGGCCGGTCTAGGCCGGGCCGGGCCGGGCCAGACACGTGGCATGCTGTGACGCAGCCACGTCATGGCCATGGGCCTCCACTGGGCCATTGTCCACGGCTCACGGTCCATGGTGGACAGATGCGCCGGTCTACGGTGAACCGCGTCTTCTTTCGGTGAGCCACGTCCACCCCTCTCTTCTCTGTCTGTGGTTCACGTGCACCGGGTTCATGCACGGGTGGCTAGCGAGGGGGGGTGTCCCCCTGTTTCTCCCGCAGCGGTGCTCCTGCCGGCGGCGAGCTCGCTGGTGAGCCTCCGTGGCGGTATTGGTGTCTAATTGGGGAGGGGAAAGGCTTCCCTAGGCTACGGCGACTGCGACGGTGGGGTCTAGGTGGCGGCCGGGGCTCACCGAGGCGCTGGCCACGGCGAATGGCGGCTCAAGCTCCACCGGCATGCGGGAATGGCGCGGTGCTGCGGCATAGGCTGATTCTGTGGTGCGCGTGGATGACACAACGCTCCAACGGGCATGTTGGGCATGTCGAGGGGTCCTCCAGGGCCTCCGGTGGCTTTGGCCACGGCGGCGGCCTCTCGAGCACGACGGCGGCATCGATGAGGCGGCTATGACCCTGGAGAAGTGTCGCGGTGGGGGTGTGTAAGTTTCTACGGATTCGTGGGGCCACGGCGAGGACGTTCAGGCTCAAAGACGGGGCTCGGATTCTCATGTGGCCGGTATGGGCTTCCCGACGGCCACGGCGGTCATGAAGACGACGGCGAGGCGCACGGGTGAACCACGGGGCTCCAACGGGGTGATCACGGTGCGGTCACAGACATGTGCGTGGGTGCAAGTGTTCCCACAGACCAGAGATGGCCCTGGCCTTCGCGCTCCCAGGGTGGAGCGCCATGGCCGACGAGATGAGGTTCGGCGGCGGCGAGCAAAGAGAGACCGGAAGGGGGCTCACCGTGGGTGTTGTGGAAGAGGGGATAGCGGTGTAGTGAAGCGTTGCAGCCATGTAGCTCTGGAAGCCGTGCAGTGCAGCGTTGCCCGCGTCAGTGACGACAACGCTGGGGTCGTCTTCGTCTCCGACGACCTCCTCCTCCGCGGTGGCTTCGGCGTTTTCTCCCCTTCCCCTTTCTTCCCCTTCTCCCGCTTCTCTCTTAGTTTGGATGCGCTGTGGACGGCCACCAGGTGGCGGCGGGCGACGGGATGAGCGCTAGGGCTCTGGGGCTGGGGCTTTTATAGCCGAGCTCGGCCATGGAGCTTGGTGACCGGCGGATGGAGGCTGAGAGGTGATCGGAGGTGCACGCTTGCATCCAACGGCGCGCGCGTGGTTGCGTGGGCGCAGCGCAAAGGAGACAGGGGCATGCCCCAGGCGTGACCCCCTGGCCCGCCCCCTACCAGTGCTGTCGGCGTTTGGTTGTGCGGTGGTTGAGCACGGCATGGGGAAGAAGAACAGTAGGGCTGACATGCGGGGTCTAGCGGGCAGCGGCTGCAAGCGGAGGCGGGGAGACGCGCGGGCGTGGGCGACGTGCGGCTGACACATGGGGTCAAGTGGCAGCGGCAGCTGGCGAAGGCAGCAGGGCGCGCGGGCGATGCGCTGGGCCGCGAGCTAGGCTGTTGCGCGCGAGTTGGGGCCGGCCTGCTACTACGCGTGCGTGGGCCAGCGGAGAGGAGATGTGAAGGGCTGGGCCGGTTGGGCTGGTTGGCGCAGGCCGAGCCTGCGAGGCCTTCTTCTTCTTTTCTTCTTTCTTTTTTTCATTTCTTCTCCGTTGTTTGATTTCAAATTTGGTTTAGTATTTGGATTCAAAACTGAGGTAACTTATTCGTTGGAGTTTAGGGAATTTTGTTTAATAATAACTTTATGGTTTATTAGTTTAATGGATTTGTTAAGCATAACATAAAGCAAATGGAAGTCCAAATCACAACTTGAATTAACAATGTATGTAACACTTTATTTGTTAGAAATTAAATAACATAATCAACAAATGGCATGCCATGCTTATGTGTTGTCTTGGTTGGGTCAGACCTAATGCATCTCTTAGGTTGGGTTTCTATACATGACACTCATCATCACATGGGAGTTTTTAAGAAAAATTTTGTAGTTGTGATTTTTGGTGTGTGGATTTTTGGGTTGTTACAGTCCTACCTCCTTAACAGAATCTCATCCCCAAGATTAAAGCGTAACGTACTCTTCGAAGAGGTAAGGATATCATAGCCGGAGGTCAGACTCTTTCTCCCATGTTGCTTCTCTCTCAGTGTGATTGCTCCATTGGATCTTGCACATAGGAATAGTCTTGCTATGGGTCTCTTTGGTATCTCTGCCCAGAATTCTGATAGGATGTTCTTTATACTCAAGTGTATCTTGAATGTCAAGTGTATCAGTTGGAACTACTTCATCGGGTACTCTCAAACACTTGCGTAGCTGTGAGACATGGAATACGGGATGTACACCCATCAATTCCTCGGGTAGCTCAAGTTCGTAGGCGAGCTTTCCAATCCTCTTGCAAATCTTGTATGGGCCAACAAATCTAGGGGCAAGCTTCCCTTTCACATGGAATCTAACAGTTCCACGTAGCGGGGATACCTTGAGATAGACAAAATCTCCCACATTGAACTCAAGTTCTCTTCTCCTTTTGTCAACATAGCTCTTGTATCGACTTTGAGCAATTCTCAAATTCTCCTTCACTTACGCAACTCCTTCTTCTGCATCTTGAATCTTAGCGGAGTCAAAGAACGATCTTTCTCCCGGTTGGGACCACATCAAAGGTGTCTTACAAGGTCTACCATACAGAGCTTCAAATGGCAACATCTTGATACTAGCTTGGTAGCTGTTGTTGTAAGAGAACTCTGCATAAGGTAGGCATTTCTCCCAATCAGAGCCATAGTTCAGTATACTAGCACGAAGCATGTCCTCTAAGATCTGATTTACTCGTTCTGTCTATCCATCTGTCTATGGGTGGTAAGCGGTACTGAAATCAAGTTTAGTTCCAATGGACTTGTGCAGAGCTTCCCAGAATCAGGACACAAATTGAGGACCACGATCAGATACAATACTAGAGGGAGCTCCATGCAGTCTAAGAATATGCTCAATATATAGATCTGCTAATTTTTCGGCATTGGTCTTGGTCTTTACTGGTACAAAGTGAGCAATCTTGGTCAAGCGATCAACAATCACCCAGATGGAATCATTGCCTTTCTGTGAACGGGGCAATCCAACTATGAAATCCATGGATATGCTCTCCCACTTCCACTCAGGAATGTTAAGAGGCTTTAGGAAACCTGTAGGTCATTGATGTTCAGCCTTGACTCTATTACAGGTGTCACATCATGCCACATGTCCTGCAATGTCTGTCTTCATGCCTTTCCACCAAAAGCGTTTCTTCAAATCTTGATACATTTTTGAACCTCCAGGGTGGATACAGTACATAGAATCGTGAGCTTCTGATAGAATTTCCTCTCGTAGCACTGGGTCAGATGGAACACAGATTCTGTTCTTAAACCAGATGGTTCCTTGTTCATCTTCATGGTGGTTGGTCTTATAGCCTAGTTTCATCAGACCACGGAGATATTCGATTTCTTCATAATCTTTCTGAGCTTGATGGATGCGTTCTGTGAGATCATACTGTATGCGGAGCTCATTCAACAAGCCGTGTGGTAGTATCTCAAGTTGGAAATCATCAATCTCTTCCTTGAGCTTAGGTGGTACGGATTCAGTGATCAAAGTGTGACAGTAGCTCTTGCGACTGAGAGCATCTGCGACTACATTAGCTTTTCCCGGATGATAGTGAATTTCCAGGTCATAGTCCTTGATCAACTCTAGCCATCGGCGTTGCCTCATATTCAGATCTTCTTGAGTGAAAAAGTACTTCAAGCTCTTGTGATCAGTGTAGATATCACACTTGTTGCCTATCAAGTAGTGCCTCCAGATTTTTAAGGCATGCACAACTGCTGCTAACTCAAGATCATGAGTAGGGTAACGGTTCTTGTGTTTTTTCAACTGTCGAGAAGCATAAGCTATCACTCTTCCATCTTGCATCAATACACAACCAAGTCCTTGACGGGATGCATCACAATAGACCACGAAATCTTTGCTGATAGCAGGCAATGCTAACATTGGAGTTATGGTAAGCTTCTGTTTCAATTTCTAGAAGCTTTGTTCGCACTCGGGCGTCCATTCAAACTCCTTGGTCTTCTTCAGAAGGTTGGTCATTGGACGAGCTATCTTGGAAAAGTTCTCAATGAATCGGCGATAATATCCAGCCAATCCCAAGAAACTTCTAACTTCTATCACATTACGGGGTTGATCCCATTCTTTCATGGCCTCAACCTTAGCTGGGTCAACTGCAACACCTTCAGCTGATAGTACATGGCCTAGGAAGGCAACTTCCTGTAACCAAAACTCACATTTGCTAAACTTTGCGTAGAGCTGATATTGGGCTAGTTTCTCGAGCACCATTCTCAGATGATGTTCATGTTCTTCAGTGGTGGATGAATAGACAAGGATGTCATCAATGAATACCACCAAGAACTTATCCAGCTCATCCATAAAAACCTTATTCATCATGTTCATGAAGTATGCGGGAGCATTCGTGAGTCCAAAGGACACCACAGTGAACTCAAACTGCCCATACCTAGTCACAAAAGCTGTCTTTGAAATATCACTTTCTCGAATCTTCATCTGATGATAGTTAGATCTGAGATCAATCTTGGAGAAATACTTGGCACCTCGAAGCTGATCAAGCAGATCATCAATTCTTGGCAGGGGGTACTTGTTCTTGATGGTGACTGCGTTTAAGTTCCGGTAATCAATGCACATTCTCATTGAACCATCCTTCTTCTTGACAAACAGAACAGGGGATCCCCAGGGTGAAGCACTGGGTCTAATATATCCCTTCGAGATGAGCTCATCAAGCTATTTCTTGAGCTCAGCCAGTTCATCAAATGACATGCGATTGGGTCTCTTGGCAATGGGTCCCGTTCCTGGCAACAGATCAATGATGAACTCTACATCACGGTCTGGTGGCATACCCAGTAATTCTTCAGGGAATACATCGGGATAGTCTCTGACTACTGGCACATCATGAACTGTCTTCTCCTCTTTTTGTGATTCTGAACTTGCTTTAAGGGCACATAGGATAGAGGTGGACTTTCCAGACTGGGGCTCACATCTAATGACTTGGCCTGATGGGTGGGTCACTTGGACGTATCTAGGTGAACATGATATGATACCTTGGTGAATGGTTAACCAATCCATACCTAGGATGACATCTAGGCTAGTGGAAGGTAAAAGGGTTAGGTCGGCTTTAAAGACAAGACCCTCAATGGTAAGACTCACTCCCTTACAGATGTGGGTGCATTTTAGGTCTCCTAACGGTGAACTGGTGATGATAGGCTTTTCACGTGGGGTTACAGGCAGGTCATGCTCTCGTGCAAACTTGGATGATATGTATGAACAAGTTGCTCCAGAGTCAAATAGAACTAATGCAGTGTTGCCATTAACTAAAACATACCATACACCACGTCAGGGGCAGCTTGTGCTTCCTCGGCGTCCAGATGGTTGAGACGTCCACGAGTAGCAGATCCCTTGAGCTGAGACTTCTAAGCAGCTGAGTTCTGAGGGCATTCAACGGCCTTGTGACCTGGTTGGCCACAAGCAAAGTAGGTGAAAGGCGTACCGCCCGTAGGGGTTGGCGCGGGTGCCTTCCAGTTCCAGTGCCTGGTGCGGAGCGGTTCTGTGCTGGGCGTTCATTCGCTGAGTGAGGACAATTGAAACGGTCCTGAGCATAATGGTCCCGGGTGTAACGATCCTGAGCAGGGTGGGAGTATTTGGCAGTGTAGCCTCCACTACCCCTACTCGATCCAGGGTTGTCATCCCTGTTGTGGCGAGAGCGTTCCCTGGATGGTGCATCTCTGTGGAACCTCTTGCGATCACGACCACGGAGAGACTCCTCAGGCTTACGCTTCCTCTCCCTGTACTCTTCTCCAGCTTCAGCACGGTCCTTCTCAATCTGGATGCAGCGATCCACCAGAGCACGCAATGTGTTACTCTCAATACCGCCAAACTTCAGCTTGATGTGCGGGTTAAGTCCCTTGCGATAATAGTACAGCTTCTCCTTCTCAGAGTTCACAACATAGGGAGGTGCATAGCGAAGAAGATTGGTAAAACGAGTAGTGTACTCGGTCACCCTGTCCTTTCCCATCTTGATGTTGCGGAACTCCTCAGCTTTGGCCTCCATGACACCCTTGGGAATGTGATACTCAGTGAATGCTTCGGCGAACTCATCCCACGAGATGTTGGTAGGGTCCTCATGGGAATCACTAAAACTGTCCCACCAGGTGTGTGCTGCACCTGTGAGCTGGTGTGTGGCAGCTCCAACACACTCATCATCGGTGAAAGTAGTGAGATCAAGCTTCTTCTCCATCTCCTTGAGCCAGTCATCGGCTACAAGTGGGTCAGGGTCGGTGCCATCATAGGTAGGTGGCCTTAGCTTCAGGAATCCCTCCAGCTTCCTTTGGAAGTCATTCTGCTGACCTCCCTGGCGACGGTTTGCTCCTTCCACAAGAGCTGCAAGAAGCTAGGTCTACTATGCCATCACTTCTACCAGGTTTGGTGGTGGTTGTGGAGGAATGTTCTCCTCAGGCAACGGAGTATTCTCCAGGTGGAAGGGTATCCCTCCACGTCCATGGCCACGGCCACAGCCACAGTTGTTGCCACCATGTCCCCCATTTGGTTCAACTGGGTCAGGGGTGGGCGCACGTCCACGGTTCATTAGGCGATTGGATCAGCGGTTCGGCATCTGCAACACGGATCATAGAGAATCTTTAGTGCTTGTGCCATGAGTGCTTATAGTTTGATATGATTTTGACGATTTAAAGAAAAACATTTATACTATCCAACACTCATTACAAAGAAGCAATAAGATCCATAAGATGCAATAAGATCCAAAACATTCATTACATGGGTTTTATTACATAGCATCATCTCTAGTAGATACACTTGAAGACGTGCGAGAATCGTACTATGCATAAAGTCTCATAATACATCTCATAAGGGGTACATCATGGGGTACAACTTACGGAAGCTACTGACATGACTCATGACCACGCGGGGTCATCTACTCTAACTCGTACACCCCTGGGATACGACTGTTCTCGATCTCGATCTCCTCATCAGACTTGTGAAGTCAGGATACGTACTTCAAGGCCTCGGCAAGCTCCTCAGTAGGCTTGGCTCCAGGTAGGGTAGGGCAGGCATCTAGGTTGAGGTGAGTCAGGGCTAACTCAAACTCCTCTATCCTAGGCTTTGTCTTGCTGCGAATCTCCTTGGGTAGCTGATCCCACATACCCTTCATCTCCCTGAGGCGCTTCCTATCTGACTTCTACCAGGCCTATCGAGTCCTCTCACATTTGTCCTGTAGGTACTCGTTCTGCCTGAGTGCCTCGATCAGGTGACCCTAGTTGCGAACAGCTTCTTTCTGAACTCTTCTAGATTTTGAGTCATGGTCTTGTTTTGAGACTGGATCTTCAACATGTCAATCCCCTTGGATCTCTCTCTGTCTCCTCTGTGGTTGAACTCAGCCTTCTTGTCGTCCAACTCTCTCTGCAACTCCAAGACCTTACTGTCGAGGTAGCAGTTCCTGTTGCCTAGGTCAGCGGCTTTGTCCTGTAAGTCATCGACCTCGGCTCTATGGATTTCTTCATGGCGGTTGAGCTCGTCCTGCAGCTTGGCAACTGTCTCAAGTAGACTAGCTCGCTCATGTGCTCTCTATGAGTCTCGCTCCTGGTACTCCCACTGGAGGGCCTGGTCCTAACGTCTCCTCTTCTCCAGCTGGGTCACGTACCTGTCCTGCTCCAGCAGGTGGATAGCTGAGACACGTAGGCATCTGTCCTCCTCGGCAAGGATAACTCTGCCAGCTGCGAAACTCTGCTCACTAGGGGTAAGGCTGAGGTCGAGGGCCTGGGGAAGTAGATGGAACTCTGTCGTCTTCGGGTGTTCATAGTGGTCCCTCATCACTCTGCGAAGTGCCTTGTGCGAGATAGCTCGCAGTCCCTCCTCGACGGTGTCCTCTATAGTCAACTCGATGGAAGCTAGGACAGAAGGTAAGGTAGTGCTAGCTAGGAACTCGACTGAGGTGACAATCGGTCCTTCGATTCCTCCTTCCAGAGCTAGCTTCCCGGTGCAGGTGACCTTGACAAGCTCGTTGGGGACACCTAACGTGATGAGAACTCAGCAGAGGGTCTGTGCAAAACCCCCGAGCTCACGTAGGTCGAAGGTAAGCTTGGCGTGGTCCAGAGGTAGTGGTCCTAGAGGCGGCCAGTCGACGTTCGTTGCCATCTGCATGTTTTAAGGAACATGTGTTAGCAGGTCCATAATAGATAAGCCTTGCAGAAAAGTAAATGCAGGGTCGGTATATAACCGAAAGAAGGGTTGTTCACGTCCTATTCTTTCGTCCATTTCTAAGGGTTTCGTCCTAAGGTCAAGTATGGCTCTGATACCAACTGAAACAACCCCAATTTCCACGAAGGGAAAACCACATAGTTGAAGTGTAATAAGACTGTGGTAGATCATATTACCCAAATTCTAGTCGAATATCACATCCATACAACGATATTATCAGAGTACAAATAGTGCGGAATTATATAATTTATTACATCGCCGCATTGGTGGAATCAAAAGTAGCATTCATTCACAACAGCTTGAAGATAAGATCGCCAAACTCGAGCGTAGGCATGAACCCCTCAACCGTCAAACTCCTCGGAGCTATACTCCTCAGTAGAACCTGTATGCCAAAATTTATCAGTATGATTTGTACTGGCCACTCCCAACCCTATGAGCATTGCTTTGTGGAAATTGGATGCAAGTTGGATATAGTCAAAAGGAACCTATATGGCTAGGGTTTCCTATGTTATTTTAGCATATCAAGTATATAACAGTATAGTCAAGTTTAACACCATTCCCACACATATTCCACCCATTCCCATTCTAGAGCCAGGTTTCGATCCCAGGGATCGACATACCACCATCTCCACACCATCACCATACCATACCATACCATACCATTCCATACCATCGCTCAGTCGATAGGACAACTCCCTCTCGGCATTGTCTCAAGGCCCGTAGCCCCTGGCTCCGACCGAACACTCTCTCACGGGGGAAGAAGAGAAGGACTCATCTCGCTATCTAGTTTAAGCGAAACCCAGGAAAGGTCCATAGCCAACAAGTCGGCACATGTATCGATCAATCAACCATACACTCTGCAGAGGTTTTACATAACCACAAGATCCACCTTCCTCGCTGACCGTCGTCAACTAGGCTGATTCCGACCGCTTGCTAGCCTAGGATAATGCCACTCTACCATTCAGCCCTGGTACACCCCAAGTCTAGTCTGGGGTGGCTGAAACTGTGAGTCATGAGCTGGGTCCACAAGGTCTCCATGAAGTCTCGGAAGGGTGTGGGGGAAATCCTCCGCGCCCCGTACCTCCTTACACTATCCGCTATCAACCTAGCAGTAGTGGCAATATCCTACCAAGTAGTCTGGCCGTCCCACACCATATAGGGCGAGTGGTACGTAAGGCTTCTCGGTGAATCTGAGTACTAGTAAGTCCTTAGGGGTGACCAAGCCAGAATGTCTCCATCAGGGTTTCCATTTACCGTGCCACCACAGCACCTCCATCCCGAGCTCCTCCCATCACAGGTTCACACACAGGACAACCTCGTATACCATTTACCCACCACAGGTATCCATTTCCAGGGGTGCCTAGGTAGCACCCCATGGCAAGACTTGCCCTAGACTCGTCGTATACTCCAACTTGGTCGACACAACCCTCACCCTCCACACACCCAAGTCACACACGTAGCACTCTCTCCATAGTCCAGATAACACCAGTTTCCACCACGCATGTAGTATAAGCATTGTAGAAGTATAAGTAATGAAATATATAGCAGTAAGCGTGTGTCTAGCCTAATAGCAGGGTATGTAGGGGTAAGGTTGCATCAAGGTAAAGGCCTTCAAGTAAGCATACTACCATGCAATTCCTATCATAATATGACTGTAGCAGTAAAGTAAAGCAATAGCAGTTCTATATTAGCCATGCGTAATAGGTACTACGAGGTTGGGTGGGATGTGGCACCTTCGGTGTAGTCGTCTCCATACTCCTCACTGTACTCACGATCCTCGTCCATCCGGTTCTCCTCCGAGTCTGCAAACGATCGCATTATAGTCGCATTAGCGACGTCTATAGAGCAGCACAAAGAAGCAATGAAAATTCAAAAGAGCCAAATGCACTCAAACATGGGTTCATTGCGTAGAGCTTGATTTTAGATGAATTTTGGTCCTGGTTTCATATTTTTCTGAGGTCGTATGATTTAGTTATGAATTTCCGAAGTTTAAATCATTTCTGAAAATGGAAAAAGGCTGAATTAATCCTGGGCTGACACGTGTCATGCTGTGGTTGGTCCACGTGGCTTGCTGACGTCAGCATCACGGTTCTGAGCTGACAGGTGGGGGGTCCAGCTGATGTCAGCATGACGTCATCAACGTCATCCACACCGACAGGTGGGGCCAAAGGCTATTGGGTCACTGACAGGTGGGTCCGGTCAAAGTCAACGTCGGTCAATGGCGAGTCAACAGTCAATGGTCAATAGTCAACAGTCAGGGTCACTGACATGTGGGGGCCTGGGCTGCTGACGTCAGCAGCTGATGTCAGCGTGACGTCAGCACGACGTCACCTCGGCTGTGCTGGCTTCTGACATGTGGGTCCCACGTGACGTCATCATGACGTCAGCATCTGACGTGTGGGTCTAGAGTGTCCGTGTCACTGACATGTGGGGCTAGGTCAACGATCAACGTTGACCAGTCAACGGTCAATACGGCCAGGTCTCAAACAGGCTTTGGGTTGGGCCGGTCTGGGCCAGGCCGGGCCGGACACGTGGCATGCTGTGACGCAGCCACGTCACGGCCATGGGCCTCCACAGGGCCATGGTCCACGGCTCATGGTCCACGGTGGACAGATGCGCCGGTCTACGGTGGACCGCGTCTTCTTTCGGTGAGCCGCGTCCACCCCTCTCTTCTCTGTCTGTGGTTCACGTGCACCGGGTTCATGCACGGGTGGCCAGCGAGGGGGGTGTCCCCCCTATTTCTCCCGCGGCGGTGCTCCTGTCGGTGGCGAGCTCGCTGGTGAGCCTCCGTGGCGGTGTTGGTGTCCAATTGGGGAGGGGAAAGGCTTCCCCAGGCTACGGCGACTGTGATGGTGGGGTCTAGGTGGCGGCCGGGGCTCACCGAGGCGCTGGCCACGGTGAACGGTGGCTCAAGCTCCACCAGCGTGAGGGAATGGCACGGTGCTACGGCATAGGCCGATTCTGTGGTGCGTGTGGGCGACACAACGCTCCAACGGGCATGTTGGGCATGTCGAGGGGTCCTCCAGGGCCTTCGGTGGCTTTGGCCATGGCGGCGGCCTCCCGAGCACGACGGCGGCGTCGATGAGGCGGCTATGACCCCAAAGAAGTGTCGCGGTGGGGGCGTGTAAGTTTCTACGGGTTCGTGGGGCCACGACGAGGACGTTCAGGCTCAAAGGCGGGGCTCGGATTCTCATGTGGTTGGTAGGGGCTTCCCGGCGGCCACGACGGTCATGAAGACGACGGCGAGGCGCACGGGTGAACCACGGGGCTCCAACGGGGTGATCACGGTGCGGTCACGGATGTGTGCGTGGGTGCAAGTGTTCCCATGGACCGGAGATGGCCCTGGCCTTCACGCTCCTAGGGTGGAGCGCCATGGCCGACGAGATGAGGTTCAGCGGTGGCGGGCAAAGAGAGACCGGAAGGGGGCTCACCGTGGGTGTTGTGGAAGAGGGGATAGCGGTGCAGTGAAGCATTGTAGCTATGTAGCTCCGGAAGCCGTGCAGTGCAGCGTTGCCTGCGTCAATGATGACAACGTCGGCGTCGTCTTCGGCTCTGATGACCTCCTCCTCCACGGTGGCTTCGGCATTTTCTCCCCTTCCCCTTTCTTCCCCTTCTCCCCCTTCTCTCTTGGTTTGGATGCGCTGTGGACGGCCACCAGGTGGCGGCGGGCGACGAGACGAGCGCTAGGGCTCTGGGGCTGGGGCTTTTATAGCCGAGCTCGGCCATGGAGCTCGGTGATCGGTGGATGGAGGCCGAGAGGTGATCGGAGGTGCACGCTTGCATCCAACGGTGCGCGCGTGGTTGCGTGGGCGCGGCGCAAAGGAGACAGGGGCATGCCCCGGGCGTGACCCCCTGGCCCACCCCCTGCCAGTGCTGTCGGTGTTTAGTCGCGCGGTGGTTGAGCATGGCGTGGGGAAGAAGAACAGTAGGGCTGACATGCGGGGTCCAGCGGGTAGTGGCTGCAAGCGGAGGCGGGGAGACGCGCGGGCATGGGCGACGTGCGGCTGACACATGGGGTCAAGTGGCAGCGGTAGCTGGCAAAGGCAGCAGGGCGCGCGGGCGACGCGCTGGGCCACGAGCTGGGCTGTTGCGCGCGAGTTGGGGCCGGCCTGCTACTACGCGCGCGTGGGCCAGCGGAGAGGAGATGTGAAGGGCTGGGCCGGTTGGGCTGGTTGGCGCAGGCCGAACCTGCGAGGCCTTCTTCTTCTTTTCTTCTTTCTTTTTTTCATTTCTTCTCCGTTGTTTGATTTCAAATTTGGTTTAGTATTTGGATTCAAAACTGAGGTAACTTATTCGTTGGAGTTTAGGGAATTTTGTTTAATAATAACTTTATGGTTTATTACTTTAATGGATTTGTTAAGCATAACATAAAGCAAATGGAAGTCCAAATCACAACTTGAATTAACAATGTATGTAACACTTTATTTGTTAGAAATTAAATAACATAATCAACAAATGGCATGCCATGCTTATGTGTTGTCTTGGTTGGGTCAGACCTAATGCATCTCTTAGGTTGGGTTTCTATACATGACACTCATCATCACATGGGAGTTTTTAAGAAAAATTTTGTAGTTGTGATTTTTGGTGTGTGGATTTTTGGGTTGTTATAGTCACAGTGCTCACCATGGTCATAGTTTATTTGCATTCCTGATGAGCCTAGAGAGCGACTGGGAACTATGTACTTGTGATTCTAAAGTTTATTTGCATTTGTGATTGTGAAGTTCATTTGCATCTATGATGTGGTCGATATATCTATATGAACTGCCTATGATGCATATTGTGAACTATCTGTGATGGATGTGATGTTTATTTTAATGTGGTACGTGGCTGTGACCGAACCAAATAAACTGATTGTTCTTGACCTTTTTATTATAATGCCTTGCAACCCTTAATTTATTGGCCTCAATATTTTCAAGAGCGAGCGGCCGATGACAACTTAAGTCCTCCAAATCATCCATCATAAGGTTTTTATAGACTTCAGCTATCAAATTATTTTGCAATGTAACACGTCATGATCTAGTCTGAATCTCCCAAGGAAGAACTGCATTATGCCCATATACTAACTCATAAGGTGATGATTTAATCAATCCATGGCAAGCTATCCTATATGCCCACAATGCTTTATTAAGTGTCAGGTACCACTTCCTTGGTTGCTCTTTAATTTTCTTCTTAATGAATGTAATAAAAATTTAATTGGATGCCTCTGCCTGGCCATTAGCTTGAGCATAATAAGGAGAAGAATTTAGTAATTTAATCCCCATACTGGCAACAAAATCTCTGAATTCTTCTGATGTGAACATTGTCCCTTGATCAGTAGTAATGGTTTGAGAAATTCCAAAACGATAAACAATATGCACCTTGACAAAATCAACCATATTCTTTGAAGTTACTGCTTTCATAGGAATCACCTCAACTCACTTGGTAAAATAATCTGTTGCTACCAATAGAAACTAGTGCCCTCTACTTGAAGGTGGAAAAATCTGGCCAATTAAATCAATTCCCCAGCCTCGAAATGGCCATGGCTTAATTATTGGGTTCATAGCTGATGCAGGCGATTTCTGAACATTACCAAAACGCTGACAATCCTGACACCCCTTGTAATATTCAAAATAATCTTCTAATATTGTTGACCAGAAATATCTAGACCTGCGAATAACCCATTTCATTTTATAAGCCGATTGATGAGCTTCCGCATATTCCTTCATGTACTTCTCCCATCAATACTCTTGTTTCTTCTTGACTTAAACATTTAAGCAAAAATCCATCGACTGTTTTGTAATACAACTGATCATCTAACAAACCATACTTAGTCGATTTATATCTTAATTTTCTAGTAACCTTCTATGATGGATTCTTGAGGTAGTTGGCTATTTTAACTCTCCAATCATTAGCCAAGGTCTCACTACTTAAGATTTCTTGGAACACTCGATAGCCTGATGCATTCTGAGCTAACCGATTGGCCTCTTGATTCTGTGCTCTTGGAATATGCTGAAGAGAAGTAAGGGGAAACTCCTCAAATAACTTTCGACATTCATCATGGTATCCTTTTAGAATATCATCTTTACATTCATACAGGTCGATCAACTGATTAATAACTAGCTATGAATCTCCAAATATTTCAATTGGCTCGGCCTTTACTTCCTGAAGAAGTTGAAGTCCCTTAAGAATAGCTTCATATTCTGCTTGATTATTGGTGGTCATTGGTTTGATTTGAAAGGCAAACTCAAAGCTTGCCCCTTGAGGTGAAATAATAACAATACCAATGTCACCACCTTGCTTACGCGATGATCCATCAAAGAACAATGTCCAAGGCATAGGTTCCACATAGCCGATGCTTGGTTTATGGTGTTGAGTAATACAATCGGCCATCACTTGCCCTTTGACTGCTTTAGCCGATTCATAACTCAAGTTAAATTTTGATAATGCAAGAATCCACTTTCTCATTCTCTCATTTAATATTGGCATTGACAACATGTGTTTGATCACATCGGCTTTAGACACAACTGTACACTCAGCTGATAATAAATAATGTCGCAATTTAGTGCAGGAGAAATATTAGCATAAGCATAACTTTTCAATAGGAGAATATCTTGTTTCTGGATCCAAAAGTCTTTTACTTAAATAGAAAACAACACATTCGTTTCCTTCAAACTCTTGCATCAAGGCCGATCCAATCGTTAGGCTATCGACCGACACGTACAATATAAAAGGCTTACCTTGCTGAGGAGGAACCAGCACAGGTGGAGATTTCATATACTCTTTTATCTCCTCAAACACTTTTTGTTGTACGTCACCCCATTTAAATTTTTGATCATTTTTCAACTTCAACAAAAAAGAAAATGACAGAACCCTTTCTGACATATTTGAAATAAACCTTCTAATAAAATTAATCTTACCAAGCTGAGATTGTAATTCTGTTTTATTAGTTGGAGGTACTGCCTCATCAATTGCTTTCATACTTTTTTGACCAATCTCAATTCCTCTCTCGTGGACTATAAAACCCAAAAATTGTCCAGCTAACACTCCAAAGACACACTTATTAGGATTCATCTTTAAACCATGCTTTCTTGTGCACTCCAAAGTTTCCTGCAGATCAGCTAGATGTTCTTTGTACCATTTGGATTTCACCACCACATCATCAATATAGATTTCAACAATCCTGCCGATCAACTTATGAAAAATATAATTCATTGCCCTCTGATAAGTTGCACCAATATTCTTCAATCCAAAAGTCATCACAACCCATTTAAATAAGCCAATTACGTCAGGGCACCTAAAGGTTGTTTTTACTATGTCTTCTTTAGCCATAAAAATTTGATTATAACCTATATTACCATCCATAAAACTAATTATCTTGTACCCGACTGCTGCATCTATCAACATATCGGCTATTGGCATCGGATAACCATCCATCGGTGTAGCCTTGTTCAAATCTCTGAAATCAATATACACAGGAACTACACTGGATATCCACTCTGCTTATCGGCAAGGTTGGATAAATTTTGCTTCTAGTAGTCTTTCAATCTCCTTCTTAATATCATTAAGAACATTTGGATTAAATCTCCTTGGAGCTTGTTTAAATGGCCGATATCCAGGTTTGATTGGCAACTGATGTTTAACAATTGATCGATCTAAGCCAGGCATTTCATAATATTCCCAAGCAAAACAATTTTTAAATTCCTTTAACAAATCTATCAATTCTTGTTTATACTCAGGATCCAATTTAGCACTTACATACGTCGGCCTAGGCCTATGTCCAGGACCAATATCTATTTCTTCTAACTCATTGGCCGATGTAAAGCTATGTCCTAGTTTACCATCTGTACCATCTATTAGATTATCCATTAAAACAAACTTTTAGAGCCAACTGCTCGAATTGGCTGTTGGCCTTCATCATTGATTCTAATGAAGCCTCCTTCCCATCGCTTGCCAGAAAACACTCAAAATCTTCTAATTCCCAATACATTGGATCAGTTGTTGGTATACTTATAGAATCATCAGCATGAACTAGCTCAACATTGTCTCCATGCCACTGAATCAAGCATTGATGCATAGTCGATGATACACAACAATTGGCATGAATCTAATCATGACCAAGGAGTAAACTATATGAACCCTTTCTATCAATAACAAAGAATGTAGTGAGCAAAGTCTTGCTTCCAATTGTTAATTCAACATTTATTGTCCCCTGGTCTTGGACGCATTACCTCCAAAATTCTTAAGCATCATGTCAGTCTCAATCAGATCTTTTGGCCCTTTACCAACCTTGCAAAAAGTAGTATAAGGCATCAGTTAACAGAGGCACCTCCATCAACCAATATTTTACTCATCGGCTTCCCATCGACAAAACCTTTCACATATAAAGCCTTCAAATGCCGATGCTTAACTGGTTTATCAAATATAGCTTGTTGTATCAATATCAACTGGACTGCCATCTCTTCATACTCTAATTCATCAAAATCTGAATAGACTTCTTAATCTGCTGGAGCTTTAAATTCAGATGGTAAAAGAAAATCCATTTGAATATTAGCCAATGGTTTACCATTATCGACTGCTTGTTTAACATGCCATACTTGTGGTTTACCAGATTTCTGAGCCTGTTCTAATTCTCTGCTCCTTAGACGTTGTACTCTTCTCTTCTAACATCTTGTTAAACCTCCTAAACACCACTGTCCTTCCTACCAAATATATTCTTCATCATCTTCTTCTTCATAATCGGCCCAGTTCTGATCAACAACTCGCTTTCCAAGCCGATCATGAATGCTTCTATTTTTTAAGCGCCGATCCACATCATTTTGTTGATATTCAATTCGATCATGGATAGATTGGCAGTTGACTTGAGATTGCCTAAATTACTAATATTGTTCGCTACATTCTGGGCAATTATTTATAGTAGGCAATCTCAAACCTTCATTCCAACAATATCTGAAGAAAAGGCAATTCCACTGTGACTCAGCTTGTTCTCTTTCATATCTCTCTTCTTTTTGTTGACGTTGATATTTCTTCTCTTCTAACCAGCGCTGATAATCTTTCTCATTCTGCCATTGCCATTTATTCAATAGAATTCAAGATGTAACACGTGGTCTCATCGCACCATCTCTCGATGTTTCTCCCTGCTCATATTGGCTCTTTTATTGGTCACGACGCCTTTTAATTTCTCTATATTCATCAGCCGATATTTGCATCTTTGGATCAACTGTTCTAGTTTTTCTTGCCCTAGCTGATGTCAAAACTTTAGTTTTCCCATTGAACAACTTAGCATCAACCATGTTCTAATCCTTTGGGAAAGGATTATTATCAACTCTCATTTTTTGAGCTATATCAAATCTAAGCTTCCCTTGTTGAATAGCCATCTGAATATGCTGCAAAAAATCCTGCAATCATTAGTAGTATGAGAAGTAGTGTTATGGTACTTGCAAAACTTCTTATTCTTCAACTGATTGAGAGGTAATATAACATGATTGGTAGGCAGTTTAATCTGTCCCTTCTCAAGCAAGAAATCAAAAAGTTCGTCTACTTTTGTAACATCAAAATCATAACTTTCTTCAACTTCTTTTTCCCAAGGATTTGAAACCATTACTATCTTTTTACCCCAATTGCATTCAGCTACGGTAATTTCCTCTTCTTCTTCATCATCATCGACTAAATATGTATTACAAGCTTCTGTGATTGCAGCATTCTTCTAGAATCGAGTATCTCTGCGCATATTTTGGAATTGACTATTAAGTGCTGCCACCCATTGAGCCAATTGACCTAAATTGAAAATTCTTGCCCAAGCATCTTTTCTCTCCATGTTGGCAACATTCCTTGAATGGCCAACGCAGCTAGTTGATCATCAGTCAAATTCAATGAAAAGCATAAGTTTCTTGTTTCTTGGAACCTTTGAAGGAACTCAGCACTCAATTCATTAGCTCTTTGCTTTATAGTTGTTAAATATGTGATTTTCTTTCCCCTGTCCTAGTGTAGAAATATGTATAAAATTTCTTTTCAAGATCACTCCAATTGGCAATAGAATAAACCGCTAGTGATGAAAACCAAGTGAAAGTTGGTCCTGACAGGGACAAGGAGAAGAAACGAACTCGATGCGCTTCTTCAACAGAGGCTTCACCCAACTGAGTAAGATATCGACTGACATGTTCTATTGTACTTGTGCTATCTTGACAAGTGAACTTAGCAAATTCTAGAAGCCTGTAGTTCGAAGGAAGGGCCACCAAATCATACCACTCTGGATATGGACGTTTGTATGAAAAGGTCTGCCCTTTTGCTTTTAAACCTAACTGATTTTTCATCATTTTGGTTACTCTAAGCAATAATTCATCAGCATTTGAGTTTGGATTTCTTGGCAATTGCTGACCCATCTACAAATTGAAATTCTGAGTGCCTTGATATCCTAGATTTGGAATCATTTTGAGGGTATTATAATCTGAACCATAATGATATCTTTGTGGAATATCTATCTATCGGGCCCCTTGCTAATTTACTGTTTGAAATCTTTGATTGAAAACATTAGGATCTGTATCTCTATGAATCCTTTAAATCGATTGTCGGTGCGGGACCCACGGGATACCCTACAAGGAAGGGAGAAGATCTAGTGTAACTAGGATTCTTCCTCTGTAATCTTAGTAGTAGTATTATTCTGTAATCCTACTAGGAATTCTCATTGTAAACCGACAAGGATTCTGACCTCCTGACTATATAAAGGAGGGCAGGGATCCTAGGGACAGGCGACTTTGACAACACAACACTTTACAATCAATCCAACGCAAAGGCTAACGCCGACTAGACGTAGGGCTATTACTCGATCAAAGATCGAGGGTCCGAACCAGGATAAATTGACTGTATCTTGCGTTTACCGTCGAGTTCCGCATACGCTGAAGCCCAAACATACTGCCCCGGGAACCCCCATGGTAGGCTATCGGTGGTCAAACCATGGTCGCCGAGGTGGCTGTGAGGGTTACAGAGTTCGTAGCTGCTGATTTGCCAGCTCTCGAGGTGACCGTGGCCAAACAGCAAGAGGCTTGGGGGCTACATCCAAATGGGAGTACTTTTTTCTTCAAAAAGGTACACACCACGCGAAGATCTCATGAAGCGCTACACGGTTTCGCTCAAGAAAGCACTTGGACGACGCTTGTTCCTACTCAACAAGACTTGAAGGAGCAAGACGAGGCTTCCAGAACTCAACCATGAAGTGCTCAGGGGCTTGTCGGTGTGGGACCCATGGGATACCCCGCAAGGAAGGGAGAAGATCTAGTCTAACTAGGATTCTTCCCCTGTAATCTTAGTAATAGTATTATTCTATAATCCTACTAGGAATTCTCATTGTAAACTGACTAGGATTCTGACCTCCTGACTATATAAAGGAGGGTAGGGATCCTAGGGATGGGCGACTTTGACAACACAACACTTTACAATCAATCCAACACAAAGGTTAACGCTGACTAGATGTAGGGCTATTACTCGATCAAAGATCGAGGGTCCAAACCAGGATAAATCGACTGTCTCTTGCATTTACCATCGAGTTCCGCATACGCTGAAGCCCAAACATACTGCCCTGCCAAGTTTCCATTGAACCTTAAGTTCACGCAAGTTCAGAGTTTCTACAACTTGGTGTGCTCCTCATTTGTATCAATCTCACAAAATATAGTAATTCCCCGGTCATCTTTTGGCGACTGATAATGTGATAGCACCATTTCCATGGTGAACTTAGGAACCTACTAGACTTCGTAGCATAATGGAAAAAATAGAACTATAAGGCTAAGCATCAGTCAATTGTTCTTTTTTCCTTAATGGATACATAGGCATTAGTAGGTATATAAGTAGATGAAGTTTTACACTACGCATCATGTCAAAGGCATGCACTAAACACTTACAATTTCTACCTTGATAGTCTAAAACCTTAAGGGTTATTTTCGTGAACGTCGCATATGATATGAGAGTAATGTTTATTTATTCTTATTATTACATGAGCGCTTCCTGATATTTTTTGTTTGTCCGCTTGCAGGTTTTGCTCTATGATTTCACCTATGCTACATGTGGCTTGTAGCCCATTCTCAAGCAAGCTCTTAAGCGACTAGGGTACGCCTGGGACTTCGTGGAAGCGATGGGCCAAAGGACGACAGCTGACATCCAGTATTGTGTGAGATTTAGGCAGAACCAGGCCATTAATAGTCCATTAGTAGGCTACATCTATGGGATGCCATGTCCTCAGCATTGTGAGGCAATGGAGAGTGTTATAGTGTGGGCCTTGCATTACATAGACAATGACCATGATTACACAATTTGAGACATACGCTACTAGCAGTGGAGATAGGCTAGGGTTGCAGTGGGTTTGTAGGATCCATGTGTGAAAGGACCAAGGATGCCACCTATAGGGGGTGAATATGCATTTCTAAAAGTTAACACCTTTAAATGCGGAAATGATTAGTAAAGGGACTCCAAATAAAGAGTAATACCACCCCTCACAAGTTAAACACAGAGTATACAAGGTATAAAGAGTATATATAGAAGCTACAACCCTGCAACACAAAGTTAGAACAGAGAATAAATATTTTCAGCACAGGTAGGAAATACCGGACGTGTCCGGTATACATGATTTCTGCAGAGAAGCCCCAAACTTGCTTCTTTCGATTTCTATCTTCAAACCAAACTGCAGGCACCTACTAGAGATGACAATATACATAGAGAACCTGCACAAGAGCTAGAGCTGCACAAATATCTAATGAAATGCGAATTGAGACACGATATTTGTTTTACCGAAGTTTGGACTCGTTTGAGTCCTACTCTCCATTGAGGGGGCTGCGGGTGACCCAGCGAAGGTTAGCCCTAGAGGGTACCACGAAGGTCACTCTAGCCGGAGTCTTTTCCAACTCATTTTCTTCCTTCCACTAGTTGATTCCAAGATGACGGAATCGACCGTTACAAACTTTCCGAGGCACACCATAATCTCTCGGGTGCTCTTCGGTGATGCCTAACTGTCTAGGACCAAAGAGTCCAAGAGTAACAAATGCAAATCACGAGATTGACAATATGCACAAGTGCTCAAGTGGTGGCTTGCTCTCTTTTTCAATTCTCTCTTAACCCACAGATGGATTTTGTGATTTGGATCACACACTCACTAAGAGAGGGTTTAGGAGAGTTAGCAAGGCTCAAAAACGTGTATTGCAACCAGCTGAATTAGTAGCCTCCAAAGGTGGAGGCTTGGGGGTATTTATAGCCCCCTTGGAAAAACTAGTTGTTTATAGCCATTGCCATATCGGACACATCCGGTATGCATGTATGACTTACACTGCGCCAACGGTAACTAAGTTACAATAACGTTGTGAGTCATCGAAACTCTCAATGAATGCTGGAACTCCTGACTGTCGGAACTCCTGACTCACATCGGAAATTCTGACCCTCAGCACATTTGAAAACTATGGTAACTGAGTTAAAGTATGTGAGGTGTCGGAACTACCGACGCATGCTAGAACTCCTGACCCTCAAGGCATTTGAAAACTAGTCGTTGGCCTCTGGCCATCCATGTCCGGTATGACCAGGACAGTGAACACTCCAAGTCAGTTAAGCGTGAGACGTCAAAACTCTCGACCATTGCCGGAACTCCCGACCGTCAGAACTCCCGACCGTCGGAACTCCTGACTTATGTTGGAACTCCCAACGAACCAACCCAAGTACATCAAGAATTTTATCATAGCTAGGCACATGCCAGACACGTCCGGTATTACCAGACCAACAAAAACAAGTTAGCTCTTTTATCTCTTAAACACTCTAAAACTCACATGGGTTGGCTTGAGCACTTATAAAACATTATCTATCAACATGATGCATCCCTCTTAATAGTACGGCATTCCTATTAACTCAAATTTAAAGAGTATAATAAATTTAAACCTTTTGAGTTGATCTCTTTCAACCGAAGCCATGCATTCCAATCTTCATCAAGTGAGGGTGCCAACATGTCAACTTTGATCTTTATCACTTGAGCATAGCCATCTTGAGCACGTGACTTGATTCCATTCATTAAATATGAATAACTCTAAATGCATCAAGTCACTTCCAACACTTTGTCCACTATAGATTTGATCCTCCACATCAATATGACCATCATAACTTGATTAGTACCTCAACTAAATGCAAGTACTTTCTTCTTCACCCTAGCTAGGTTCTTCGGCCACCAAGCCATCGCTTGCTCTTCACCCTTGCTTAGTACCTCGAAGGCTTTCCTTGCTATCTTCACCATCTCAAGCCATCAAGTCACATCTTGTGTTGAATCATCCATTCATTTGTATTGTTATCTTTTTTATTTGAATTTAGCAAGCTTCAAATATGAGACCATTCCATATGCAATCCCTCATGTCTCATCAACTAATTTTTACCGGGCTTGCTTTCACATAGTACATGGAAATCCCATAATAAATAAGCCTTTGCATGAATTCCATTTGCATTGTTGTCTTATGCTTGAACTAGATTGTTTATACAACAACACATCATTTTGGCTTTTATTAAGTACCTGTGAGATAACCTATTACATATCCACACTTAGCAAATGGGTTAGACCTTTAATCACATTGTCATTCAATCATCCAAAACCCACTAAAGGGCTAGACGCACTTTCAATCTCCCCCTTTTTGGTGATTGATGACAACTTGATTAAAGCTTATAAAAGAATATAAATATTTAAGCTTTTGGGTTCAATGATTTATGAGAGGCTCCCACTTAATATGTGCTTATGATTAGAATTCACAAAATGACCTCAAATGTCAATTGCACATACTAAAACATATAGGAGACTCCCCCTAAATCATTGCATCTGTGGGGTGCATGTCTGTGTGATAAAGTAAAACCGTGATGCATATGACAAGATATATCACACAAGAATAAATATAAAGGCATCACATCAAATATTTTCATTCTAGCATGCATAGTTCTTATGAAAATAAATACAACACATGTATGTCACACATAGCACTCATTACACATTTTCTCAAGTCCATAAGCCACTTATATATAAATAAAGATCATGTCTCAAGAGATACATAGATAAAGCATATGTAAGTCACAACTCTCACATGATACAATCTATCTCAAACTCAAGATACATCAATGAAGCTCAAAAACTAAAATAAAGCTCAAGAAACTACGGCCTGCAGTACATATCTTTAGGTACAAAGATAAGCAAATGAAACAAAAATCCTAAAGCTTTAATCAGTCTCTCTCCCCCTTTGTCATCTATCACCACAAAGGTCCAAAAATGACATACTAAGGACAAAGGGGATGCAAGCTGTCTCTGAAAGATATGATCACTCATCATCATCTTCATCTCCACCAAAATCCTAATCATCTGAGCATGGAGCACTGGCTTGACGAGAACCACCCGCACCAGACAGGTCATAGCCACTGGACCTATAGTAGCCAAAACTATCTGTGAGGTCACTCCACCAGTCTGAAGCATACTCATCTACAGCACTGGGACATGGCTAAGAGTGAGTAGGCACATGAGCCTATAGTGGTAAAGTGTCAGGGTGCTTTGGTGCCTACTACTGATGTCGCTGAAGGAACTCAGCAAACTCTATGTCGTACCTACCCTGCTGCTGCTCCTCAGTCTTAGGCTCACTAGCTGCCTCATCTGATAGTGGAGATCTAGGGGGATCAAGCTCAAGTCTAGCAGTAATCTGCTTTGGAGTCTGAGTGTCCTTCCTCCTAGCCTCCCTCTCCTTCTGCTGATAGGTCCATATGTCCTAACACATCCCAAAGATAACACTAAACATCTTATGAATAGGAGAAATAGGACTACGATGATGTGAAGAAGAATGTGAAGAAGCATGTGGTAGAGGGGAAGCTCCTGCTGCTGCTGCACCACCTGTAGGTGCATCTGCCTCTAGTGGTGCTGCTGCTCCTCCTAGTCTTGCTGGAGGTACCCCAATCTCAGGCAAGTCTACAACAATCTTCGGGGCCTTATGTACCTTGTCATACTCAAAGTTATGCCCTGTGACCTACTCAATCATGTGCATAATGTAGGGAGCAAAACCACAGCCCTTGAGGGGCCACTCGCCAACGCTCCTGATCTCATACCATATGAAGTCAAAGACGCTGAAGGGTCGTGCATTAGGTGCCATCCTGTGGAGCAGGTTCCTGGAATAATCTACAATGTTTCCCTTATCTCCGCCCTTGCAATCAATGGTCTTCCTGAACATCTTGTCTAGGTATCTGTAAGTAGGGTGAAGACCTAGAACCTTCCCCACTGCTCCTCTCTCACCCCCTAGTGGGTACATGTAGGCCAACTGCTCTGGAGGGAGTACCTGCTCTATATGGATCCTGTCTCTCTGAAGATCCTCCTTTGAAAAACCAAACAGGGCGACGAAAGCATCATAATCCACACTGTACCACTGGCCCTCAAGCATCCAGTGCATACGCCTCTCATCCTCCTCAACATATAGGGTGGTGTAGAACTGAGCTACCATCTCTATGTTCTAGTCATGCTGGAACTCCATAATCTCATAAACCCCTATATGCTGGGAAATGGCAATAGCGTGATCAATGGAGGCCTTCTATAAATCTCTGACATACTGCCAGTCAATCCACTGAGACCTAGCAATCACTAGGTTCCTGGTGAGGATCACACTGGTGTAGAAGTTCATATGAAAGGCTGTTTGAAATTGATGATCAAACTGAATCCTAGGAAAGCCCCTTGGATCAATTCTCCTCTCATCTCTGGCTCTTCTGGTCATGCCTTTCCCTCGATAGTCAACTCTAGACACATAAGAAGGTACACTAGGTGGATGTGTCTCAAGTAATTCATAGTGCATACCCTGGCCTGGCTAGTGTTGAGCTAGAGGTACTGGCTACTCCTCCTCAATCTCCTACTCATCATCTGAGCTATCCCCATCTAAACCTTTGTCAGTGCTCTTCCTCTTTCTGGTACTGTGCTCCACTCTATATCCTCTGTATCTGTATCAGAGAAAGAACTGTTGTCTCTCTCTTTGTACTGTGGAGCACCCCTAGTAGCTCTGGAGAGTCCCCTGCTATTGCTCTGCTCCTGCTGACTATATCTAGGATGCATGTCGTGCCTTGCCTTCTTGTATTTCTCTAGTGCTGGATCATGCCTATGCTTGGATCTAGGCTCCTGTCTTCCACTCATGGTTGCTGCCCTGTATCCAAAAAGATTTGCAAAGAATCTTAGATACATGCCCAAACAATATTTCTTATATCATCATCCATATATATATATACAATTATTTATCCAAAATCTCGCAATCACCTATCCCGACCATGCTCAAGGTTTACAAAATTAATTTAGACAAACAATCATACATAAAGGGACAATAATCAATGAGTATTGAGTTGAGGCTACAGCTAAACCTACACTGCTAGCTCATATCGGACACGTCCGGTATATGTACACAGCAACCCTAATCAGGGGCTCACGCTCAATCTCATCTCCAATTCAATCCAAACTTTAGGCATTGCTTCTAGACAGGTAATATAGCATTTCTACCGAAGGGATTTTAAAATCATGCCCTAACCGCTTAGATCGGAAGAGGTCCAGGATTAGAGTACCTTGGGAGAGTGAATGAAGATGCGATTGGAAAACCAAGTCCTGGAGCCTTCGATCTTGATGTAAATCTCCTCCGATCTAATCTCCCTCTCTTCTTTTTCTCAGTGGAATCACCCGATCACCAATTCGGTGGAACAGCGGTGGTTGCGTTGGCTTGGAGGAGAGAAAAGAGAGATAGAGGATCAGGGTCGAAGGGGTACCGGCCGTTTTATAACCCCGCTCATACCGGATGCATACCGGACACGTCCGGTATTTGTGGGCTGGCTATTTTTGTTCCAAATTTCATTCACTTAATTCCAATCCCCGTCTCTATCATTTCTTGATCCAAAAACATGTATGTCCTTTATCCAAATAAGGTGTAATTACTTTTCTTATCCAAATGCCATGAGTATCACTTCTCTTTTCCAAATATTTGGCATATATAGATTTTGATTACTTGAGAGAGATATTGTGAGACATAGTAGATTGTGGACTTAAGAAAGCCATGTCATGTGTAATTAGCCAATCAAACAATCAAGGTGAGCTATAATTATCATATGACAAGGCTAGGTCATAAAGACCAAGATTCAAATAGTTTTTCAAATTCACACCACCTACACATGTTAGTTATGGGTTTTGAAAAACATCTCTCCTATGTCACACAAATGCACATTCTAATATATAAAGGACCTTAGATGCACTTACAATGCATGTATGTAAATACATACCTTTGCCTTGAGCCCACAAGAATACCACTAAGAAGATACATAGCATGGTAATCTTTATGTTGACCTTACTTGCCAAATAATCATGCTAGGTACGAAATCAATTTTTCATCCAAAGGACTACAAAGAATGCAAGATAAATTTGTTAGTCCACAAGGTGCAAAATAGAAACTGAGCTCCCCCTAAATAAGTGCTTTAAGTAATTTGAATGACTTTCATCTAGCACTTCATTCTATTAAGAATTTGGGAGTCAATTTTCTATTTTGAACCACAACCAAATAATTTGCCATATTTAAATTTGAGTTCAAGAGATGCTCACAGTCCATTAAGATTTGATAAACCACAAGCTTCTGAGTAAATTAAGGATATATGAAAATATATGGATCAAAGACTCATTTGTAATCCAATTAGTGTTCTGGTTCCTGCAATACCGGACATGTCTGGAATACGCAGAATAGAAACACTTTCTTTCTGTCCTCGGCCATACCGGACACGTCGATAGTAATACCGAACATGTCTGATAGGTGCAGGAGAGAAACAAATAGCCTGTTGTTTGTGATTCTTCATTTTAGCTATAGTATTTATTTTATGCCCTACATCTCAACAAATAAATTGCTCTACTAGAGAGCCATTAAAAGCATTATATGGCAAAATAAAATACTTTTCAATTGAATCTAATTAGCCACTTTCAATATTTCACAAATATGCCTATTTGTGAGTCATTGAGCACAAAACAAATAAAGTGGCTATCCTAAAAGGTTTAGGTACTTGTTACCAATGGTGAGGATGAAATAGATGATATATTCATTGAATTATCTTTGGGTCAACCATATAAGAGATTATGATAAGAATTAGTTGATAGATTGAGTGAATAATTTCAATTTACTTGCTCAACCACCCCGAAGCCTTCATCTCATCACCAAGTAGCTACTTCATTAACCTAAGCACACTTTGGTACCTAACTCTTGTTGGGTCCTTTTGGGTTAGTCAACAAGTGCTTAGGCACCCAAATAGCTTTAGCACTAGTTTATGGTGAACACATCACCTTGCTAGTGCTAACTCCATTTGTAGTCTTCCTAAGCATATCATTATAAACAAATGTGTTTGGCTTAGGTGTGTTACCATTTGGGCATTCATAGCGTAAGTGCCCCTTTCTTCTACAAGCATAGCATATGCGGCCTTTGTTTGCTCTATGCTCGCTTTGCTTGTATGGACATCTATTAACCTTGTGGCCCATCTCATTGCATCCATAGCATCTTCTTGTTGCAACTTGGGCTTCCTTTCTTGCCTCTTTGTACATTGGGCATTTCTTGGTAGGATGCCCCAGTTTCTTGCTCATGAGACAAGCGCTTTGTCCATCACTTTTCTTTTGGTTGGTCAACTTGCTTGAGGCCTTTTGTTCGACCACTTCACACTTGTTGGCCCAACTCTTATGTGGACACATGGCCTACTCATGTCCATATAATCCACAGCCATATCATAACCTTTTTCCATGTTTCTTGCTCTTGGTTGTGTTGGCCTTACTTGAAATGTGATTCTTTTGTTGGGTTTTGGAGGAAGCAAGGTTTGAACCCTTCTCAAGCTTCTTTGCCATGTTATCACGGTTATCTTGAGAAGGTTGTGCTTTCTCCTTACCCTTCAACCGAATCACATCTATCTTTAATCTTTTCACCTCTTCTTTGAGCTCTATGTTTTCTATTAGATTTAGCTCAATCGAAGATTGGCTTGCTTGAGGAGCACACTCATTAGTACAAGAAATAATTAATTGAGATGGTGTACTAGTGAGTGAATGTGTAAGAGGTTGAGAAAATTTTACCGATGTGATCACAACCTCATGAGCTACCTCAAGCATGATGCTTGATTCTACTACTTCCTCATGAGAGCACTTTAGATGAACATAGTTTGCTTGTAGCACATTATACTTGCTTGATAGTTCATCTAGCCTTGCCTTGAGCTCCAAGTTTTCCTTCTCTAGTTGTGAAACACTAGAAGAGGAGTTAGTAACTAAAACATGCTCAATTGATCATTTTTCATACCTTTCACTTCGAGCCTTTAGTTCTTCCATCTTGGAGATGAGAAACAATTCTTGCTTTTGAAGTGATTGCTCTTGCTTCTCAATTTCTTCTTTAAGCTCATCATTCTTTACAACTATCTTCATGATGATGAACTTGTCCTTGCGGTTGAGATGATCAAGGTTGTAGTTGTCTTCAACTTCAACATCACTCTCATCTTGATCATCTACTTGTGCTTTCTCCTTTTCTTGATCTTTCTTGTTACTCTTCTTCTTGCTTTTCTTGGCCATGAGACACAAGTGATGAGTATCATGAGATACTAAGGTTGACTCATCACTTGGTCGCCACCGGGCTTGAGCATCGTTGCAAACAGTTGCTTGCTGCTCTGCTACCTCGACTATACCGGACACGTCCGGTATGTGCAGGCAGACAGCAGGTCATGCGCTGCTTGCACTTCTTGCTCTGGCTCGGTGCTCTAGAGGTCTTGTGAGGCTTCTTCGCTGCATGAAGACACAATGGACATACTTTCCATTGACTCAATCTCAAGTGCATCATCACATTTGGATTTTCCATATAAATCAAAAAGTCTAGTCCAAATAAGATGAGCACTCTCCGGAGGTGGTTGTCCATTGAAGATTGCCTCATCTCGAACCTATGCACTCAATGTACTCAACATGACATTAATAACTTGAGCATTGAGTTGCATGCATATCTCTTCCTCTTTTGACAAATTTTTGTAGTTGCTCCAATCAACTATAGGAAGAGGTATGCTTGCATCTACAATATGCTCAACAAGAGGACTAATATCCATAAAAGTATTGAGTACATGAATTGACCAAGGTAGAAAGTTTGAACCATCATTTTGGAGAAGCACCGGCTCCAACTCAATAGGCGTCTACATCCTTTTCTCACGGCGGTGAAGCTTTAGGTGAGAACCTTGCTCTGATACCAATTGAAAGGACCTAGAATACCGCCTAGAGGGGGGTGAATAGGCATTTCTGAAAATTAACACCTTTAAATGCGTAAATGATTAGTAAAGTTAGTTTCTAAAATGAAAACTCCAAATAAAGAGTAATACCACACCTCACAAGTTAAACACAGAGTATACAAGGTATAAAGAGTATATATAGAAGCTACAACCCAACAACACAAAGTTAGAACAGAGAATAAATATTTTCAGCACAGGTAGGAAATATCAGACGTGTTCGGTATACACGATTTCTGTAGAGCAGCCCCAAACTTGCTCATTTCAAATTCTATCTTCAAACCAAACTGCAGGCACCTACTAGAGATGACAATATACACAGAGAACCTGCACAAGAGCTAGAGCAACACAAATATCGAATAAAATGTGAATTGAGACATGATATTTGTTTTACCGAAGTTTGGACTCGTTTGAGTCCTCTCCATTGAGGGGGCTGCGGGCGACCCAGCGAAGGTCAGTCCTAGAGGGTACCATGAAGGTCACTCTAGCCGAAGTCTTTTCCAACTCCTTTTCCTCCTTCCACTAGTTGATTCTGAGACAGCGAAATCGACCGTTACAAACTTTTCAAGGCACACCACAATCTCTCGGGTGCTCTCCGATGACGCCTAACCGTCTAGGACCGAAGAGTCTAAGAGTAACAAATGCAAATCATGAGATTGACAATATGCACAAGTGCTCAAGTGTTGGCTTGCTCTCTTTTTCAAATTCTCTCTTAACCCACAAATAGATTTTGCGATTTGGATCACACACTCACTAAGAGAGGGTTTGGGAGAGTTGGCAAGGCTCAAAAACGTGTATTGCAACCAGTAGAATCAGCAGCCTCCAAAGGTGGAGGCTTGGGGGTATTTATAGCCCCCTTGGAAAAACTAGCCGTTTTATAGCCGTTGCCATACCGGACACGTCCGGTATGACTTACAGTGCCCCAACGATAACTGAGTTACAGTAATGTTGTGAGGCATCGGAACTCCCGATGAATGCTGGAACTCCCGACTCACGTTGGAAATCCTGACCCTCAGCATATTTGAAAACTATGGTAACTGAGTTAAAGTATGTGAGGTGTCGAAACTCCCGACGCATGCTGGAACTCCTGACCCTCAAGACATTTGAAAACTAGCCGTTGGCATCTAGCCATCCACGTCCGGTATGACCAGGACAGTGAACACTCCAAGTCAGTTAAGCGCGAGAGGTCAGAACTCCCGACCATTGCCGGAACTCCCAACCGTCGGAACCCCCGACTTACATCAAAACTCCCGATGAACCAACCCAAGTACATCGAGAATTTTATCGTGGCTGGGCACATACCGGACACGTCTAATATCAATACCGGACACGTCCGGTATTACCAGACTAGCAAAAACAAGTTACCTCTTTTGTCTCTCAAACACTCTAAAACTCACATGGGTTGGCTTGAGCACTTATGGAACATTATCTATCAACATGATGCATCCCTCTTAATAGTACAGCATTCCTATTAACTCAAATTTAAAGAGTATAACAAATTTAAACCTTTTGAGTTGATCTCTTTCAACCGAAGCCGTGTATTCTGATCTTCATCAAGTAAGGGTGCCAACATGTCAACTTTGATCTTTATCACTTGAGCATAGCCATCTTGAGCATGTGACTTGATTCCATTCATTAAATATGAATAACTCCAAATGCATCAAGTCACTTCCAACACTTTGTCCACTATAGATTTGATCCTCCACATCAATATGACCATCATAACTTGATTAGTACCTCAACTAAATGCAAGTACTTTCTTCTTCACCCTAGCTAGGTTCTTCGGCCGCCAAGCCATCGCTTGCCCTTCACCCTTGCTTAGTACCTAGAAGGCTTTCCTTGCTATCTTCACCATCTCAAGGCATCAAGTCACATCTTGTGTTGAATCATTCATTCATTTGTATTGTTTCTTTTTTATTTTAATTTAGCAAGCTTCAAATATGAGACCATTCCATATGCAATCCCTCATGTCTCATCAACTAATTTTTACCGGGCTTGCTTTCACATAGTACATGGAAATCCTAGAATAAATAAGCGTTTGCATGAATTCTATTTGCATTATTGTCTTGTGCTTGAACTAGATTGTTTATACAACAACACATCATTTTGGCTTTTATTAAGCACCTGTGAGATAATCTATTATCTATCCACACTTAGCAAACGGGTTAGACTTTTAATCACGTTGGCATTCAATCATCCAAAACCCACTAAAGGGCTAGATACACTTACAATGTTTTAGTTAGGTTTATTCGTACTGTTATGTTTAATTAGGTTTATTTGAATGGCTATGTTTAATTTGGTTTATTTGTATGGATATTTTAATTATGTTTGTATGCATGTCAATTATGTTCATTAAGTTTATTTGTATGGATATTATAATTATGTTTGTATGGATTGAAATTTAACTTGTGTAGGATTAAAAAGCATATGCAATAAAAAAATCAAAGAAACAACCAATACAAAAGTTGTAGATCTCAAAAAGTTATACAACTTTATAGTTGACAACTTTTTCATTTGAAGTCATTTTGTCAAGGAAAACTATGTTTGAATTTCTCAAATTTAAAATTTAAATTTTTTAAAATGACCTCAAATAGAGAAACAACCAATACAAAAGTTATAGATCTCGAAAAGTTATGCAACTTTGTAGTTGACAACTTTTTCATTTGAAGTCATCTTGTCAAGGAAAACTATGTTCGAATTTCTCAAATTTAAAATTTGAATTTTAAAATGACCTCAAATGGAGAAACAACCAATACGAAAGTTATAGATCTCAAAATGTTATGCAACTTTGTAGTTGACAACTTTTTCATTAGAAATCATCTTTTCAAGGAAAACTATGTTTGGATTTCTTAGATTTGAAATTTCAATTTTTCAAATGTAATTATAATTTATAGCATATGTTATTAAACATTTAAAGGATATGAAAGCAATTTTGTATTGCAATTTTTTGAGTTATATTTTTTTACTACGCAATTTATAATTTTTAGCCAATTTATGTTAAAGGATATGTTAAAAACTGTTGCATGGGCGGAAAACGAAACTGCGTGGTAGGCAGCAGTTTCGCCGTGCGCCAAAATCTGGCTTTAGTACCAGGACTAAAGGCCTTTTAGTCCTGGTTGGTGGCCCAACCCGGGACTATAGGGTTCTACCGTATATATATATATGGGTGTTCTTTCTTCTTCCTCCCCAAAATTTTACTCACCGCCACCGCCACACGGCGCTTCTTCAATCCCCCAGGCCAGCCGCGCTTGCCACCAGCCCCCCTCTTCCTCGTCTGCAGCTAGCCTCGCCCTCGGCCTCATCTCCCCGGCGCGCGCGCGGCACCCTCTTCCTCGTCTCCGGCGGCTGGCCTCGCCATCGTCCTTGGCTTCGGCATGCGCGGCCTCGTCAGAACCCTCATCCTAGATCTGGCCGGCCTCGCCCTCATCCTCTCCCCGACATGTGCGGCCTCGACCTTGTCCTCATCCTTGTCCTCTCTTCCCAGCACGTGCAGCGCCCTCTCCCTCATCTTCGGCGGCCAGCGTCACCCTCGTCCTTGGCTCCGGCGCACGCAGCCTCGCCCTCCCCCTTGTCTCCAGCCGGCATGGTGTAACAAACCACTAAATCATGTCATGAGCATCATGTTTATGTGATAAAGCATGTGATAAAGTGTGTAGATCAATTTCTTGTAACCCAAAATCACTAATAAAAATGTTAAATAAAAGTTGATTCAATAGCTCATATATATCAAGCAGGGTTGAAAACCAATTTTTATTAAGCAAAAGTATTATAGAACATGTGTGTGACACCTAAATAAGGTTTGAAGTACAAACTTTGTAGATGACAATGCAACTCTTGTAGTAGAAAAATAACATTGCTAGCTAGTATTTCTAATAGCTTAGAAACGGAACTTGAAATTGAGTCCAGCTCAAGACTTAGAAAATTCCTCAAGTCTAAAGATAGTTTGATAGCACCATGTTTGGGAATTAATCCTGTGAAATTGAGTTAAGAGGTGGTGTCATGTTTTAGCTTCGGTTGGTAGTCTAATAGGCCCTCTTTAGCATAGTGAAGGCGATTTAATTTCAACTCCAGTAGTTTAATTTTTGCAGATGCTTTAAAATTAGTTTCTGGTCGCTCGGCCTAGAGTGCGTGGTCACCGCGTTCTAGTGCTCGCCGTGCCCATGCTCGGCTGAGCCACGCGCGCACGTGGCAGCGCGCTGGTGGGCTAGGGCCTCCCTTGGCTTGGCCATGGCCTGGTCGTCTCTAGCCGTAGCGCCCGCTGCTGGCCGCGGGCCACCTGCACGGCCAGCAGCAGGGCCCTACGCCCCCTTGCCCGTTGCCGCCCTACCATGTGGCTGCCTCATCCATTGATGCACTGCTGCTGCCGCTGTCCTCCTTGACTCATGCTACGACGCTGCTGTTGTCCTGCTCGCCACCACGCGTGTGGCCTTGCCCCGTTGCCGATGCTGTCGCCTCACCATTTATGGCACTACGGCCGCACATGCCATGCCCGATCGTGGATGCGCACATTTTGTCCATAGCTGTTGCATGTGTGCCGCACTAATGGCCCATTTGCGCCCCACCAAGGCAAGGACGAGTCGAGCTCTAACCTACCCCCTCCCTTCTCTGCCATCCCGACCGGCTGACCCCGCTCACCAATTTGGCTTGGAGAGGTCACCTCAACTTGATTCGTCATGTCTCATGCTCCACCATTAAGTCGCCTGATCGTCCATCCCCACCCTGCCTTGAATTGCGCTCGGCCAAGCTCCAATTTGGGCGTTTCCTCGCCACCAGGCCGATAAGGTCGTGATCGGCAAGTGCCAATGGCAGCCCTCCAGCCAACCACCTAGAGCCATCGGCTGCACTACTAGCGTAGCCTAGAACTCCTCTTCCTTCTGTGTGCCTTAGACTTACCGTTACCGCCACCCCAGCGCCGCTAACCCAGCCGTGTCTGCCGCGGTGCATCGCCGCACCGTTTGGTCGCATGTGGCCAGCCCTACTCAGGTAGTCTTCAACCGAACCATCACCTCAGCTAGGTTTATGGTGAGCCCCTGATGCTTCTCCGCTACCTCTATTGCTCTGTTAGCACCGTAGCTCTCCGAAACGGCTATGCCGCCGTTGCGGACGACCACGCACCGTTGCCGCCCGCTCCGGTGCGTCCCGCTTCATCTCACCGCTGCTTAGTATAGGCACTAGGGCTGTACATGGAGGTCGGCCCATCAGCTGGGCCTGCGCAGGCCTCTGGTGGCCGGCGTAACCGCCTCGTGCCACCACCCGCTGTGTCGTCGTGCACAGAGTCGTCAGGGCGTGCGCAAGGAAATTCGAGTAAAGCCAGGGGGTTTAATGAATTCTTTAGAGAGACATAGGAATAGTGTAGCGGGTTTAGGTGTAATTCAGGGTAGGCTCGAGGTCTCTTTTGCAAAAGTGCCATCACGCGGGCTTCCCCCGCCGCGGGCCGTCTCGCGCGTGGGCCGCGCGTAAATGGGCCGCACGGCTGGAATCATTTTTCTTTTTCTAAGGAATTGGTTAATGCTTTTCTAATTTAATTTCTAAGCTAAATTTGTAGACTTAATATAAAATTGTATCGGTGTCCAAAAATATTGTGAAACTAATTTTGCTAGGCTCCTAAAATTATGATCTACCTGTTAGTATAGTTAGTTCATACATATCTGTGTTGGTACCAAGGTCTATTAAATCACTTGAAAGTGTTTAATATTATTAGGATAATTATTGTAGGAATTTTTGTGGTAGATTGGTGATAGCTTTAATCCTAAAATTTTTACCATAGCTTCATTGTATTATTATGTGCTCACTGTAATTTTTATGGCCTTAGACTAGACTAAACATTAGGGTAGTTAAATGTTCTTTGTTTGAATATACATTAAATCTTTAATAGAAATAAAGGCATACCATTGAATTGCGAAACTAGGTGCTTGTTAGTTGAACACAACGCTTTGCTTGATGAAGATGATAGTTAGCTTAGTATCTTAGTCATTAGAGCTAGTTTAGTAGCTTAACATGCGTATTCTTATCTTAAGAGTTGTTGTTGCTTAAATACTAAGTTGTTGTATCGTCGTCATCGCATGCATATAGAGAATGAGTCGGCAGAGATCGTGACCACTGGCGATCACGAGTTCGAGGAGATCGTTGAGGAGTACGAGGAGGAGATTCTCGTGTAGGAGGAGGTCCCGGAGCCGCCACTGACTGACTCAGCTGACAACGCGCCTACCCAAGGCAAGCTCCAGTGCATAACCTCTATTTTTCATATCCACCGTATATATATGTGTTGTGCATTTACGTTGCAAGAAGATTTTGTGGAAACCACATGCATATATATATCTACCCCTATGGGTTCTACTAGTGCGGGTTCAAGTAGATGTTATGCTTAGGTCATCGGTAGCGTGACTAACCTACCGCTGCTCACAATAGATGATTATTATTACTCTCATAATAAAAGGATGAAGAGAAAATGGAGACCGGATAGGGATAGGGTATGGGTTACTGGTGGGCGTAACAAGTTGTGACCCGCGACCACGGGGCTTAGCTTGGTTACACCGTTTTCCATGTCCGTGTCAATTAAGGACCGTCCATTACTGTGGATCATAGTCAGGTCACAGACTTATTATCCTGAGCACATACTTGCTTATGGGAGCGGGAAGACTTATTACGCTCTTGTCGTGGGTTCTGGCTTTTTTGGACCAACTGATTGGAGGCGGGGAAAGATGGAGGTCTAAGCACCATGCTAAGACCGGTTCTCAAGTGTGGGGGCTTGGAGTCTAAGTTTGGGCGGGGACCTGGACCCCTCGACATGAGTGGAATGGGTTGGTCTCGTTTGTGCCTAGGGTACAAGTGAGGCGTGTGTTCCGGGGTACCTAGATAGGATACATTGGTTCACGAATCACCGTATCCGTGAGAAGGTAGACTTGGCTATGGTCTAGCACCGTAGTAAGAACTGGAATATAAAAGATAGTAAAATAGTTTTGATTGCTCAACCCTTGCTTGAAGGTAGAATATGTGCTTACCTAGAATGGTTAGCTAATAAAGTAATCATGACTGCTAATAAAACTTGACCTTAAAGACGCACTATTAGTAATGCTTTCCGCCAATAAAAGAAACCAGCAGACCATATTGCCTATCATATCCTTGAGACTCGAGAAATTATTCCCACTAGTTGGATAAGTCTTGCGAGTACATTGTGTACTCAGGGTTTGTTTTACCCTGTTGTAGGTGCAGCTTGAGGAGTTAGCTCTTGTGTAGAGGATTCTTTTGGTGGGCACATATGGATCCGCGTATCGTTTCAGCTAGATGATTATTACATTTTCTACTGTTTAATTATCGCACTCTGAACTCTGGTATTGTAATAAATAATTTCTAAGACTCTATATTGTATGAAATGGACTAAGTATTGTAAGCTCGTACTTATTATTGGATTATGGATGTAAAATGTGGATTGTTTCGAGTTCTTCCTTGGAGTGTGCTTGATGGAACTACCCATTTTAGCCCACTGTTGGGGTGCTTAGTGTCTAGTGAAAGACGAGCGCCTTCGAAAGTGTGTTATTTCAGGCGATTCTGCCACACCTCGACCTCGACCTCGTCCTCGTGTCCGGCGCGTGCGACGGCTCCATCATCCTTGTCTCCACCAGCGCCTTCATCTCTGGCCTCGACATCGTCTCCACCGGCGCCTTCGTTTTCAACCTCGTCCTCACTGCTGCCACCAGGTATTCGACCTCGATCGCCTCGCCTCATCCCTTCCTATTATGTGAAACTGAGCGTTGAACATACATCACAAGTATATATATACATTGCACATATCCAAGTGGCACTCCAGGCAACTGCAATTTATTTCTTAACATACTTTAGTGAATTTTGATATGTATTTTGGTATGTAGACTTTAGTGATATGCATTTTGGTATATGAAAAATATTGACTTCAGTGATATATATAGGGAAATTCTTATGAATATATGAATTTTGGTGTATGAATTCATATATTGACTCCAGTGATATGATTTTTTATATATTAACTTTAGTGAGAAGAGATAGCTGGACGTCTCCATGAACCGATTATCCCAGGTTGGGGCTATTGTATTGCTTGGGGATTCGAACCAAGTTTGTCGGATGTACCGATCAATCATCCTAGCATAGTAAGCAGCGATATATGTTTTCATACATTAATATGTCTTAAATACGTTTGTATACAATATATTTTTCTGATATGTATATATGTGTGTTTCTTTAATGTACCATAGATAATTGACCAAATCATTTGGCATGAAGAGACACTTTCATATTTTACGGTTGAGAGAGTGGATGTTGAGAGCTTTGATGTAGATAATGGTCGATTGGTCCAATCTCGAATTGGCTTTTCCCATCGCCGCTAGGAGGGGTACAGGTGTTGTACAAATCTGAGAGGTGGAGTAAAGGCACCTGAGAAGAAAGTTGCAATTATATATGTTGTTAAATCATGTTTGAATAAGCTTGCGAATATTGGGTACACTCTGCCTACACTATCCTCCATGATGATACAAGCAATAGATGTGGGCTCGTATCATGATGTTGCGGGCTTCTGTGCAAGGATTGCTCGAACCAACCAAAATGATGTGGTAAAGTCGAAGTCGAACTCATATCTTATATTCAAATTTGTTGTTATTCGAAAGCTTAGTTCTCATATCCATTTTTTGTGCCAACAATTACAGGTTGAGGACTATAACTTAACATATGCAGGTTGTAGCTTTGAAGCCATTCTAAACCAGACAATGTATGCATTGGGATTTGATTGGAAATATGCTGATTAATGGCCAACACTTACTACGGAAGGATTTCAGGAAAAGTTGATTATGACTAAGAGGGGATCATCTGACCCACTGACTTCTCGACCACCGCTTACCATCATTAGTAGACCCTATGCTCGTACTTTTGAAGCAAGTGAGAGTGCACTACTAATGTGTTGCTCTACGTCAATAATATTTGTGGATACAAAATCGGTGACCTACATTTTGTCGAGTACATAATACGACGTAGTCAACTTGGTGGTGATCTACTTGCGCTTGCATGAACTTGGTGTGTAATTGAACTTTGGGGTTGAACATCTAGTTTATTGTAATGACTTATTTTAAATTATTATGGTTTATATGAACTTGATGAATGGGATGATCATTGTAATATATAAGTTCTTAATTAGTTACATTCTTATTTATGGATGATGTACAATAGTATAGCATATAATAAGTATACGAAAACTATTTGAAGAAAACAAATTGAATGGTAAGAAACTGTAAAAAGAAAAGAAAAGAAAAAGAGGATATTTAGTCTCGGACTGGAGGTGGTCGCCCTCGGGCTCGACCTAGAGCCCCTTTAGTCTCGGTTGGCCCCCATGCAATCCTGGTTGGATGGCTCAGGACTAAAGAGCGGGCCTTTAGTCCCGGGTTAGCAGTCCCGGTTGGAAAACCGGGACTAGAGCGGGTTTCCCAACCGAGCCTGCAACCCAGTCCTGCACTAGTGCCTTCGCTGTCAGGGTCATTATCATAGACGGCGTCCTCCTCCTCTTAGATGTCAAGATCATAGTCGATACCGTCGTCAAGGTCGAGGAACTCCACATTGCCCGGCAAGAAGCTGGTGATATCCAGGACAATCCTCGGCAGCTGAGCTGGAAGACACCGCCATCGCCGGGAGAGGACTCCGACCCGGACGGCGTCACGGAGGGGGAGCTTCTGCAGGATTGAAACTAGGACGTCGCTGGGCAACTGGCTTAGCAAGTCGTCCTCCGACGACTCCATAATGATCAGCTAGCTAGCTTCGTCCGATAACGACCACGAAGACGAGAGACGATGATGGCTTCCAAATTAAACTCTCGGTCGCCTATTATATCTCACCAATGCATGCAGAAAAAAGAAACTCTAGCTAGGCCTCCTAGCCCTTGGCTGCGCGGCGGCCTCCCTTCCCTATCCTCGCTCGTTGTTCTTCGCCTCGGTCATCCTTATTGCGTGTCATGCATGCATGGTCCTCTCCTGAATCCGGCCCCGTTTGTTGCGAATTTGCTTGCAGCGTGCTGCCTGCTGGGTTTTTAACTGCCCGCGTATGGGGGTTGTCTTCATCTGGGATTTCAACTGCTTCCTTCTGACGTATATACCTCTTGTATGACCAGGGTAGGGATATTCCGTGCCCTTCGTTGATCCCTAGCAGTCTTTTTTTCCTGAGCTAACTTGGCCCTTTGCTGTGTATGTTTGCACCCGACTACGAGCTCCTAAGATCGTTTCATATAGCTAGCTCTTTACTTTTTTTAATAATTAGACTAGATATGTGCCCGTGCGTTGCACGGTTGCAGCCAATTTTTTGCCACAAATACGACAATTCAACGCACTTCTGGGAATGCACGCGCGACAAGTTTCGTTTTTTTTTCCCAACTCTGTTCAGATTTGGCTTTCATTCAGTATGCATATGTTTACTTTTATCTACATCCATCCAACAATTCATATTCGTGCAATTCTGTTCCTACTCTAGTCTAGGAAATTGAAACTGCATGGAGGCACCGTAGGTCCGTATCTTGAGCTTCCAGGCCTCCGGCCCCGTCCGGCGTTGTGCCTCCGGTCGCTGATACGCAGACCTGTCCGCCTTGCTTGCCACCGATCGCACCTGTTCCTGCACCTTGCGCTGGTGCAACTTTGGCGAGGCGAAGGCGGGACGTGGACGAGCACACGCTCTCTGCGCCGGCGTCGCTTGCACGGCCTAAGCAGGATAGAGAATTCCTTCGTCTACACTCTCCCTTGGCTGTTGTGCCGGACTTCAAAACAAGGCTTATGATCCACACGATTGGGCTGGCCCAACACACGAAGCCTAATTTGATTATTCGACCCCTGGTTGTGGTTGAGTCCGGAGCGGAGTACGTCGCTAGTTAGGTTTCGGAGATTATTAGCCGTGGGCTGTGAAAAAGTAGCCGTGAAAAGCAACCGTGAAAAAAACAGAAGACCGTTTGGTTGAACTATAGCTTTTACAAATACTGTTGACAGTGGACCTACATGGCCCACATGCATGTCATGCACTTCTCTCTTCCTCGTCTTCTCCAGCATGCTCCTGTTCATCTGGATGAGGCCGCCGGCGCCGGGCACCATGCTGTGTGCGAGCTCGAGGGAGAGGAGACACTCAAGCCTGCTGCACATGCTGCGCTGCCACCAGCCAGAGAGGGAGGGCACGGCAGCTGCGGAGCTCGCGCTCGCTCTGCAGGTTGACGGAGATGGCAAGGCTGCAGATCGATAGACAATTGAACGGATGGGGCCGAGGACCATGAGCACGGATCAAAATTAGGAAGGATGAATCGGATCTTTCTCAAAGAAAAAGGACTCGTAACTGCAGAAGGTACGAGATGGCATTCCGTATCTCGTGACCATGGCGTGCCGGTCTCGCGCACCTGCCGGCTGTGGACCTGGTGGACTTCGCCGCTCGTGCCACCGGAAGGGAGGGCCGGCCTGAAGTTGCGTCGCGGCCAACCGGAATTGCGCCTGCTGGAGCAAGGAGCACCCGCCGCCGCCGCTGCCGCGGGTTCTCCCGTCGAGCGCGGCAGCCGGCCGTGCTCGTCGCAGCTCGCCTAGGTCTCCCCGCGCGACGAGGTCGAGGGTCGCGGTCCGCGCTCCGCGGTCGGGGCAGCGCCCGCCGCCGGGGCCGGGGTAGAGGCTATCTGTCGCTGGAGACCTGGATGCGCGCTCGCTCGCGACTGAGGAAGAAGACGAGTCGGTCGGGAAACAAAACGAACCGTTTTCTTTCCATAACAAGGGGCAGGAAGATAATTTCTTTCCTGTAAAGCAGCTGAATGTGGGGGAGAAACCTGTTTTTAGATTTGTACTAGAGAGAAAGTTGTTTTTAGGCTAAATCAGTTATGGCTTTTTAACTCTTTAGTTGGCTTTTGACTTTTATAGAAGTAAAAGCAGGTTAGAAAGCCCAATCAAAAAGGGCTAAGCAGGCAGCGGACCATAGAAGATTGCACAATGATTGTGTGCTCCGTGACTAGTTATTATGCTTATTTCTGACCCACCCCTATACAAGGGATGAAGGGACTAGAGTTTGTTTCAAATAATTATTTTGCAATTTTTTTATTTCTTTCTTTTTAATCTTTACTTTACTAGCAAATATGCTCGTACGCTGCAATGGGATCGATACATCTTAAAATAGGATTTTGTATTATTGCTAGACGTGTGAGTGAGTTGTTCAACTCAAATTAGCACGTTGCAATAACGGGATCCAATACGTCTTGGAATTGGACTTCGTATTATTGGTACACGGGTGAGTGAGTTGTTCAATTCATATTAGCACAGATCATGAGTCCGAATTACATACAGAACATGTAATAATAAAAATAATTTAGTGGTCAAAAACTTTGTTTCTTATTATGGAGTTAAAGATTCAAACAATCATGGTCTCTTATTATTCCTTGTTTTTACACTTATCATCTTTATAGCAAAATATGTTCGTGTGTTGTAACCAGAGAGAAAAATTAACGACTACCAAGATCCATAAAGAACTCACATTAAAAATTCATACAAAAAAATTTAGCCCTTACCAAGATACGTGCCGTGCGTTGCACGACAATCACAAATTTTAGCCCACATAGCGTGGCTTGCAACTTAAACGAACAAATTAATTAAGAAATGTACGAATTTAATTACATTAAAACATAAAGCCTGTTTCATAATCTTTATCACCTATATCATATAGATCCAGTTTATAGAAGCCTAACAAAATTGATTTTACTTTTTTTAATACTTTTGTAATTAATGATCTTTATCACCTATGACCTATATTTTATATTTCATCAGGCAATGGATCCTCTTTCTCAGTACCCATTAACTCATTGCATGATTTTCGATGATATACATGATACGCTTTGCTGATTTTTTTTCAAAAAAAACTAATTAGCAATTGAAATTGAACCCAATGGAAAAAGGTATTACCCTGGGATTACACCTGGTAATGGTGAAAGTCCAAATCCAAACTAAAGAAATGTAAGGCATGAGAGTCCTCATGTATTAGGTATTCGTGTGAAGTATGCTTATTTTTTCCATAGTACTTGATGTTATTGGTGTAAAGTGTATTGGTGACATTTCTATTTCATGAAGTCGATCCGGACTCTAGGGGTGTTTTTTTCCGTGCATGTTTGCATGTGGTCATGCAGGGTTTGGAATATGCCCGTACGTTGCAACGGAAGAAAAAAAGTACTAAAAAGTAGGGGTTATACACCATGGCTTCATTGGATAGGAACCGGACAACGAAAAGTTAGTGAAGGCTTCAGGAACACCTATGACGAGGACATCCTTCTCGTTCTTCTCGGGCACCTCCACGTATTTCGGGTCTGCCTTTGGCACATTCTCGGTCATCGCCAACCTATATTCATGCAATATATGCAAGGATGATTTAACACACTGATAGACAAAGAACAACCCAACAAGATTCATAACATCTATGGATAGATCACATTTTTATTGAAGCTAACAAAACTAGTTTGGTATTTTTCTGATTTTTCTATGATTTTACTGAATTTTGCAAGATCTTTGTTTTTATAGAAAAAGAAAAAAAACGAAGAAAAGGAAAAAGTCTTGCATGGGCTTGGTCTAGCCCACAACAAAGCTGGCCCAATTGCAAGGATTCAGCCCAGGTTAAAAAAAAAAGAAGCCCACTAGGAGACCCACTTGGATCTGGACATTTTGCATCAGGAACCTCGATCTATTTTAAAAACTATTAAGGCCCTCCCACCTTTTCTTTCTCTCTCGTATCTTTATATCAGAACCCTCGTATTTCTTTCCATTCTCTTACCCACTCCTAATCTAATCCATGTTCGTAACGTTAAATTCAGGAACGAACACGGAGCGAGGCGAGCGATACCGTTTTTTTCCGTGGGGTGGGGCGGAGGTGGCGGAGCAGACGATAGCCTTAGGAATATTTTAGGTAGTAGATAGAAAAAATTAACGAGTACCAAGATCCATAAAGAACTCACATTAAAAATTCATACAAAAATTTTAGCCCTTACCAAGATACGTGGTAACATCATAAAAAACCACGCAAGTCGAGAAGCATTGTTTCTAAACGATTTGTAGTTGTTACTAATGTTGACAAATAAGGCATTTTCATATTTATTTTAATCCATAAAAATAACGCAACAAAAAGGAGAGTAAAGTCATGAATAAGAAGACAGAAACAATTCATGGCAAATGTTAACATGATGATAATACAAACTATAGAGCCAAAACATATGTGAAACTATTGTCTTACATAGCTGAAGCATCACAGACATGATTATAAATATAAAAGATGTGTTCTCAAATATCAAGATCATGATGATCACAAAAATAAAAGGAATCAGAAAACCAGTACTAGCATAATCATCCAAATCAACCAAACAGAGCATGTTGAATATGAAAGCAGTATTGCCTAGGAACATCATGATATTGATAATGAAACTCAGAAGAGGGATGAAGAAGATTATACCCTACGGCGGAGCCGCTCGCACCAGGAAAGGCCATGGTGGTGCTTTGTTGTTGTAGTCATCCCGCTCGATGCAGTGCAGACAAGGACGCCGTGAAGAAGCACCGCTACTGGTTCACCAGCGAGTAGTCGTGCCAGCACTGACACTCCCCAAAAACGTAATCGCCCGTCTTCACCCGAGCAGGTGAAGCCCACGACGGAGACGCATTCCGGAGGCCTACTCTTCCATCTCTGGTGCTCGCCGGAGGTGGAACGGGAAGAACTTGCGCTGCTGGAAAGTGGTGTACTTCGCCAAGAGAGCTTAACCGAGAGGGAGAGGATTTGTTTTATAGGCAGAGGCCAGAAGACGAGAAGCCGACGGCACCGAGGGGTCACACCTCCCTTCTGCGGTGGGAGAGACGGAAGACGGAGAGCCAGGAGTCACGGGAGTTACCAGAAACTCCTCCAATCAATTCCTATCAATTCGTCAGTTTCAAAAATAAAGGCCTCGCCCGCCCAGTCCGCTCGCTCGCCGCCGCCCGCCGCCTGCCTGCCTCGCCTCGCCTCGCCACGCCCGCACGCCACGCCATGCCCACAGCCCACGCGCACGCGCACGGGCACGGGCTCGGGCCGGGCGGCGGCGGCGGCGGCGCGCGCGCGCGCGTGTGGCATCCAGGTGATCCACTTTTTCTTCTCAAACAGATCGGCCAATGACCAAGTATTTAAGTAGAGTCGCCTCTCGATTAAATTCCCATATGGTATAAAACCATTAATGCACATGTACGGACCATAGAGTTTAATAGAGTTATTAAATAAATGGGCCAAGCCCATAATATCTAACAATCCCCACCAAACTCTAGGGTACGCAGTTTGGAGTTCTCAGAACCACATTCCTTTTATATACCAGTGTTTCGATAGGAGACTGTTAAGTTGAACATCCATCTAGAAAGCTAGCTACACTCATCCACAACTGAACAATGGACAGAACCTTGAATTGACAGTTTTGTGCGAGATGAGTTTCACATAGCCTCTTAACTGATACTAGGCTGCCAAGTGCCTTCCCTCTGTTTGAAGCATATAAGTCACACTTCGAGGCCTTTTCATGAGCATCTAGAGATTACCCACATCTCATAGATTGTGACTAGCAATCGAGCTCATATAGGTGTGTTCCTTATAGGATGTTCTGTAGGACAACATCCCCGCTATACCAAGCCGCTCGGATCACATTAAGAACTTAATCATCCTGCCTAACAGTATTGGAGAGACGGTGCATCTCCAACAAACTGAGCTATAATCTAAGGGGTCTCTCCCTCAGTCAATCAACAGCTTGTTTCGCCATCCTAATTCACGGGATCTCCGATCACATAGGATAGGTTACCACTGTTGATGGCTCTATGTGGGTCTCAAACCCAGTTCCCTCGACGCACCTTCTATCACATTGCGTGACAGACCCTTAGTGAATTGATCTGCCAGATTATTTGATGTATGGACATAGTCCAATGCAATTACTCCGGAGTTTCTCAGTTTTCTGACAGTCTTCAAACGTCTCTTCACATGCTTTGTGGACTTCATGTTATCACTTAGAACTATTTACCTTAGTGATCACAGTTTGATTATCACAGTTCATGGAAATTGCCGGGATTGGTTTCTCAACAATCGGCAAATCCATCAGGAGATCACGGAGCCACTCTGACCTCAGCACTAGCGGTATCCAATGCAGTCAGTTCTGCTTCCATTGTAGACTTCGTTAAGATAGTCTGCTTGCAAGACTTCCAAGAAACAGCACCACCTCCAAGTAGGAACACATATCCACTCGTGGCATACAACTGATCCGCATCAGAAATCCAATTAGCATCACAATAACCCTCTAGTACCCTCGGATACCCGGAAAAGTGAATGCCGTAACTCATTGTCCCTTTCAAATAGCGTAGCACTCTCTCAAGAGCATTCCAGTGAGTATCTCCCGGATTTGACACAAACCGGCTCAGTTTGCTTACAGCGAACGAGATATCAGGCCTGGTTGCGCTAGCTAGGTACATAAGAGAACCAATTATCTGTGAATATCTCAATTGGTCTCTTGCAATTCTGTGATTTTTCCTCAAATGAACACTTGGATCGTACGGAGTAGGAGCAGGCGTACACTCACTATACCCAAATCGGTTCAAGACCTTTTCCACATAGTGAGATTGCATAAGAGTTACCCCACCATTTCCTTCCTCCCTTGAAAGCTTAATGTTGAGAATAACATCAGCCTCTCCCAAGTCTTTCATCTCAAAGTTACTCGACAAAAATTCTTTTACTTCTTTAATCACATTTAGATTGTTGCCAAATATTAATATATCATCCACATATAGGCATAGTATCACACCATCACCACCACCAAACCGATAATATACACATTTATCAGCTTCATTCACAACAAAGCCGGCTGATGTTAAAGGTTTTATCAAACTTCTCATGCCACTGCTTGGGTGCTTGCTTTAAGGCCGTACAGGGACTTCAATAACTTACAAACTTTACCCTCTTGACCATTTACAATAAACCCATCAGGCTGATCCATGTAGATCTCTTCCTCAAGCTCTCCATTTAGGAAGGCTGTCTTAACATCCATCTGATGAATGATAAAACCATGTGAGGCAGCCAGGGATAGCAACACACGAATGGTCGTCAATCGAGCAACAGGTGAGTAAGTATCAAAGTAATCTTCACCTTCTTCTGTGTATAACCCTTAGCAACAAGCCTAGCTTTGTACTTCTCAATTGTACCATCAGGCCTCAGCTTCCTTTTAAACACCCATTTGCAGCCCACAGGTTTGCAACCAAATGGACGATCAACCACTTCCCACGTCCCATTGGACATAATGGAGTCCATCTCACTTTGCACTGCCTCCTTCCACATGTCAGAATCAGGAAGAGGAATATGCCTCAGAAACGGTTGTGGGAGTGTCATCCACGAGATATATAATAAAGTCTTCTCTAAAGGATTTTGCAACTCTTTGCCTCTTACTCCTTCGAGTGACAGTATTATCATCCTCCTCAGGATTTTGCTCAAGCTCATTGGTGTTATCATCAGCGTGTATATTTCGATTCATGAAGTTCAGGAACTAGGATTATGACTGGACATGCTAGATGCACCTATTTTCATTGGAAATTCATTCTCAAAGAACGTGGCATCTCTAGACTCCATGACCGTTCCAACAGCCATATCAGGAGCACTAGAATTTATTATTAAAAACCGATAGCCCACACTATGAATGGCATAGCCTAAGAAAACACAATCTACAGTTTTTGGTCCAAGCTTTCGCTTTTTTGTTTATTGGCACGTTCACTTTGGCCAAACAACCCCAAACGCGAAGATAAGAAATATTTAATCTCTTTTTCTCCCAATCCTCAAATGGAGTGATTTCTTTGTTCTTTGTGGGCACTCTATTTAGGACATGATTCGCAGTTAAAATTGCCTCACCCCACCATTCCTTAGATAAACCAGCTGTCTCCAACATGGCATTCACCAAGTCAGTTAGAGTACGGTTCTTTCTCTCAGCAATCCCATTGGATTGTGGTGAGTATGGAGGTGTCCTCTCATGAATTATACCGTGCACCGCGCAAAACTCAGAAAATTCATTAGAGAAATATTCTCCCCCGCGATCGGACCGCAACCGTTTGATGTGCTTTTCAAGTTGATTCTCAGCCTCAGCTTTAAAGGTTTAAAATAATGTAATGCCTCATCTTTTGTTTTAATTAGGTACACATAGCAATATCGAGTGCAATCATCTATGAACGTTATGAAGTATCTCTTACCACCTTTTGTCAAAATTCCGTTCATTTCACAAATATCGGAATGGATGAGTTCAAGTGGTGCCAACTCTCTCGCCACAGCTGCCTTGTGAGGCTTGCGAGGTTGTTTTGCCTCAACGCATGTATGACATTTGGAGCTTTTGACAACGTCAAATTTAGGAATTAAATTCAAACAGCTAAGCGGGACATGCAACCAAGATTAACATGACATAATCGAGAATGCCAAACATTCATCTCAACATTAACGTTATTAACGACATTATTCACTGCAAGAGGTAAAGTATCAACCAAAGACAAGCGGAACAAGCCTCCGCTCTCATAGCCTTTTCCAACAAAGGTTCCATACTTTGACATAACACATTTATTCGACTCAAACACAAGTTTAAAACCGTCTCGACATAGCAGAGAGCCACTAATAAGATTTTTCCTTATTGAGGGGACATGATGCACGTTCTTGAGTTGCACGGTCTTCCCCGAAGTAAGCTTCAGATCCACCGTACCAACACCATGAACACCAGCACGCGCGCCATTCCCCATCAGCAAGGCTCCACTCCTCTCGGTCTGGTAAAAAGAAAACAAGGACTTATCACCACACACATGTATATTTGCACCTGTATCAACCCACCAATCAGGTGAGGAACAAACTGTAAATGCAGATAAATTACCGTACCCAGAAGCAGTCTGCATCAGTCTCAATGGTGTTGACTGTCTTCGCCTTTGGTGGAGGCTTCCACTTAGCCTCAGGACACTCTCTAGAGAAGTGCCCAGTGTTCCCACAAGTGAAGCAGTTCATCTTTGCCTTGTCTAATCCCATCTTCTTATTATTACCTTTCTTGAAGAAGGTAGTGGATTTCTGCTTGAGCTCCTGCTGGGGCTTCTTCTTTTGTGGCTTAGGACGAAACTTTTGCACCACATGTGCACTAGTAGTCGCCTCACCATTCCGCCCTTGCTCTTTCCCTTAACATCCTTTGCTCTTGCCTTGTCCTCAACATCAAGAGTGCCAACAAGTTCAGCAATGCTAAACTGTTGCCTCTTGTGTTTCAAGGTAGTAGCAAAATCAGTCCAGGAAGGTGGCAGCTTAGCAATAATGCACCCTGCCACGAACCTGTCAGGGAGAGGACAGTCCGTATAGCTCCAATTCCTTCACCAGTCCCTGTATCTCATGAGCCTGTTCGACTACAGGACGGTTATCAACCATCTTGTAGTCATGGAACTGCTCCATGATGTACAGCTTAGAACCAGGCGTCGGAAAGACCGTACCGGGCCTCAAGGGCTTCCCACACAGCTCTGCCAGTCGGGAGTGGTATGTAGGCATCAACCAGAGAATCATTGATGATGCTCAACAGTGCAGCCTTGCACATGGTCTCAGCATGTCCCCAAGCCTGCTCATCCTCATCGGATCTCACAGTAGCAGGCTGCTCATTGAGCACATGACCACAGCGCATGGCCGACAACCACAGAAGGGCTTTCTCACGCCACCTCTTGTAGTGAGTGCCCTCAAACGGCGTAGGCTTTAGCATGCCCGCAAAGCCAACAGATGAAAATGGCCTGAAATTACGTTTTTGGAATGTTGACAAATAAGGCATTTTCATATTTATTTTAATCCATAAAAATAACGCAACAAAAAGGAGAGTAAAGTCATGAATAAGAAGACAGAAACAATTCATGGCAAATGTTAACATGATGATAATACAAACTATAGAGCCAAAACATATGTGAAACATAGTTTTACATAGCTGAAGCATCACAGACATGATTATAAATATAAAAGATGTGTTCTCAAATATCAAGATCATGATGATCACAAAAATAAAAGGAATCAGAAAACCAGTACTAGCATAATCATCCAAATCAACCAAACAGAGCATGTTGAATATGAAAGCAGTATTGCCTAGGAACATCATGATATTAATAATGAAACTCAGAAGAGGATGAAGAAGATTATACCCTACGGCGGAGCCGCTCGCACCAGGAAAGGCCATGGTGGTGCTTTGTTGTTGTAGTCGTCCCGCTCGATGCAGTGCAGACAAGGACGCCGTGAAGAAGCACCGCTACTGGTTCACCAGCGAGTAGTCGTGCCAGCACTGACACTCCCCAAAAACGTAATCGCCCGTCTTCACCTCGAGCAGGTGAAGCCCACGACGGAGACGCGTTCCGGAGGCCTACTCTTCCATCTCTGGTGCTCGCCGGAGGTGGAACGGGAAGAAACTTGCGCTGCTGGAAAGTGGTGTACTTCGCCAAGAGAGCTTAACAGAAAGACGAGAAGCCGACGGCACCGAGGGGTCACACCTCCCTTCTGCGGTGGGAGAGACAGAGACGGAGAGCCAGGAGTCAAGCGGGAGTTACCAGAAACTCCTCCAATCAATTCCAATCAATTCGTCAGTTTCAAAAATAAAGGCCTCGCCCGCCCGTCCGCTCGCCTCGCCGCCGCCCGCCTGCCTGCCTCGCCTCTGCCTCGCCTCGCCACGCCACGCCACGCCACGCCCACGCCCACGCCCACGCGCACGCGCACGGGCTCTGGCCGGGCGGCGGCGGCGGCGCGCGGCGGCGCGCGCGTGCGCGTGTGGCATCCAGGTGATCCACTTTTTCTTCTCAAACAGATCGGCCAATGAACCAATTATTTAAGTAGAGTCGCCTCTCGATTAAATTCCCATATGGTATAAAAACCATTAATGCACATGTACTGACCATAGAGTTTAATAGAGTTATTAAATAAATGGGCCAAGCCCATAATATCTAACAACTAAGCGGATGCAAGCCCATTTCTTATGAAGCTAGAACACTTTTGTTTCAACCTAGAATTTTTTTTTCTTTTAACCTAGGGCATTTTGTCCTAATATTGCTCTATAAGGCCTGTAAACCAAGGATATTGTTTCCACTCAATAAATTATTTGAGCTTTAGAAAAATATCCTCTAAGAAAATATCATCCAAATGTATCCACACAGGGGGTCTTGTTATAAAGATTTTATCATAAGATAGGAAACACAATGGTGCAATTGTAATTTCATTTTTACATAGTTTAGAAACTGACATTTTATGTTTGTCAACAGAATATTGTCGATAGTTCTTCGAGGGGAATCCCACGAAGGTAGATGATCGGTAGTGGTGCGCGTAATCCGGAACAAGAAGCAGCAGAGACACAAGAGTTTAGATAGGTTCGGACCGCTAGCACGATGTAGGGGGTGTTTTGTTGAGCTGTGGCTGTGGGAAAAAACTGCTGTGGGGCTGTGAGCTGTGAGAAAGCTGCTGTGGGCTGTGAGCTGTAGAAAAGCTGAAAGCTGTTTGGTTTTAAACAAGTATAAAATATAATCTTTTATCTTTATCTCTCTTGAAACAACTATGGAAGAGCTTTTTATTCCACCAATTTCGAAAAGCAGAAAGCCAAAAGCCAAAAGCAGGGTCAAACCAGCTTTCAAAATGAACTACGGAAAAGCAGCTGCTTCTGAAAAAGCAGCATCCAAAAGCAGCCCCTTTGGTTGAGCTTTTAGCTTTTGGGGCCAAAAGCCAAAGCTAAAGCTCAACCAAACACCCCCGTAATACCCTACTCCTGTGGTCTGTTGATTTATATTGGCTATCGTATGATGTTGTGTGTGTTTTAAAGGGTCCCCTACCCGCCTTATATAGCTAGGGGGTAGGGTTACAAATCGGTTAGATCCAGGAGATAACCGGTAAGTAATAACATATTACAGGAATCATGAGATCGAACGTATCTTAACAGATCTCGTAGCATCTTTAGTATATTGCCCTTGATGTCTTGTGGTACACGCCGAGTAGTACCGTGCACCATAGGTCTTTGTCTTGTGGGCTGGACCTCCCCTAGGAGCGCAGCCCATGTAGTATGCCATGGGTATCCGGATCGTACCCCCCACAGCTAGTCCCCGAGCGCCTTATATCCGCTATGCAACGCCATCTTGAGCTTGTCCGAGCAGGTGTAAACAAAGCCGAGCAGTCAGACTCATGGTCCGACCACCATAATGAGTCACCGAGCAGTTGTGGATCGTAGCCGACCAGCTTAACTATCCAGCCGAGCACAAGCTACCCAAGTAAGGCTTACCAGAAAGATGTAATGATCTCAAGTTCAAAATTAAAAATTTCTCGTTGTGAACTAAATGTGCCTACTTAGAGTTCGACCAGAGAAAGGGAGATAATCTTCTTCAACTTCAGGAGGCACGGAGTCTTCTAGATTAAAGAAACACACTCACCGTTAAAGTGAAGTGTGCCCACTTAGTCCCTGAGCCTGACAGTAGGTGACGTGGTCACGTGGTGCCAGGGTCCAGAAAGTAGAAGAGAGGCAAAAAACCAGCGAGCAGGCGACCAGTCCACGGCCTGAGCCTTGAAATGAAAAGCGCACATTCACTGCAAGATGAAGTTTGCCCACTTAGTCCCTGAGCCTGACAGTAGGTGATGTGGTCACATGGTGCTAGGGTCAGAAAACAGCAACCAAAAAATCCCTAGTATGGTGAGAAACCAAGTCATAATGATGACATAGTCCCCGAGCCACAAGTGGAAATTTTGGATAAATCGAGAAGTGTCGATTACTCAAATCGTGGAGAAAAAACCGGAGTAATGACTGTAAAGTAGAAATTACTGAGCCTTGATGGTATTGGCGAGAAGTCGGCGAATATTCGGCGTGCAGTACCAAGTTGCATCGAAAAATGGGCGATATGGGCTGCAGTTGCGTCGGAAGCCCAGATAATGGCCCACCACGCCACTTCAGGGAATTTGAAAAGGTGCAAATCAACATGGTGTGATTTCCCAAAAACCCTTGAATGCGAAAAGTGGAGAGGGTGCCTTTATAACTGCATCGCCACACTCTGTGTTCCCACCTTTGCCACTCCGCCACTTCGTCTTCCTCCTTGCCCTCGCACTCCCCCATCCACATTCTCACGTGCTTCCACCGCTAGGGCTAAAAAGCTTGCGTAAAGAAGCCAGTTCCAATCCAGATCCGAGGGATGACGCCGAGAGGGGGAGGTGTAACATGAAGAAGGCGCCCGCTGGGATGAGTCATGACAAGGAATGGGTACCATCCCTCATGGGGGAGATGGAGCTCAACGAAATGGTGGAGGCGGCATTCTTCCTGATCGTATCACCGCCAGATGGCGTCCGGCCGACGGTGAGCCCTATCCGATGCCGCACACCGACGAAATCGTTGTGTTCGAAGATTATTTCTTACATGGATTAGGGCTTCTTGTACATTATTTCTTGTAGGATCTGTTGGAGTACTAGAGAGTGAGTCTGTGTAATCTGCATCCGAACACCATCTTACACATTTATGTGTTTACCACTTCTGCGAGGTGTATCTTGGCATTCTCCCTCATTTCAATCTCTTCTAACACCTTTTCTAGCTAAAGAAGAAAGGAGGGGGCGGTTCCTATGGTAGAACCGCCTAATCTAATGCCTCACAAGAGTGCTTGTCTTCCATTAAACACTAAGCACTCGAGAGAGAACACTAAATTACTTGGTTCCGTCAGGCACACCCCAGGGGAGAACTCGAAAATCCACATTTTTTTGCCATCAGGATCACAAATGAGAGAATAAAGCTTACATTATTCTTTATCATTTCTTACATCACTTTTAATACAACATCAGAGTATAATCATTCTTATAACAGCAGAATGTAATCATATTATCAGAGTTATGAACCATTTAAGTTATCAGCAGAATATAAACATGTGATCAGAATTATAGCAAAAATAAATAGCCATTCATAGCATGATGAAGTGTTGATATATAAACTATGACAACAGATTATGAAACTTTCATTTATAAAAGCATTTGGTGAGAGTTATAAATAACAACTACGATCGCAGTGTAAAGGAATCCTCGCTGAGCCCACCAGGAGGTATCCACACACAAAGGTCAGCTCTAGCATCCACTGTCACCTGTAACAGGGGGAATAAAACCCTGAGTACTCAATTATACTCAGCAAGACTTATCCGATAGGAGAAAAGAAAGACTTCAAGTATGCAAGGCTATCTGGCTTGTGGGTTATTTGCATTTGCAGGAAGCATTACTAAGCGCGCATCCTTATATTCGATTTTTATTAATAGCCGCATTGGTTCATTAACTAACCATTCTATGTAAGCACCTATACTACTTTCAAGCAGGTGGTAAGCAATCAGATTTCCTTTTCCATCTTTCATCTTCAGTTCTTACTACGGTGCTATACACGAAACAAGCCGCACCGGATTGCCCGGTGATTCGCGAATCAATGCCCCCTGGGTACCCCAAAAAACACATGCCCTGCCTATACCCAAGGCACAAGTATAACTTTCGACATTCATCATGGTATCCTTTTAGAATATCATCTTTACATTCATACAGGTCGATCAACTGATTAATAACTAGCTATGAATCTCCAAATATTTCAATTGGCTCGGCCTTTACTTCCTGAAGAAGTTGAAGTCCCTTAAGAATAGCTTCATATTCTGCTTGATTATTGGTGGTCATTGGTTTGATTTGAAAGGCAAACTCAAAGCTTGCCCCTTGAGGTGAAATAATAACAATACCAATGTCACCACCTTGCTTACGCGATGATCCATCAAAGAACAATGTCCAAGGCATAGGTTCCACATAGCCGATGCTTGGTTTATGGTGTGAGTAATACAATCGGCCATCACTTGCCCTTTGACTGCTTTAGCCGATTCATAACTCAAGTTAAATTTTGATAATGCAAGAATCCACTTTCTCATTCTCTCATTTAATATTGGCATTGACAACATGTGTTTGATCACATCGGCTTTAGACACAACTGTACACTCAGCTGATAATAAATAATGTCGCAATTTAGTGCAGGAGAAATATTAGCATAAGCATAACTTTTCAATAGGAGAATATCTTGTTTCTGGATCCAAAAGTCTTTTACTTAAATAGAAAACAACACATTCGTTTCCTTCAAACTCTTGCATCAAGGCCGATCCAATCGTTAGGCTATCGACCGACACGTACAATATAAAAGGCTTACCTTGCTGAGGAGGAACCAGCACAGGTGGAGATTTCATATACTCTTTTATCTCCTCAAACACTTTTTGTTGTACGTCACCCCATTTAAATTTTTGATCATTTTTCAACTTCAACAAAAAAGAAAATGACAGAACCCTTTCTGACATATTTGAAATAAACCTTCTAATAAAATTAATCTTACCAAGCTGAGATTGTAATTCTGTTTTATTAGTTGGAGGTACTGCCTCATCAATTGCTTTCATACTTTTTTGACCAATCTCAATTCCTCTCTCGTGGACTATAAAACCCAAAAATTGTCCAGCTAACACTCCAAAGACACACTTATTAGGATTCATCTTTAAACCATGCTTTCTTGTGCACTCCAAAGTTTCCTGCAGATCAGCTAGATGTTCTTTGTACCATTTGGATTTCACCACCACATCATCAATATAGATTTCAACAATCCTGCCGATCAACTTATGAAAAATATAATTCATTGCCCTCTGATAAGTTGCACCAATATTCTTCAATCCAAAAGTCATCACAACCCATTTAAATAAGCCAATTACGTCAGGGCACCTAAAGGTTGTTTTTACTATGTCTTCTTTAGCCATAAAAATTTGATTATAACCTATATTACCATCCATAAAACTAATTATCTTGTACCCGACTGCTGCATCTATCAACATATCGGCTATTGGCATCGGATAACCATCCATCGGTGTAGCCTTGTTCAAATCTCTGAAATAATATACACAGGAACTACACTGGATATCCACTCTGCTTATCGGCAAGGTTGGATAAATTTTGCTTCTAGTAGTCTTTCAATCTCCTTCTTAATATCATTAAGAACATTTGGATTAAATCTCCTTGGAGCTTGTTTAAATGGCCGATATCCAGGTTTGATTGGCAACTGATGTTTAACAATTGATCGATCTAAGCCAGGCATTTCATAATATTCCCAAGCAAAACAATTTTTAAATTCCTTTAACAAATCTATCAATTCTTGTTTACTCAGGATCCAATTTAGCACTTACATACGTCGGCCTAGGCCTATGTCCAGGACCAATATCTATTTCTTCTAACTCATTGGCCGATGTAAAGCTATGTCCTAGTTTACCATCTGTACCATCTATTAGATTATCCATTAAAACAAACTTTTAGAGCCAACTGCTCGAATTGGCTGTTGGCCTTCATCATTGATTCTAATGAAGCCTCCTTCCCATCGCTTGCCAGAAAACACTCAAAATCTTCTAATTCCCAATACATTGGATCAGTTGTTGGTATACTTATAGAATCATCAGCATGAACTAGCTCAACATTGTCTCCATGCCACTGAATCAAGCATTGATGCATAGTCGATGATACACAACAATTGGCATGAATCTAATCATGACCAAGGAGTAAACTATATGAACCCTTTCTATCAATAACAAAGAATGTAGTGAGCAAAGTCTTGCTTCCAATTGTTAATTCAACATTTATTGTCCCCTGGTCTTGGACGCATTACCTCCAAAATTCTTAAGCATCATGTCAGTCTCAATCAGATCTTTTGGCCCTTTACCAACCTTGCAAAAAGTAGTATAAGGCATCAGTTAACAGAGGCACCTCCATCAACCAATATTTACTCATCGGCTTCCCATCGACAAAACCTTTCACATATAAAGCCTTCAAATGCCGATGCTTAACTGGTTTAAATATAGCTTGTTGATCAATATCAACTGGACTGCCATCTCTTCATACTCTAATTCATCAAAATCTGAATAGACTTCTTAATCTGCTGGAGCTTTAAATTCAGATGGTAAAAGAAAATCCATTTGAATATTAGCCAATGGTTTACCATTATCGACTGCTTGTTTAACATGCCATACTTGTGGTTTACCAGATTTCTGAGCCTGTTCTAATTCTCTGCTCCTTAGACGTTGTACTCTTCTCTTCTAACATCTTGTTAAACCTCCTAAACACCACTGTCCTTCCTACCAAATATATTCTTCATCATCTTCTTCTTCATAATCGGCCCAGTTCTGATCAACAACTCGCTTTCCAAGCCGATCATGAATGCTTCTATTTTTAAGCGCCGATCCACATCATTTGTTGATATTCAATTCGATCATGGATAGATTGGCAGTTGACTTGAGATTGCCTAAATTACTAATATTGTTCGCTACATTCTGGGCAATTATTTATAGTAGGCAATCTCAAACCTTCATTCCAACAATATCTGAAGAAAAGGCAATTCCACTGTGACTCAGCTTGTTCTCTTTCATATCTCTCTTCTTTTTGTTGACGTTGATATTTCTTCTCTTCTAACCAGCGCTGATAATCTTTCTCATTCTGCCATTGCCATTTATTCAATAGAATTCAAGATGTAACACGTGGTCTCATCGCACCATCTCTCGATGTTTCTCCCTGCTCATATTGGCTCTTTTATTGGTCACGACGCCTTTTAATTTCTCTATATTCATCAGCCGATATTTGCATCTTTGGATCAACTGTTCTAGTTTTTCTTGCCCTAGCTGATGTCAAAACTTTAGTTTTCCCATTGAACAACTTAGCATCAACCATGTTCTAATCCTTTGGGAAAGGATTATTATCAACTCTCATTTTTTGAGCTATATCAAATCTAAGCTTCCCTTGTTGAATAGCCATCTGAATATGCTGCAAAAAATCCTGCAATCATTAGTAGTATGAGAAGTAGTGTTATGGTACTTGCAAAACTTCTTATTCTTCAACTGATTGAGAGGTAATATAACATGATTGGTAGGCAGTTTAATCTGTCCCTTCTCAAGCAAGAAATCAAAAAGTTCGTCTACTTTTGTAACATCAAAATCATAACTTTCTTCAACTTCTTTTTCCCAAGGATTTGAAACCATTACTATCTTTTTACCCCAATTGCATTCAGCTACGGTAATTTCCTCTTCTTCTTCATCATCATCGACTAAATATGTATTACAAGCTTCTGTGATTGCAGCATTCTTCTAGAATCGAGTATCTCTGCGCATATTTTGGAATTGACTATTAAGTGCTGCCACCCATTGAGCCAATTGACCTAAATTGAAAATTCTTGCCCAAGCATCTTTTCTCTCCATGTTGGCAACATTCCTTGAATGGCCAACGCAGCTAGTTGATCATCAGTCAAATTCAATGAAAAGCATAAGTTTCTTGTTTCTTGGAACCTTTGAAGGAACTCAGCACTCAATTCATTAGCTCTTTGCTTTATAGTTGTTAAATATGTGATTTTCTTTCCCTGTCCTAGTGTAGAAATATGTATAAAATTTCTTTTCAAGATCACTCCAATTGGCAATAGAATAAACCGCTAGTGATGAAAACCAAGTGAAAGTTGGTCCTGACAGGGACAAGGAGAAGAAACGAACTCGATGCGCTTCTTCAACAGAGGCTTCACCCAACTGAGTAAGATATCGACTGACATGTTCTATTGTACTTGTGCTATCTTGACAAGTGAACTTAGCAAATTCTAGAAGCCTGTAGTTCGAAGGAAGGGCCACCAAATCATACCACTCTGGATATGGACGTTTGTATGAAAAGGTCTGCCCTTTTGCTTTTAAACCTAACTGATTTTCATCATTTTGGTTACTCTAAGCAATAATTCATCAGCATTTGAGTTTGGATTTCTTGGCAATTGCTGACCCATCTACAAATTGAAATTCTGAGTGCCTTGATATCCTAGATTTGGAATCATTTTGAGGGTATTATAATCTGAACCATAATGATATCTTTGTGGAATATCTATCTATCGGGCCCCTTGCTAATTTACTGTTTGAAATCTTTGATTGAAAACATTAGGATCTGTATCTCTATGAATCCTTTAAATCGATTGTCGGTGCGGGACCCACGGGATACCCTACAAGGAAGGGAGAAGATCTAGTGTAACTAGGATTCTTCCTCTGTAATCTTAGTAGTAGTATTATTCTGTAATCCTACTAGGAATTCTCATTGTAAACCGACAAGGATTCTGACCTCCTGACTATATAAAGGAGGGCAGGGATCCTAGGGACAGGCGACTTTGACAACACAACACTTTACAATCAATCCAACGCAAAGGCTAACGCCGACTAGACGTAGGGCTATTACTCGATCAAAGATCGAGGGTCCGAACCAGGATAAATTGACTGTATCTTGCGTTTACCGTCGAGTTCCGCATACGCTGAAGCCCAAACATACTGCCCCGGGAACCCCCATGGTAGGCTATCGGTGGTCAAACCATGGTCGCCGAGGTGGCTGTGAGGGTTACAGAGTTCGTAGCTGCTGATTTGCCAGCTCTCGAGGTGACCGTGGCCAAACAGCAAGAGGCTTGGGGGCTACATCCAAATGGGAGTACTTTTTTCTTCAAAAAGGTACACACCACGCGAAGATCTCATGAAGCGCTACACGGTTTCGCTCAAGAAAGCACTTGGACGACGCTTGTTCCTACTCAACAAGACTTGAAGGAGCAAGACGAGGCTTCCAGAACTCAACCATGAAGTGCTCAGGGGCTTGTCGGTGTGGGACCCATGGGATACCCCGCAAGGAAGGGAGAAGATCTAGTCTAACTAGGATTCTTCCCCTGTAATCTTAGTAATAGTATTATTCTATAATCCTACTAGGAATTCTCATTGTAAACTGACTAGGATTCTGACCTCCTGACTATATAAAGGAGGGTAGGGATCCTAGGGATGGGCGACTTTGACAACACAACACTTTACAATCAATCCAACACAAAGGTTAAACGCTGACTAGATGTAGGGCTATTACTCGATCAAAGATCGAGGGTCCAAACCAGGATAAATCGACTGTCTCTTGCATTTACCATCGAGTTCGCATACGCTGAAGCCCAAACATACTTGCCCTGCCAAGTTTCCATTGAACCTTAGTTCACGCAAGTTCAGAGTTTCTACAACTTGGTGTGCTCCTCATTTGTATCAATCTCACAAAATATAGTAATTCCCCGGTCATCTTTGGCGACTGATAATGTGATAGCACCATTTCCATGGTGAACTTAGGAACCTACTAGACTCGTAGCAGAATGGAAAAAATAGAACTATAAGGCTAGCATCAGTCAATTGTTCTTTTTCCTTAATGGATACATATGCATTAGTAGGTATATAAGTAGATGAGAGTTTTACACTACGCATCATGTCAAAGGCATGCACTAAACACTTACAATTTCTACCTTGATAGTCTAAAACCTTAAGGGTATTTTCGTGAACGTCGCATATGATATGAGAGTAATGTTTATTTATTCTTATTATTACATGAGCGCTTCCTGATATTTTTGTTTGTCCGCTTGCAGGTTTTGCTCTATGATTTCACACTATGCTACATGTGGCTTGTAGCCCATTCTCCTCAAGCAAGCTCTTAAGCGACTAGGGTACGCCGTGGGACTTTCGTGGAGCGATGGGCCAAAGGACGACAGCTGACATCAGTAGTGTGTGAAGATTTAGGCCAGAACCAGGCCATTAATAGTCCATTAGTAGGCTAACATCTATGGGATGCCATGTCCTCAGCATTGTGAGGCAATGGAGAGTGTTATAGTGTGGGCCTTGCATTACATAGACAATGACCCATGATTACACAATTTGAGACATACGCTACTAGCAGTGGAGATAGGCTAGGGTTGCAGTGGGTTTGTAGGATCCATGTGTGAAAGGACCTAAGGATGCCACCTATAGGGGGTGAATAGGCATTTCTAAAAGTTAACACCTTTAAATGCGGAAACTATTAGTAAAGGGAGTTTCCAAAATGGAAACTCCAAATTAAGAGTAATACCACCCCTCACAAGTTAGACACAGAGTATACAAGGTATAAAGAATATATATAGAAGCTACAACCCTGCAACACAAAGTTAGAACAGAAACTAATATATTTCAGCACAGGCAGGAAATACCGGACGTGTCCGGTATGCACGGTTTCTGCAAGCAAGCCCCAAACTTGCTCCTTTCGATTTCTATCTTCAAACCAAACTTACAGGTATCTACTAGAGATGACAATATACACAGAGAACCTGCACAAGAGCTAGAGCAACACAAATATCGAATAAATACGAATTGAGACACGATATTGTTTTACCGAAGTTTGGACTCGTTCGAGTCCTACTCTCATTGAGGGGGCTGCTGGCGACCCAGCGAAGGTCAGCCCTAGAGGGTACCACGAAGGTCACTCTAGCCGAGAGTCTTTTCCAACTCCTTTTCCTCCTTCCACTAGTTGATTCCGAGGTGACGGAATCGACCGTTACAAACTTTCCGAGGCACACCATAATCTCTCGGGTGCTCTTCGGTGATGCCTAACTGTCTAGGACCAAAGAGTCCAAGAGTAACAAATGCAAATCACGAGATTGACAATATGCACAAGTGCTCAAGTGGTGGCTTGCTCTCTTTTTCAATTCTCTCTTAACCCACATGGATTTTGTGATTTGGATCACACACTCACTAAGAGAGGGTTTAGGAGAGTTAGCAAGGCTCAAAAACGTGTATTGCAACCAGCTGAATTAGTAGCCTCCAAAGGTGGAGGCTTGGGGGTATTTATAGCCCCCTTGGAAAAACTAGTTGTTTATAGCCATTGCCATATCGGACACATCCGGTATGCATGTATGACTTACACTGCGCCAACGGTAACTAAGTTACAATAACGTTGTGAGTCATCGAAACTCTCAATGAATGCTGGAACTCCTGACTGTCGGAACTCCTGACTCACATCGGAAATTCTGACCCTCAGCACATTTGAAAACTATGGTAACTGAGTTAAAGTATGTGAGGTGTCGGAACTACCGACGCATGCTAGAACTCCTGACCCTCAAGGCATTTGAAAACTAGTCGTTGGCCTCTGGCCATCCATGTCCGGTATGACCAGGACAGTGAACACTCCAAGTCAGTTAAGCGTGAGACGTCAAAACTCTCGACCATTGCCGGAACTCCCGACCGTCAGAACTCCCGACCGTCGGAACTCCTGACTTATGTTGGAACTCCCAACGAACCAACCCAAGTACATCAAGAATTTTATCATAGCTAGGCACATGCCAGACACGTCCGGTATTACCAGACCAACAAAAACAAGTTAGCTCTTTTATCTCTTAAACACTCTAAAACTCACATGGGTTGGCTTGAGCACTTATAAAACATTATCTATCAACATGATGCATCCCTCTTAATAGTACGGCATTCCTATTAACTCAAATTTAAAGAGTATAATAAATTTAAACCTTTTGAGTTGATCTCTTTCAACCGAAGCCGTGTATTCCAATCTTCATCAAGTGAGGGTGCCAACATGTCAACTTTGATCTTTTCACTTGAGCATAGCCATCTTGAGCACGTGACTTGATTCCATTCATTAAATATGAATAACTCCAAATGCATCAAGTCACTTTCAACACTTTGTCCAATATAGATTTGATCCTCCACATCAATATGACCATCATAGCTTGATTAGTACCTCAACTAAATGCAAGTACTTTCTTCTTCACCCTAGCTAGGTTCTTCGGCCGCCAAGCCAGTCGCTTGCCCTTCACCCTTGCTTAGTACCTCGAAGCCTTTCCTTGCTATCTTCACCATCTCAAGCCATCAAGTCACATCTTGTGTTGAATCATCCATTCATTTGTATTGTTATCTTTTTATTTCAATTTAGCAAGCTTCAAATATGAGACCATTCCATATGCAATCCCTCATGTCTCATCAACTAATTTTTACCGGGCTTGCTTTCACATAGTACATGGAAATCCCACAATAAATAAGCCTTTGCATGAATTCCATTTGCATTGTTGTCTTGTGCTTGAACTAGATTGTTTATACAACAACACATCATTTTGGCTTTCATTAAGTACCTGTGAGATAACCTATTACCTGTCCACACTTAGCAAACGGGTTAGACCTTTAATCACGTTGTCATTCAATCATCCAAAACCCACTAAAGGGCTAGATGCACTTTCAATCTCCCCCTTTTTGGTGATTGATGACAACTTGATTAAAGCTTACAAAAGAATATAAACATTTAAGCTTTTGGGTTCAATGATTTATGAGAGGCTCCCCCTTAATATGTGCTTATGATTAGAATTCACAAAATGACCTCAAATGTCAATTGCACATACTAAAACATATAGGAGACTCCCCCTAAATCATTGCATCCGTGGGGTGCATGTGTGTGTGACAAAGTAAAACCGTGATGCATATGACAAGATATATCACACAAGAATAAATATAAAGGCATCACATCAAATATTTTCATTCTAGCATGCATAGTTCTTATGAAAATAAATACAACACATGTATGTCACACATAGCACTCATTACACATTTTCTCAAGTCCACAAGCCACTATATATAAATAAAGATCATGTCTCAAGAGATACATAGATAAAGCATAAGTAAGTCTCATCTCTCACATGATACAATCTATCTCAAACTCAAGATACATCAATGAAGCTCAAAAACTACGGCCTGCAGTACATATCTTTAGGTACAAAGATAAGCAAATGAAACAAATATCCTGAAGCTTTAATCAGTCTCTCTCCCCCTTTGTCATCTATCACCACAAAGGTCCAACAATGACATACTAAGGACAAAGGGACTGCAAGCTATCTCTGAAAGCTGTGATCACTCATCATCATCTTCATCTCCACCAACATCCTCATCATCTGAGCATGGAGCACCGGCTAGACGAGAACCACCCGCACCAGACAGGTCATAGCCACCAGACCCATAGTAGCCAAACCACCGGTGAGGTCACTCCACCAGTCTGAAGCATACTCGTCTATCAGCACTGGGACGTGGCTGAGAGTGAGTAGGCACATCGAGCCTATAGTGGTAAAGTGTAGGGTGCTTCTGGTGCCTAGCTGTGCTGCTGTCGCTGAAGAAACTCAGCAAACTCTCTGTCGTACCTGGCCTGCTGCTGCTCCTCAGTCTTAGGCTCACTGGCTGCCTCATCTGATAATGGAGATCTAGGAGGATCAAGCTCAAGTCTAGCAGAAATCTACTTCAAAGTCTGAGTGTCCTTCCTCCTAGCATCCCTCTCCTTCTGCTGACCTGTACTGTATGTCCTTGCACATCCCAAAGATAGCACTGAACATCTTACGAATAGGAGAAGGAGGACTGCGATGATATGAAGAAGAACATGAAGGAGCATGTGGTAGAGGGGAAGCTTCCTCCTGTCTGCTGCACCACCTGATAGGTGCCTCTGCCTCTAGGTGCTGATGCTGCTGCCTTCTGGTCCTAGCTAGAGGTACCACCAATCTTAGGTAGAGTCTGCAACAATTCTTTAAGGGCCTTATGTACCTTGGTCATACTTAAAGGTATGCCCTATGACCCTGCTCAATCATGGGCATAATAGTAGGGAGCAAAACGACAAGCCTTGAGGGGCCTCTCGCCAATGCTTCCTGAATCTCGTCACCCATATGAAGCAAAGATGCTGAAAGGGCAGTGCATCATAGAGCCATCCTATGGAGCAAGGTTCTAGAAGTAAATCTAGCAATGTTTGCCCTTGTCTCCACCCTTGAAGTCAATGGTCTTCCTAAACATCCTATCTAGGTATCTAGTAAGGTAGGGTGAAGACCTAGAACCTTCCCACTGCTCCTCTCTCACCTCCTAGTGGAGTACATGTAGGCCGAGCTAGCTCTGGGAGGGCATACACTTGACTCTATAGGTGGAATCCTATCTCTCTGAAGATCCTCCTATGAAAAACCAGACAGGGCTGCGAAAGCATCATAATCAACTTGTACCACTAGCCCTCAAGCATCCAGTGGCATAGCCTCTCATCCTCCTCAACATACAGGGTGGCATAGAACTAGCTACCACCTCTGTGTTCTAGTCATGCTGGAACTCCATAATCTCATAAACCCCTGTATGCTGGCAAATGGCAATAGCATGATCAATGGAGGCCTTCTGCAAATCTCTGACATACTGCCAGTCAATCCACTGAGACCTAGCAATCACTGGGTTCCTGGTGAGGATCACACTAGGTGTAGAAGTCCATATGAAAGGCTATCTGAAATCGATGATCAAACTGAATCCTAGGCAAGCCCCTTGGATCAATTCTCCTCTCATCTCTGGCTCTTCTGGTCATGCCTTTCCCTCGATAGTCAACTCTAGACACATAAGAGGGTACACTAGGTGGATGTGTCTCAAGTAATCCATAGTGCATACCCTGGCCTGGCTGGTGCTGAGCTAGAGGTACTGGCTTGCTCCTCCTCAATCTCCTGCTCATCATCTGAGCTGCCACCATCTGAACCTCTGTCAGTGCTCTTCCTCTTTCTGGTACTATGCTCCACTCTATATCCTCTGTATCTGTATCAGAGAAAGAACTGTTGTCTCTCTCTTTGTACTGTGGAGCACCCCTAGTAGCTCTGGAGAGTCCCCTGCTATTGCTCTGCTCTCCTGCTGACTATATCTAGGATGCATGTCGTGCCTTGCCTTCTTGTATTTCTCTAGTGCTGGATCATGCCTATGCTTGGATCTAGGCTCCTGTCTTCCACTCATGGTTGCTGCCCTGTATCCAAAAAGATTTGCAAAGAATCTTAGATACATGCCCAAACAATATTTCTTATATCATCATCCATATATATATACAATTATTTATCCAAAATCTCGCAATCACCTATCCCGACCATGCTCAAGGTTTACAAAATTAATTTAGACAAACAATCATACATAAAGGGACAATAATCAATGAGTATTGAGTTGAGGCTACAGCTAAACCTACACTGCTAGCTCATATCGGACACGTCCGGTATATGTACACAGCAACCCTAATCAGGGGCTCACGTCAATCTCATCTCAATTCAATCCAAACTTTGGGCATTGCTTCTAGACAGGTATGTAGCATCTCTACCGAAGGGATTCAAAATCATGGCCCTAACCGCTTAGATCAGAAGAGGTCCGGGATTAGGGTACCTTGAGAGAGTGAATGAAAGATGCGATTGGAAAATCCAAAGTCCGAGAGCCTTCGATCTTGATGCAAATCTCCTCCGATCCAATCTCCCTCTCTTCTTTTCTCGGTGGAATCACTCGATCACCAATTGCGTGGAACAACGGTGGCGGCGTCGGCTTGGAGGAGAGAAAAAGAGAGATAGAGGACCTAGGGCCGAAAGGGGTACCGGCTGTTTTATAACCCCGCTCATACCGGACACGTCCGAGTATTTGTGGGCTGGCTGTTTTGTTCCAAATTTCATTCACTTAATTCCAATCCCCTTCTCTATCATTTCTTGATCCAAAAACATAGTATGTCCTTGATCCAAATAAGGTGTAATTACTTTTCTTATCCAAATGCCATGAGTATCACTTCTCTTTTCCAAATATTTGGCATATATAGATTTTGATTACTTGAGAGAGATATTGTGAGACATAGTAGATTGTGGACTTAAGAAAGCCATGTCATGTGTAATTAGCCAATCAAACAATCAAGGAGAGCTATAATTATCACATGACAAGGCTAGGTCACAAAGACCAAGATTCAAATAGTTTTTCAAATTCACACCACCTACACATGCTAGTTATGGGTTTTGAAAAACATCTCTCCTATGTCACACAAATGCACATTCTAACATATAAAGGGCCTTAGATGCACTTACAATGCATGTATGTAAATACATACCTTTGCCTTGAGCCCACAAGAATACCACTAAGAAGATACATAGCATGATAATCTTTATGTTGACCTTAATTGCCAAATAATCATGCTAGATACGAAATCAATTTTTCATCCAAAGGACTACAAAGAATGCTAGATAAATTTGTTAGTCCACAAGGTGCAAAATAGAAACTGAGCTCCCCCTAAATAAGTGCTTTAAGTAATTTGAATGACTTTCATCTAGCACTTATTCTATTAAGAATTTGGGAGTCAATTTTCTATTTTGAACCACAACCAAATAATTTGCCATATTTAAATTTGAGTTCAAGAGATGCTCACAATCCATTAAGATTTGATAAACTCACAAGCTTCTGAGTAAATTAAGGATATATGAAATATATGGATCAAAGACTCAGTTGCAATCCAATTAGTGTTCTGGTTCCTGCAATACCGGACACGTCCGGTAGGTAACGGACCGTCCAGAATACGCAGAACAGAAACACTTTCTTTCTGTCCCCGGCCATACCGGACACGTCCGATAGTAATACCGGACACAGTCCGATAGGTGCAGGACAGAAACAAATAACCCGCTGCTTGTGATTCTTCGTTTTAGCTATAGTATTTATTTTATGCCCTGCATCTCAACAAATAAATTGCTCTACTAGAGAGCCATTAAAAGCATCATATGGCAAAATAAAATACTTTTCAATTGAATCTAATTAGCCACTTTCAATATTTCACAAATATGCCTATTTGTGAACTATTGAGCACAAAACGAACAAAGTGGCTATCCTATAAGGTTTAGGTACTTGTTACCAATGGTGAGGATGAAATAGATGATATATTCATTGAATTATCTTTGGGTCAACCATATAAGAGATTATGATAAGAATTAGTTGATAGATTGAGTGAATATTTTCAATTTACTTGCTCAACCACCCCGAAGCCTTCATCTCATCACCAAGTACCTACATTCATTAACCTAAGCACACTTTGGTACCCAACTCTTGTTGGGTCCTTTTGGGTTAGTCAACAAGTGCTTAGGCACCCAAATGGCTTTAGCACTAGTTTGTGGTGAACACATCACCTTGCTAGTGCTAACTCCATTTGTGGTCTTCCTAAGCATATCATTATAAACAAATGTGTTTGGCTTAGGAGTGTTACCATTTGGGCATTCATAGCTTAAATGCCCCTTTCTTCTACAAGCATAGCATATGCGGCCTTTGTTTGCTCTATGCTTGTTTTGCTTGTATGGACATCTATCAACCTTGTGGCCCATCTCATTGCATCCATAGCATCTTCTTGTTGCAACTTGGGCTTCCTTTCTTGCCTCTTTGTACATTGGGCATTTCTTGGTAGGATGCCCCAATTTCTTGCTCATGAGACAAGCGCTTTGTCCATCACTTTTCTTTTGGTTGGCCAACTTGTTTGAGGCCTTTTGTTCGGCCGCTTCACACTTGTCGGCCCAACTCTTATGTGGACACATAGCCCACTCATGTCCATATAATCCACAACCATAGCATAACCTTTTTCCATGTTTCTTGCTCTTGGTTGTGTTGGCCTTGCTTGAAATGTGATTCTTTTGTTGGGCTTTGGAGGAAGCAAGGTTTGAACCCTTCTCAAGCTTCTTCACCATGTTATCACGGTTATCTTGAGAAGGTTGTGCTTTCTCCTTACCCTTCAACCTGAATCACATCTTTCTTTAATCTTTCACCTCTTCTTTGAGCTCTATGTTTTCTATGAGATTTAGCTCAATCGAAGATTGGCTTGCTTGAGGAGCACACTCATTAGTACAAGAAATATTTAATTGAGATGGTGTACTAGTGAGTGAATGTGTAAGAGGTTGAGAAAATTTTACCGATGTGATCACAACCTCATGAGCTACCTCAAGCATGATGCTTGATTCTACTACTTCCTCATGAGAGCACTTTAGATGAACATAGTTTGCTTGTAGCACATTATACTTGCTTGATAGTTCATCTAGCCTTGCCTTGAGCTCAAAGTTTTCCTTCTCTAGTTGTGAAACACTAGAAGAGGAGTTAGTAACTAAAGCATGCTCAATTGATCAATTTTTCATACCTTTCACTTAGAGCCTTTAGTTCTTCCATCTTGGAGATGAGAAACAATTCTTGCTTTTGAAGTGATTGCTCTTGCTTCTCAATCTCTTCTTCAAGCTCATCATTCTTTTCAACTATCTTCATGATGATGAACTTGTCCTTTGCGGTTGAGATGATCAAGGTTGTAGTTGTCTTCAACTTCAACATCACTCTCATCTTGATCATCTACTTGTGCTTTCTCCTTTTCTTGATCTTTCTTGTTACTCTTCTTCTTGCTTTTCTTGGCCATGAGACACAAGTGATGAGTATCATGAGATACTAAGGTTGACTCATCACTTGGTCGCCACCGGGCTTGAGCCTCAGTCATCAAGACAGTTGCTTGCTGCTCTGGCTACCACTACCGGACTATACCGGACACGTCCGGTATGTGCAGGCAGACTAGCATGTCATGCGTTGCTTGCACTTCTTGCTCTGGCTCGGTGCTCTTGAGGTCTTGTGAGGCTTCTTCGCTGCATGAAGACACAATGGACATACTTTCCATTGACTCGAATCTCAAGTGCATCATCACATTTGGATTTTCCATATAAATCAAAAAGTCTAGTCCAAATGAGATGAGCACTCTCCGGAGGTGGTTGTCCATTGAAGATTGCCTCATCTTGAACCTCTACACTTAATGTACTCAAAATGACATTAATAGCTTGAGCATTGAGTTGCACGCATATCTCTTCCTCTTTTGACAAATTTTTGTAGTTGCTCCAATCAACTATAGGAAGAGGTATGCTTGCATCCACAATATGCTCAACAAGAGGACTAATATCTCTAAAAGCATTGAGTACATGAATTGACCAAGGTAGAAAGTTTGAACCATCATTTTGGAGAAGCACCGGCTCCAACTCGATAGGCGTCGACATCCTTTTCTCACGGCGGTGAAGCTTTAGGTGAGAACCTTGCTCTGATACCAATTGAAAGGACCTAGGATGCCGCCTAGAGGGGGGTGAATAGGCGTTTCTAAAATTAACACCTTTAAATGCGGAAATGATTAGTAAAGGGAGTTTCCAAAATGGAAACTCCAAATAAAGAGTAATACCACCCCTCACAAGTTAGACACAGAGTATACAAGGTATAAAGAATATATATAGAAGCTACAACCCTGCAACACAAAGTTAGAACAGAGAATAAATATATTTCAGCACAGGCAGGAAATACCGGACGTGTCGGTATACACGGTTTCTGTAGAGAAGCCCCAAACTTGCTCCTTTCGATTCTATCTTCAAACCAAACTATAGGTACCTACTAGAGATGACAATATACACAGAGAACCTGCACAAGAGCTAGAGCAACACAAATATCGAATGAAAATGTGAATTGAGACAGATATTTGTTTTACCAAAGTTTCGGACTCGTTCGAGTCCTACTCTCATTGAGGGGGCTACGGGCCACCCAGCGAAGGTCAGCCCTAGAGGGTACCATGAATGTCACTCTAGCCGGAGTCTTTTCCAACTCCTTTTTCCTCCTTCCACTAGTTGATTCTGAGGCGGCGGAATCGACCGTTACAAACTTTTCGAGGCACACCACAATCTCTCAGGTGCTCTCCGAGGACGCCTAACCAGTCTAGGACCGAAGAGTCCAAGAGTAACAAATGCAAATCATGAAGATTGACAATATGCACAAGTGCTCAAGTGTTGGCTTGCTCTCTTTTTCAAATTCTCTCTAACCACAAATAGATTTTGCATTTGGATCACACACTCACTAAGAGAGGGTTTGGGAGAGTTGGCAAGGCTCAAAAACGTGTATTGCAACCAGTAGAATCAGCAGCCTCCAAAGGTGGAGGCTTGGGGGTATTTATAGCCCCCTTGGAAAAACTAGCCGTTTTATAGCCGTTGCCATACCGGACACGTCCGGTATGACTTACAGTGCCCCAACGATAACTGAGTTACAGTAATGTTGAGGCATCGGAACTCCCGATGAATGCTGGAACTCCCGACTCACGTTGGAAATCCTGACCCTCAGCATATTTGAAAACTATGGTAACTGAGTTAAAGTATGTGAGGTGTCGAAACTCCCGACGCATGCTGGAACTCCTGACCCTCAAGACATTTGAAAACTAGCCGTTGGCATCTAGCCATCCACGTCCGGTATGACCAGGACAGTGAACACTCCAAGTCAGTTAAGCGCGAGAGGTCAGAACTCCCGACCATTGCCGGAACTCCCAACCGTCGGAACCCCCGACTTACATCAAAACTCCCGATGAACCAACCCAAGTACATCGAGAATTTTATCGTGGCTGGGCACATACCGGACACGTCTAATATCAATACCGGACACGTCCGGTATTACCAGACTAGCAAAAACAAGTTACCTCTTTTGTCTCTCAAACACTCTAAAACTCACATGGGTTGGCTTGAGCACTTATGGAACATTATCTATCAACATGATGCATCCCTCTTAATAGTACAGCATTCCTATTAACTCAAATTTAAAGAGTATAACAAATTTAAACCTTTTGAGTTGATCTCTTTCAACCGAAGCCGTGTATTCTGATCTTCATCAAGTAAGGGTGCCAACATGTCAACTTTGATCTTTATCACTTGAGCATAGCCATCTTGAGCATGTGACTTGATTCCATTCATTAAATATGAATAACTCCAAATGCATCAAGTCACTTCCAACACTTTGTCCACTATAGATTTGATCCTCCACATCAATATGACCATCATAGCTTGATTAGTACCTCAACTAAATGCAAGTACTTTCTTCTTCACCCTAGCTAGGTTCTTCGGCCGCCAAGCCATCGCTTGCCCTTCACCCTTGCTTAGTACCTCGAAGCCTTTCCTTGCTATCTTCACCATCTCAAGCCATCAAGTCACATCTTGTGTTGAATCATCCATTCATTTGTATTGTTATCTTTTTCATTTTAATTTAGCAAGCTTCAAATATGAGACCATTCCATATGCAATCCCTCATGTCTCATCAACTAATTTTTACCGGGCTTGCTTTCACATAGTACATGGAAATCCCACAATAAATAAGCCTTTGCATGAATTCCATTTGCATTGTTGTCTTGTGCTTGAACTAGATTGTTTATACAACAACACATCATTTTGGCTTTCATTAAGTACCTGTGAGATAACCTATTACCTGTCCACACTTAGCAAACGGGTTAGACCTTTAATCACGTTGTCATTCAATCATCCAAAACCCACTAAAGGGCTAGATACACTTACAATGTTTTAGTTAGGTTTTATTCGTACTGTTATGTTTAATTAGGTTTATTTGAATGGCTATGTTTAATTTGGTTTATTTGTATGGATATTTTAATTATGTTTGTATGCATGTCAATTATGTTCATTAAGTTTATTTGTATGGATATTATAATTATGTTTGTATGGATTGAAATTTAACTTGTGTAGGATTAAAAAGCATATGCAATAAAAAAATCAAAGAAACAACCAATACAAAAGTTGTAGATCTCAAAAAGTTATACAACTTTATAGTTGACAACTTTTTCATTTGAAGTCATTTTGTCAAGGAAAACTATGTTTGAATTTCTCAAATTTAAAATTAAATTTTTAAAATGACCTCAAATAGAGAAACAACCAATACAAAAGTTATAGATCTCGAAAAGTTATGCAACTTTGTAGTTGACAACTTTTTCATTTGAAGTCATCTTGTCAAGGAAAACTATGTTCGAATTTCTCAAATTTAAAATTTGAATTTTAAAATGACCTCAAATGGAGAAACAACCAATACGAAAGTTATAGATCTCAAAATGTTATGCAACTTTGTAGTTGACAACTTTTCATTAGAAATCATCTTTTCAAGGAAAACTATGTTTGGATTTCTTAGATTTGAAATTTCAATTTTTCAAATGTAATTATAATTTATAGCATATTGTTATTAAACATTTAAAGGATATGAAAGCAATTTTGTATTGCAATTTTTTGAGTTATATTTTTTTAACTACGCAATTTATAATTTTTAGCCAATTTATGTTAAAGGATATGTTAAAAACTGTTGCATGGGGCGGAAAACGAAACTGCGTGGTAGGCAGCAGTTTCCGCCGTGCGCCAAAATCTGGCTTTAGTACCAGGACTAAAGGCCTTTTAGTCCTGGTTGGTGGCCCAACCCGGGACTATAGGGTTCTACCGATATATATATATGGGTGTTCTTTCTTCTTCCCTCCCCAAAATTTTACTCACCGCCACCCCGCCACACGGCGCTTCTTCAATCCCCCAGGCCAGCCGCGCTTGCCACCAGCCCCCTCTTCCTCGTCTGCAGCTAGCCTCGCCCTCGGCCTCATCTCCCCGGCGCGCGCGCGGCACCCTCTTCCTCGTCTCCGGCGGCTGGCCTCGCCATCGTCCTTGGCTTCGGCATGCGCGGCCTCGTCAGAACCCTCATCCTAGATCTGGCCGGCCTCGCCCTCATCTCTCCCCGACATGTGCGGCCTCGACCTTGTCCTCATCCTTGTCCTCTCTTCCCCAGCACGTGCAGCGCCCTCTCCTCCCTCATTCGGCGGCCAGCGTCACCTCGTCCTTGCTCCGGCGCACGCAGCCTCGCCCTCCCCTTGTCTCCAGCCGGCATGGTTAACAAACCACTAAATCATGTCATGAGCATCATGTTTATGTGATAAAGCATGTGATAAAGTGTGTAGATCAATTTCTTGTAACCCAAAATCACTAATAAAAATGTTAAATAAAAGTTGATTCAATAGCTCATATATATCAAGCAGGGTTGAAAACCAATTTTTATTAAGCAAAAGTATTATAGAACATGTGTGTGACACCTAAATAAGGTTTGAAGTACAAACTTTGTAGATGACAATGCAACTCTTGTAGTAGAAAAATAACATTGCTAGCTAGTATTTCTAATAGCTTAGAAACGGAACTTGAAATTGAGTCCAGCTCAAGACTTAGAAATTCCTCAAGTCTAAAGATAGTTTGATAGCACCATGTTTGGGAATTAATCCTGTGAAATTGAGTTAAGAGGTGGTGTCATGTTTTAGCTTCGGTTGGTAGTCTAATAGGCCCTCTTTAGCATAGTGAAGGCGATTTAATTTCAACTCCAGTAGTTTAATTTTTGCAGATGCTTTAAAATTAGTTTCTGGTCGCTCGGCCTAGAGTGCGTGGTCACCGCGTTCTAGTGCTCGCCGTGCCCATGCTCGGCTGAGCCACGCGCGCACGTGGCAGCGCGCTGGTGGGCTAGGGCCTCCCTTGGCTTGGCCATGGCCTGGTCGTCTCTAGCCGTAGCGCCCGCTGCTGGCCGCGGGCCACCTGCACGGCCAGCAGCAGGGCCCTACGCCCCCCTTGCCCGTTGCCGCCCTACCATGTGGCTGCCTCATCCATTGATGCACTGCTGCTGCCGCTGTCCTCCTTGACTCATGCTACGACGCTGCTGTTGTCCTGCTCGCCACCACGCGTGTGGCCTTGCCCCGTTGCCGATGCTGTCGCCTCACCATTTATGGCACTACGGCCGCACATGCCATGCCCGATCGTGGATGCGCACATTTTGTCCATAGCTGTTGCATGTGTGCCGCACTAATGGCCCATTTGCGCCCCACCAAGGCAAGGACGAGTCGAGCTCTAACCTACCCCCCTCCCTTCTCTGCCATCCCGACCGGCTGACCCCGCTCACCAATTTGGCTTGGAGAGGTCACCTCAACTTGATTCGTCATGTCTCATGCTCCACCATTAAGTCGCCCTGATCGTCCATCCCCACCCTGCCTTGAATTGCGCTCGGCCAAGCTCCAATTTGGGGCGTTCCTCGCCACCAGGCCGATAAGGTCGTGATCGGCAAGTGCCAATGGCAGCCCTCCAGCCAACCACCTAGAGCCATCGGCTGCACTACTAGCGTAGCCTAGAAACTCCTCTTCCTTCTGTGTGCCTTAGACTTACCGTTACCGCCACCACCAGCGCCGCTAACCCAGCCGTGTCTGCCGCGGTGCATCGCCGCACCGTTGGTCGCATGTGGCCAGCCCTACTCAGGTAGTCTTCAACCGAACCATCACCTCAGCTAGGTTTATGGTGAGCCCCTGATGCTTCTCCGCTACCTCTATTGCTCTGTTAGCACCGTAGCTCTCCGAAACGGCTATGCCGCCGTTGCGGACGACCACGCACCGTTGCCGCCCGCTCCGGTGCGTCCCGCTTCATCTCACCGCTGCTTAGTATAGGCACTAGGGCTGTACATGGAGGTCGGCCCATCAGCTGGGCCTGCGCAGGCCTCTGGTGGCCGGCGTAACCGCCTCGTGCCACCACCCGCTGTGTCGTCGTGCACAGAGTCGTCAGGGCGTGCGCAAGGAAATTCGAGTAAAGCCAGGGGGTTTAATGAATTCTTTAGAGAGACATAGGAATAGTGTAGCGGGTTTAGGTGTAATTCAGGGTAGGCTCGAGGTCTCTTTTGCAAAAGTGCCATCACGCGGGCTTCCCCCGCCGCGGGCCGTCTCGCGCGTGGGCCGCGCGTAAATGGGCCGCACGGCTGGAATCATTTTTCTTTTTCTAAGGAATTGGTTAATGCTTTTCTAATTTAATTTCTAAGCTAAATTTGTAGACTTAATATAAAATTGTATCGGTGTCCAAAAATATTGTGAAACTAATTTTGCTAGGCTCCTAAAATTATGATCTACCTGTTAGTATAGTTAGTTCATACATATCTGTGTTGGTACCAAGGTCTATTAAATCACTTGAAAGTGTTTAATATTATTAGGATAATTATTGTAGGAATTTTTGTGGTAGATTGGTGATAGCTTTAATCCTAAAATTTTTACCATAGCTTCATTGTATTATTATGTGCTCACTGTAATTTTTATGGCCTTAGACTAGACTAAACATTAGGGTAGTTAAATGTTCTTTGTTTGAATATACATTAAATCTTTAATAGAAATAAAGGCATACCATTGAATTGCGAAACTAGGTGCTTGTTAGTTGAACACAACGCTTTGCTTGATGAAGATGATAGTTAGCTTAGTATCTTAGTCATTAGAGCTAGTTTAGTAGCTTAACATGCGTATTCTTATCTTAAGAGTTGTTGTTGCTTAAATACTAAGTTGTTGTATCGTCGTCATCGCATGCATATAGAGAATGAGTCGGCAGAGATCGTGACCACTGGCGATCACGAGTTCGAGGAGATCGTTGAGGAGTACGAGGAGGAGATTC